>NC_138780.1:8487005-8881388 GCF_965119305.1 Pelophylax lessonae
GCATCCACTGACACCAACAATGGGGCATAATTCACTTCACTGACACAAATGAAGGGGCAGAATGCCTCCTAATGACACCACCTTGGAGCACAATTCCTCTCAATGACACCAACAATGGGGCCCAATGACACCAATGATGGGGATTGATTCCTTCGAAAGACACCAATGATAGGGCACAATTCCCTTCAATGACACCAACAATGGGGCCCATTGACACTGATGATGGGGCACAGTTCCCCCCAAAGACACCAACAATGGGGCCCAATGACACCAATGATGGGGATCGATTCCTCCCAATGACACCAATAATGGGGCACAATTCCTCTCAATGACACCTACAATGGGGCCCAAAGACACCAATGATGGGACACAATTCTTCCCAATGGCACCAATGATGGGGCACAATTCCTTCTAATGACACCAACAATGGGGCCCAATGACACCAATGATGGGGCACAGTTCCTCCCAATGACACCAATATGGGGCACAATGCCTCCCAATGACACCAACAATAGGGCCCAATGACACCAATGATGGGGCACAGTTCCTCCCAATGACACCAACAATGGGGCCCAATGACACCAATATTGGAGCACAATTATTTCCAATGGCACCAATGATGGGACACAATTCTTCCCAATGACGCCAACAATGGGGCCCAATGACACCAATGATGGGGCACAATAGCTCCCAATGACACCAACAATGGGGCACAGTTCCTCACACTGACACCAATGATGGGGCACAGTTCCTCCCAATGACACCAATGTGGGGCACAATGCCTCCCAACGACACCAACAATAGGGCCCAATGATACCAATGATGGGGCACAGTTCCTCCCAATGACACCAACAATGGGGTCCAATGACACCAATATTGGAGCACTATTGTTTCCAATTGCACCAATGATGGAGCACAATTCCTCCCAATGATGGGGCACAATTCCTCCCAATGATGGGGCACAATTCCTCCCAATTACATCAACAATGGGGCCCAATGACACCAATGATGGGGATCGATTCCCTTCCAAAGACACCAACAATGGGGCTCAAGGAAACCGATGATGGCGTACAGTTTCTCCCAATGACATCAAACATGGGGCACAATTCCCCCCAAAGACACCAACAATGGGGCCCAATGACTCCAATGATGGGGCACAATTCCTCTCAATGACACCTACAATGGGGCCCAAAGACACCAATGATGGGACACAATTCTTCCCAATGGCACCAATGATGGGGCACAATTCCTTCTAATGACACCAACAATGGGGCCCAATGACACCAATGATGGGGCACAGCTCCTCTCAATGACACCAATATGGGGCACAATGCCTCCCAATGGCACCAACAATGGGGCCCAATGACACCAATGATGGGGCACAGTTCCTCCCAATGACACCAACAATGGGGCCAATGACACCAATATTGGAGCCCAATTCCTCCCAATGATGGGGTACAATTCCTCCCAATGACACCAACAATGGGGACCAATGACACCAATGATGGGGATCGATTCCTTCCAAAGACACCAACAATGGGGCTCAATGACACAGATGATGGCGTACAGTTCCTCCAAATGACATCAAAGATGGGGCACAATTCCCCCCAAAGACACCAACAATGGGTCCCAATGACACCAATGATGGGGCACAATTGCTCTCAATTACACCTGCAATTGGGCCCAAAGACACCAATGATGGGACAAAATTCTTCCCAATGGCACCAATGATGGGGCACACTTCCTTCTAATGACACCAACAATGGGGCCCAATGACAGCAATGATGGGGCACAGTTCCTCCCAATGACACCAATATGGGGCACAATGCCTCCCAATGACACCAACAATGGGGCCCAATGACACCAATGATGGGGCACAATAGCTCCCAATGACACCAACAATGGGGCCCAATGACACCAATGATGGGGCACAGTTCCTCTCAATTACACCAACAATGGGGCCCAATGACACCAATATTGGAGCACAATTTTTTTCCAATGGCACCAATGATGGGGCACAATTCCTCCCAATGACACCAACAATGGGGATCAATGACACCAATAATGGGGCACAATAGCTCCCAATGACACCAACAATGGGGCACAGTTCCTCACACTGACACCAACGATGGGGCGCTATTCCTCCCACTGATACCAAAGATTGGGCATTGTTTATTCCCACTGAAGTCGGGACCTTTTCTACTCCTTATTGCCACAGTTCCCCCCTAAGTCTGAAGGACCGTAAGCTGGTGTCAAGCAAAGTGCTGAAGCACTGCTTATCCAAAATCTTTTTTTTTTTTTTTGCACACCCAAAAATCGCACAGTGCCCCATTTCAGTAACTGAGTTATACTCAAATTATGGTCATAAAGGGCTTCTTAGAATGGGTTGTATCCCCACCAGGCTTTTATTGTTGGTGGTGACCACTTCACTTCAACTCCCATCTTGGGCTTGCCTGTCAACGGATCTCCTGGGTCCTGGAGTGGATTCTTTTATACCCCTTTGCCAAATTCACTAGGAAGGCAACAAACCCAACTTTTTGTGGTCATGGACCCCCTTGTGGTATAGAGAATCCAGACTTTCCAGGGCACATGGGAAGATTAGCTCACGGACCCTTCTTGGCTGTCATAGAAGGACCATAGAAGAAAGGGGGAATTTAGCTAAATGGGGTCTCCAGATAAAAAAACAACTGGCAGGGTACCATATGATTCATGATTTTGGATGGAATTATCTTTTATTGGTTATCAGGGACTAAATCAGCCTCTCTCAATCATTTGTGCTCCCCTGGTCCCCCCCCCCCCTACTGTGCTGCCCCCCCCCCCCCATTGTGCTCCCTTCCCTCTCCTGCCGGCTGCTGCAGGGGATGTGTCACAATAGAGAACCAGGAAGGGGTCGGTAAATATGTAATTTACCAGCTCCTTCCTTTTCTGAATGGACATAATGGAATGGAATGAATGGAGTCATAGTCAGTCACATTGTAAAAAATAAAATAAAATAAAATGATAAAAAATAATACAATTAAATACCAAAAAATAAAAACGACTGACACCAGTGGGTGAACTTCCAGGATCGCAAAGGTCCCACTTGCGACCAAAACCCTGGCATTCCACCACCGTGGGGAGGCCCCAAGATGGCAGGAAGGGAGCCCGCTGCAGAACTTGTGAAAGGGCCCCGCAACGAGAGTAAAGGGCCCCAGGATCAGTGGGAAGAGCCCCAGGCTTGAAGGGAAGGGCCCTGGCCAGGGATTTCGGCGGGGGGGGGGGCCTTCATGGTTTCTTGCACTGGGGCCCTGAAGGTTCTAGTTACCCCTCTGGTTAGTAGGAAGAATGCAACCCTTACAGTGGTGGTCAGAATGCCATCCTTATGGACAGCTAGAAAGATCTTTGGTGTCACGTTGCTGCAGGGGTGTATTTTGGTTTTGTGCTGCCCTAGGCAAGACTAAAATTGGGCGCCCCTCCCCCCCTCCTATGTAAATTTGCCCCACTCCTTCCTTTTGAACGGATGTGACTCCCTCCAAATTTTAAGGACTACAATTCACAGCATGAACCCCTGAGATCTCACGAGAGTGGTGGGAGAGATAGGGGGTGGGTGAGGGAGGGTCGGAGAGAGAGTGGGGTGGGTGAGGGAGGGAGGGAGAGAGAGGGGGGTGGGTGAGGGAGGGAGAGAGAGAGAGAGAGAGGGGGATGAGAGAGAGAGGGGGGATGAGAGAGAGAGAGAGGGGATGGGTGAGGGAGAGGGGGGGGTGGGTGAGGGAGGGAGAGAGAGGGGGATGAGAGAGAGAGAGGGGGGATGGGTGAGGGAGAGAGAGGGGGGTGGGTGAGGGAGGGAGAGAGAGAGAGGGGGATGAGAGAGAGAGAGAGAGGGGATGGGTGAGAGAGAGAGAGGGGGGTGGGTGAGGGAGGGAGAGAGAGAGAGGGGGATGAGAGAGAGGGGATGGGTGAGGGAGAGAGAGGGGGGGTGGGTGAGGGAGGGAGAGAGAGGGGGATGAGAGAGAGGGGATGGGTGAGGGAGAGAGAGGGGGGTGGGTGAGGGAGGGAGGGAGAGAGGGTAGATGTGAGAGAGAGAGGGGGTGGGCGAGGGAGAGAGAGAGGGGGGGTGGTGAGGGAGGGGTGAGAGAGAGGGAGGGGTGAGAGAGAGAGAGGGGGGGTGAGAGAGAGTAGGGTGATGAGAGAGAGAGAGGGGGGATGAGAGAGAGGGGGATGAGAGAGAGAGAGAGAGAGAGAGAGTGAGAAAGGGGGGTGAGAGAGAAAGAGAGGGGGTGAGAGAGAGGGGGGAATGAGAGAGAGATAGGGGGGTGAGAGAGAGAGGGGGGATGAGAGAGAGAGGGAGGATGAGAGAAAGAGAGAGGGGGTGAGAGAGAGAGGGAGGATGAGAGAGAGAGAGGGGGTGAGAGAGAGAGAAGAGGAGGGGTGAGAAGGAGAGGTGGAGGGTGATAGAGGCGGCTCAAGCAACCAGTGGCCAATAGAGTCTCAGGTGGAGGAGGGGCAGCTGTTTTTACTGCCCCCCTGCAAAGTGCTGCCCCTAGGCCTGGGCCTTGTCGGCCTAGGCCAAAATACAGCACTGCGTTGCTGACTTTTCCCATTGCCGCTAGCCCTGGAACTATGGAGGTACCATCAAATGAGAGGTCAATCAACCACAGCTCAAGGAACCCCTAGCAAACTCTGGAAGAACACTAGAATGTCCATTGAGCCCTGGCTGAGGATGGCCAATCTAAATATTTTTTATCCAGTAAGGAAGAAGTTAATTGCCAAGCTTGGTTGACCGCCCTATGCTGGCCTTCATCAGGAACATCCATTAGCAGCCAAATTTCCCATAGCGTTGGAAGAACGATTCTAGAGTTTCAATAAGCCTGGGTTCCACCACCTCCTTAATGGAATGTTAATGAGATAGAACGCTCCTGTATGAATAATTGAAGCGCAGCCCATGCTCTCGATGTTGAGCCAGCTTCATTCACCCCTGGACCGCACCAAGGCTGACCCACCAGACAATTAATGAGTTCGATAGGAGAGGGCAGCAGGGCACGTCAGTGATGTAATGGGCACGTCTTTGGTTAATGGAGCTATGGATGAATTACCGAAATCTAATTGCCCTTGCAGAGCCAGAGAACCGGTCATGCTTCATTTCTCCAAAAGGACATACGAGACTCCGGCACGTTATGGAAGTTCTCCGTAATTCAGGGAGATTTGTGGAAGCTTCGCCTTTGCTATCGACTTGAGATAGAAGCCTTGGAAAAAAAAAAAACGTAGAGCGATCTGTCATGTTGTCAAATGAAATATTTAAGAGGCTCCGAGAATATATTTTTAGGAAGTCTCCTCTGACTTCTCCACCATCATCTCTCCTGGCTGTCTTGGCTCTACGCTTTATGCGCATCTTGAATGCCTTTATTAGATCCCGCAAGACTAGACGTCTCTATTTCCTCTCGCTGGATCGTCTGTCGGTGTTTCCTCAGTCTCTTTCATCAAGGATGTCATATCCTTAGGACTTTTAGGCCTATCAGGGTTTTCTTCAGGGGCGTAACTACAGGGGTTGCAGGGGTTGCAATTGCAACTGGGCCCCATGCTCCAGGGGGGCCTGTGCGGCTCCCCTGTACACCTGGATAGGAGGGGCGGCGGGGGCAGCATGTAGAGAAATCACTGTCCTCCTTTTTCCTCCTGTAGCTGCAGGAGGAAAATGGAGGAGATTGGTTCCTCTGTATGCTGCACCCACCACTCCTCCTATCCAGTTCTCTTGTGTTCTGCTGTCTCTGGGCCCCTGTGTGCTCCCCTGGTCCCCCCTACTGTGCTGCTGCCCCCCTCCTATCCAGTTCACTTGTGTTCTGCTGTCTCTGGGCCCCTGTGTGCTCCCCTGGTCCCCCCTACTGTGCTGCTGCCCCCCCATCCAGTTCACTTGTGTTCTGCTGTCTCTGGGCCCCTGTGTGCTCCCCTGGTCCTCCCTACTGTGCTGCTGCCCCCCCCCCCCTATCCAGTTCACTTGTGTTCTGCTGTCTCTGGGCCCCTGTGTGCTCCCCTGGTCCCCCCTACTGTGCTGCTGCCCCCTATCCAGTTCTCTTGTGTTCTGCTGTCTCTGGGCCCCTGTGTGCTCCCCTGGTCCCCCCTACTGTGCTGCTGCCCCCCCCCCCCTATCCAGTTCACTTGTGTTCTGCTGTCTCTGGGCCCCTGTGTTCTCCCCTGGTCCCCCCTACTGTGCTGCTGCCCCCCCTATCCAGTTCACTTGTGTTCTGCTGTCTCTGGGCCCCTGTGTGCTCCCCTGGTCCCCCCTACTGTGCTGCCCCCCCCCCATCCAGTTCACTTGTGTTCTGTTGTCTCTGGGCCCCTGTGTGCTCCCCTGGTCCCCCCCCCCCCCCCCCCCACGGTGCTCCCTCCCCTCTCCTGTTGGCTGCTGCAGGGGATGTGTCACAATAGAGAACCAGGAAGGGGTCAGTAAATATGTCATTTACCAGCTCCTTCCTTTTCTGAATGGACAGAGTCATAGTCAGTCACATTGTAAAAAAATAATATAAAATGATAAAAAATAATACAATTAAAATACCAAAAAATAAAAACTACTGACACCAGTGGGTGAAATTCCATGATAGAAAAGGTCACAATTGCGCCCAGGCCCTGGCATTCCACCACCGTGGAGTGGCCCCAAGATAGCAGGATGGGGGCCCACTGCAGAACTTGTGAAAGGGTCATAATAAAGGGCCCCCACAATGAGAGTAAAGGATAAGTGGGAAGAGCCCCAGGCTAGAAGGAAAGAGCCCTGGCCAGGGGTTTGGGGGGCCCTTCATGGTTTCTTGCACCGGGGCCCTGAAGGTTCTAGTTACGCCTCTGGTTTTCTTTCCTCCCAACCTGTCCTGTTATCTTCTCAAATTCTTTTTTCAAGGCAGAAGTTTAGCTACGTAACACAGCCCTGCCCTCCTACTCACCTCGGTGAATGTAAAGCAGGGGAGGACTGGCAAGGGGGGCAGGGTGGAAATTGCCCCCCGGGCCACTCTGAAAAGTGGTAAAAACTGATAAAAAGGCCTCACTCAGGGCTGGATTAATGTAGCGGCCAGACACTGTATACAGCTGCAAGTCCAAAACCAGGCGGGCATGGATGGTAAGCTGATTCGATGGTTTAATGGGCCACTTGACTGGACTTGCCCCCCAAACCTAAGGCTGCCAGCCCTCCCCTGATGTAAAGGAACATTGTATACACGGTGCTGTGAAAAGTAAGTGCCCCCTAAACCTAATAACAGGTTGTGCCACCCTTGGAAGCAACAGCTGCAATCAAGCGTTTGCAATAACTGGTAACAAGTCTTTCCCATCTCTGTGGAAGAATTTTGGCCCCTTCCTCTTTGTAGAATTGTTTGATTCAGTCGCATTGGAGGGTTTTCCAGCATGAATGGCCTGTTTAAGGTTATGCCACAGCATCTCAATGGGATTTAAATCTGGACTTTGACTAGGCCATTCCAAAACCTTCATTTTGGGTTTTTTGAGACATTTAGAGGTGTCATCTTACATTGGTGGTCAGTGTAGAAGTGTCCTCTTACATTGGTGGTCAGTGTAGAAGTGTCCTCTTACATTGGTGGTCAGTGTAGAAGTGTCCTCTTACATTGGTGGTCAGTGTAGAAGTGTCCTCTTACATTGATGGTCAGTGTAGAAGTGTTCTCTTACATTGGTGGTCAATGTAGAAGTGTTCTCTTACATTGGAGGTCAGTGTAGAAGTCACACATCCATTGGTGGTCAATGTAGAAGTGTCCTCTTACATTGATGGTCAGTGTAGAAGTGTCCTCTTACATTGGTGGTCAGTGTAGAAGTGTCCTCTTACATTGGTGGTCAGTGTAGAAGTGTCCTCTTACATTGGTGGTCAGTGTAGAAGTGTCCTCTTACATTGGTGGTCAGTGTAGAAGTGTCCTCTTACATTGGTGGTCAGTGTAGAAGTGTCATCTTACATTGGTGGTCAGTGTAGAAGTGTCCTCTTACATTGGTGGTCAGTGTAGAAGTGTCCTCTTACATTGGTGGTCAGTGTAGAAGTGTTCTCTTACATTGGTGGTCAGTGTAGAAGTGTCCTCTTACATTGGTGGTCAGTGTAGAAGTGTCCTCTTACATTGGTGGTCAGTGTAGAGTTGTCCTCCTTCATTGAGGTCAGTGTAGAAGTGTCCTCTGACATTGTTGGTCAGTGTAGACGTGTCCTCTTACATTGGTGGTCAGTGTAGAAGTGTCATCTTACATTGGTGGTCAGTGTAGAAGTGTCCTCTTACATTGGTGGTCAGTGTAGAGTTGTCCTCCTTCATTGGTGGTCAGTGTAGAAGTGTCCTCTTACATTGGTGGTCAGTGTAGAAGTATCCTCTTACATTGGTGGTCAGTGTAGAAGTGTCCTCTTACATTGGTGGTCAGTGTAGAAGTATCCTCTTACATTGATGGTCAGTTTAGAAGTGTCCTCTTACATTGGTGGTCAGTGTAGAAGTGTCCTCTTACATTGGTGGTCAGTGTAGAAGTGTTCTCTTACATTGGTGGTCAGTGTAGAAGTGTTCTCTTACATTGGTGGTCAGTGTAGAAGTGTTCTCTTACATTGGTGGTCAGTGTAGAAGTGTCCTCTTACATTGATGGTCAGTGTAGAAGTGTCCTCTTACATTGGTGGTCAGTGTGGAAGTGTCCTCTTACATTGGTGGTCAGTGTGGAATTGTCCTCCTTCATTGAGGTCAGTGTAGAAGTGTCCTCTGACATTGGTGGTCAGTGTAGAAGTGTCCTCTTACATTGGTGGTCAGTGTAGACGTGTCCTCTTACATTGGTGGTCAGTGTAGAAGTGTCATCTTACATTGGTGGTCAGTGTAGAAGTGTCATCTTACATTGGAGGTCAGTGTAGAGTTGTCCTCCTTCATTGGTGGTCAGTGTAGAAGTGTCCTCTTACATTGGTGGTCAGTGTAGAAGTGTCCTCTTACATTGGTGGTCAGTGTAGAAGTGTCCTCTTACATTGGTGGTCAGTGTAGAAGTATCCTCTTACATTGATGGTCAGTGTAGAAGTGCTCTCTTACATTGGTGGTCAGTGTAGAAGTGTCCTTTTACATCGAGGTCAGTGTAGAAATGTCCTCTTACATTGGTGGTCAGTGTAGAAGTGTCCTATTACATTGGTGGTCAGTGTAGAAGTGTCCTCTTACATTGGTGGTCAGTGTAGAAGTGTCCTCTTACATTGGTGGTCAGTGTAGAAGTGTCCTCTTACATTGGTGGTCAGTGTAGGAGTGTCCTCTTACATTGGTGGTCAGTGTAGAAGTGTCCTCTTACATTGGTGGTCAGTGTAGAAGTGTCCTCTTACATTGGTGGTCAGTGTAGAAGTGTCCTCTTACATTGGTGGTCAGTGTAGAAGTGTCCTCTTACATTGGTGGTCAGTGTAGAAGTGTTCTCTTACATTGGAGGTCAGTGTAGAAGTGTTCTCTTACATTGGTGGTCAGTGTAGAAGTGTCCTCTTACATTGGTGGTCAGTGTAGAAGTGTCCTCTTACATTGATGGTCAGTGTAGGAGTGTCCTCTTACATTGGTGGTCAGTGTAGAAGTGTCCTCTTACATTGGTGGTCAGTGTAGAAGTGTTCTCTTACATTGGTGGTCAGTGTAGAAGTGTCCTCTTACATTGATGGTCAGTGTAGGAGTGTCCTCTTACATTGGTGGTCAGTGTAGGAGTGTCCTCTTACATTGGTGGTCAGTGTAGAAGTGTTCTCTTACATTGGTGGTCAATGTAGAAGTGTCCTCTTACATTGGTGGTCAGTGTAGAAGTGTCCTCTTACATTGGTGGTCAGTGTAGAAGTGTCCTCTTACATTGGTGGTCAGTGTAGAAGTGTTCTCTTACATTGGTGGTCAGTTTAGAAGGGACATCTCACATTGGTGGTCAGAGTCGGCAGGAGATCAACTAGCCTTTTCCAAGGAACCTTTTCCTAGCAACCCTTGGAGGAACCCCAGGATTCTGTAAAAGCCTTGTTGGGAAAGGTTCAGTTCGACTCTTTGTCAAGTTTTTATTTCTGTCTGTGTCCCCATGGGGGAGTTCACCACTCTGTTTGCCCCTGGTGACCACCAAGAGAGAAGGTGAGGGTAAAACTCAAGGTTTTAGAGTTGTCACTGGAGCAACCTATGTGGGAAAATCCTCATTATGGCCAATCTATGGAGCCGAGGATCACAGTAAATAAATATTTATTTCACATGATCATCGCCTCCATCTAGTGGCCATAATGTTGTGCTTTCCTGATATACTCTATTCTGTATAATTGAATAACATTCGACCTGGAAAGAAAATAGCCTAATAACATTCGCTTCCTCCCCAATTCAAACAAAACAAAGGTACAAGCAGTTTCACAAAACCTTCCATTTAAATAAATAAATAAATAAATAAATAAATAAATAAATACACCCTATTTATAAAGCAGTGAATGCGGCATTTATCAAACATTCTCATGGGAAGAATTAATCGCGGTCATTAAAAACACATGGATCTGGAAGATTCTCCAGCAGAGAACGTTCGCTAAATGTCAGATTCTTTCCTTTACAATATACACCCCTTAAGGATTTTAAAAAGCAGCTCCCGGTGTGAGTCAGGGACAAGGGGTGGACGCGCCGATTTACCCCCCCTACTGACGCCCCCAATAGCCCAGCTATTAGTCTTTTACTGACGATCGCAGCGGATTTAAACATACCAATTCACGACCGGAGGTGTGACTGCATAGCAATTATTCCTCCGCAAACTCAACCCAGCCTAGCACAATGCCACCGCCGTGCAACCTGGTAATTAACAAACTTCAGTGATATGTAAGGGAAAGCTACTCCCAGTTCCAATTTTTGTTATTGCAAAAAAAAAAAATATATATATATATATATATAATAAAAATATATTGATTTATATATAGTATATACAGTATCTCACATATATGAGTACACCCCTCACATTTTTGTAAATATTTTATTCTATTTTTTCATGTGACAACACTGAAGAAATGACACTTTGCTACAATGTAAAGTAGTGAGTGTACAGCTTGTATAACAGTGTAAATTTGCTGTCCCCTCAAAATAACTCAACACACAGCCATTAATGTCTAAACCGCTGGCAACAAAAGTGAGTACACCCCTAAGTGACAATGTCCAAATTGGGCCCAATTAGCCATTTTCCCTCCCTGGTGTCATGTGACACGTTAGTGTTACAAGGTCTCAGGTGTGAATGGGGAGCAGGTGTGTTAAATTTGGTGTTATCGCTCTCACTCTCTCATACTGATCACTGGAAGTTCAACATGGCACCTCATGGCAAAGAACTCTCTGAGGATCTGAAAAAAAGAATTGTTGCTCTACATAAAGATGGCCTAGACTATAAGAAGATTGCCAAGACCCTGAAACTGAGCTGTAGCACGGTGGCCAAGACCATACAGCGGTTTAACAGGACAGGTTCCACTCAGAACAGGTCTTGCCAGACCTCTGGGACTATCACAGTGCAGGTGCATTTATACGGAGACTTGATTACACACAGGTGGATTCTATTTATCATCATTAGTCATTTAGGTCAACATTGGATCATTCAGAGATCCTCACTGAACTTCTGGAGAGAGTTTGCTGCACTGAAAGTAAAGGGGCTGAATAATTTTGCACGTCTAATTTTTCAGTTTTTTATTTGTTAACAAAGTTTGAAATATCCAATAAATTTTGTTCCACTTCATGATTGTGTCCCACTTGTTGATTCTTCACAAAAAATTACAGTTTTATATCTTTATGTTTGAAGCCTGAAATGTGGCAAAAGGTCGCAAAGTTCAAGGGGGCCGAATACTTTCGCAAGGCACTGTATATATATATATATATATATATATATATATATATATATATATATATATATACAGTATATATATATATATATATTTGTAAATATACATATATATATATATATATATATAAATATAGATATACAGTGTGTGTATATATATATATATATATATATATATATACACAGTAATAAAATATTTTTAAAATGTTAGGGGTGTACTCGCTTTTGTGAGATACTGTATATACTGTATATGAATCGATATATTTATATTATATATATATAGATATGTACATTATATACAGTATATATATATATATATATATATATATATATAATTACATTTATATATAAATATATATAATAATAAAAGAAGGTTTAAAGTAAAAATAAATAAATAAAAAAGACTGTTCTATCACACTGATGTCATGTTCCATGCACCGGGGGGTGGAGCAACAATTCAGAAATCAGAAAAATAGCAGATCCCATAAATGAATTGTAATAGGAGGCAGAGATGTGATACCTAAGGAAAAAATATGCCGCCTTAGAAAATGAAGTCTCACTTAAAGTGAACTTATAGTATGATTTTGTTGGCCAGGGCGAATGCGTTCTGAGATTGCAGACTTCACTGGTCGCATGCTTGGGCTATCATCCAGACGCTGGCACCACTGCACTGGCACCACTGCTATTACTCTGGCCATGACAGGTTCACTTTAACACCCTGAGCTGCAGAGAGTTAATAATGAGATTATTGATGTAATTCCACATCAGTCATTCGTAATCGCTGCTCCCGATTCATTACTGCCTCGCGTTTCTGTAGAAACATCAGTTGCCCGGCCAACCGCAAACGCGGCGCTGCCATATTGGTTGAGCTTCAACCTTAAGGAACTCAGTATATACCCGCCCCTCCCCCGCTGTCCTTGGCTCACATAAGCACAGATACATTGAAGACTAAATGTATCCCATCCATACAATCTATGTATCTTTATAGAAGGACAGATCCACCTCTTTACACCAATAATCATAAATACACAATTCACTGAGACCTTGAAGCCAAATTCCAGATAAACCGCTAAATAAACAGCGGAATAAAGTAAGGATTAAACTGCTTTACCTTCATAAAGATTAGAAATGCTGTCCTGTCAGTCATGTGATCAGGGCACCTCTGACGGACATCTCAGCCAGGTCGGAAACCTCGCTATTCTCGGTAAACTTCTGCCCCTATTGGTGGTTCAGTGACCAATACAGTTTGGTCACTGAACCACCCATAGGGGCTGAAGTCGGGGAAATATCCAAACACCAGAGTTTTTGGTGCCGAAAAAGTCATGAATAAAAAACCAACCTAAACCTAACCATTAGGCTGAGGTCGTATTTAGTGTTTCATGAACGTGCGTTTTCTTGCTCGTTTTCTGCGCATTTTCACGCTACACGCATAAGGCAGCCCATTCACTTCTTGCGCCAAAGTAGCTCACGTGCCTTTTTTCTAAGCTTTGCGCGTTTTTCTCCGCATGGTTTGGCGTGCGCAGAAAGGTGCTTCTGCTCTCCCATTAACAACGAATGGCACAACAAGCGCGAAACGCGTTTTCCACATGTTCCCAAAACACCCATGCCTGAATGCAGTCCTACAATGATCCTGACGCCTAACCCTTACCACCCAAATCCCTAAATTAAACCTAAACCCCTAAAATTAAATGGTAACTTCCAGTGGCGGCACGTCCATTGGGGGCGCAGGGGCGCCGCCCCCCCTATACATGCACGGACGCATGGATTCCAATGGGTTTTTTTTTTTGAAGCACGTGATTAGAGCCAGAGACTCTAATAGGCTTTAAAAAAGGGTGGGCTTGGGACACAGAGCACTGCGCCCTAAGCCCACCCAGTTGTGTGACAATAGCGAATGAAAATTCGCTATTGTCACACGGATTCTCCTTCTGGCCAATCAGAAAGCGGGTCCTGAGACCTGTTTCCCGATTGGCCGAAAGGAGAAGCCATGCTCTTGGCCAAGGAGGAGGGAGGAGACGCACGGCCCATGGAGGAGACTGAGGGGGAACCGCTGCCTGCCAGTCCAGGGTGAGTGAGTGAGCCGGCGACTGGGGGGGGGTATGGTGTACGGGCTGGAGCTAGTGTGGTCAGGAGGGGGGGTATGGTGTGGTCCGTCTTACGCCTCCCCAGCCCATGGAGCGCCAGTCGCCACTGGTAACTTCAATTTCGTGGGGAAAAAATTTAGCAAATTAAAAATATATATATAGAGTATACAATTGCGACTCAAGTCATATTGTAATTGAATGTTATTAAAAATAACCTTTCTTTTTTAATCTGTTTGTAACAAGCTCACCTCTGTCCGTGACCTATTTGTCACAAACTCCTTCAACCTACTTGCAGTTACTGAGACCTGGCTTCAAGAATCTGACTCTCCTTCTCCTGCTGCCCTCTCCCATGGTGACCTCCTGTGGACTCAATTTCCCAGAACCAGTGGATGGAAAGGAGGTTGGGTTGGAATCCTTCTTTCCCCTCAAAGCACTTTTCAGGTTCTTCATCCACCCCCCTCTCTGTCCCTCTCCTCATTTGAAGCTCACTGTATGCGTCTATTTTCTCCAGTTTCGTTGAGAATTGCTGTGATCTATCGGCCTCCTGGACTGGTATCAGGCTTCCTTGACGTCTTCTCTGCCTGGCTACCCTAATTTCTTTCTTCTGAAATTCCCACAATCATCCTTGGGGACTTCAACATCCCTGTTAATCTTAACACTCCCGTTGCTTCTAAACTTCTGAGCCTAACCTCCTCTTTTGTCCTAAAACAATGGATACACGCTTCTACTCACTCTGATGGCATCTGCCTTGACCTCATGTTTTCCTTGTCTATGTCCTCCTCGCAACCTCTCCAACATTCCTTTTTCCTCTCTCTGATCACCACCTTATTAGTTTCACTCTCTCCTTGTCTTCCTCCTCCTTGCCTTCCAACTACCAAACATTTACCCGTAGAAACCTTCGCCATCTTAACCCGTCACTTCTTTTTTTCTGCTACAGATTGCCTTTACGACTAAATCTCATCCCTGTCCTATCCAGCTACTATAGAGGAAGTCACAAAACTTTTTTCTAATGCCCACCTAACTTTCTGCCCCCTGGACTCTCTTTGTTCTCAAATACTACGGTCACCCTCTGGCTCCATCCTACACTCTTTAACTCATATCTTCCACCGCTCCCTCTCCACTGACATCTTCCCCAACCCTCTAAAACATACACTAGTCACACCCATACCAATGAAAGCCTCACTAGACTCCATCAATCTTAACAACCTAAGACCAGGGCCGGTGCTAGACTATTTTGCACCCTAGGCAAGACCAGCTACTTGAGCACACCCCCCCCCCCCAAAAAAATAAAAAATAACTGTACACATTGCCACCTTTCTTGTACATAATGCCTCCGTTTAACACTACACTCTGCTACACCCCTTTCCTGCACACACTGCCCCCCTTTAACCCCACACAGCCCTTTATATACAAAGTGCCCCCCCCTCTCTAGAGGTGACATCCACCGGGGATGAGGAGGTCACAGGAGAGGAATGCCTCTCTGGCCATGGCTCCGCCTTAGGTGGTAGTGCGCCCTAGGCGGCCGCCTAGTTTGCCTAGTGGTAGCACCGGCCCCGCCTAAGACCCATCTCCTTACTCCCTTTTGTCTTTAAACTCCTTGAACGTCTAGTCTACAACCGACTGAGCAATCATCTTATTGAGAATAACCTTCTTGATCCCCTTCAGCCTGGATTTCACCAGCAGCACTCCACAGAAACTTCCCTCCTAAAACTCACAAATTACTTACTAACAGCTAAAACCAAAGGTCTCTATTCTGTACTTTTACTCTTGGACCTCCCCGCTGCCGTTGATACAGTTGACCATCCCCTTCTCCTCAAAAAACAAAATTGGCTTAGTCTCCGTGGCTGCGCGCTCCGTTGGTTTGAATCTTACCTACCTCACCAGAATCTTCAGTGTCACTTACAACCAGGGCTGCTGTTAGAAATCACGGGGGCCCCATACAGCCTACCTGACAGGGCCCCTTTCCCCCTTCTGAAACTGACTGAGGACATACAGTTATCCTTCCTTTTATCTGTAGCCTCAGCTGCACAGTTGAATTAATAGAAATAACTCTGGGGGCTTCCTACTCATTCACAAACACATGAATGGACACAGGAGTGATTAGTACCAATCGCTCACTGTATTCATTCAGGAAAGGAAGGGGCCAGCAAATTACATATTTACTGGCCCCTTCCCCCACTCTCCATCTTGAAATATCCCCTGTGTGCCTCAGCAGCTGCTGGCAGGAGAGGAGGGCAGCTGGCAGTGCTGCAGGGGAAAGGGGGCCACATGGGGGCCTGGACATCAGATGGAAGGGGCCCATGTGCTTGAACCAATCCGCCTGCAGTGCAGCCAGAGGGCAAAAGAGGAAGGGAAGCTGGCAGTGCTTCAGGGGGAGGCATAAGAGGATCGCTGTCTGCAAAAGGACAGTACAGCCAGGCCTCCTGCTCAACAGGTGCCCGGCCTCCCTTTTTCTCTAAATAGCCCTCAGCCCTGATGCAAGCAGTGGGAGGAGTTATGCAAATATCAAATCGCCTTGATGGGTGGGGTTCAGGTGGGTGTAGAGGCACGCTCAGTATGGAAGATCCAGATCGTCACAATTGAGGTTATTATTACGAATGTTTATTAAAATTCACAGTTCACAAGTGATGAGGGGAGCAATGCATTTCAGGGGAAGTGCCTCCCTTTTCCCTGCCTCAGTATGCCTCTTAAGAGCCCTCAGTCTGGAAATTCAGTATGGAAAGTCATCACACTTGAGGGTATTATTAGGAATGTTTATTGAAGTTCACAGGTGATGAGTGGAGCAACGCATTTCAGGGGAAGTGCCTCCCCTTTTCTCTGTCTTAGTATGCCCCTCAAGAGCCTTCAGTGCTGATGCAAGTATTGGGAGGAGTTATGCTAATATTAAAGTGGCTTGATGGGTGGATGTCAGTCTGGAGGAGTGGGCATTTCGTGATGCTGAGCCTCCATGATTGTAAGAACTGAAATCAAATGAATGAAAGGGGTGGACTGGGGACAGTCAGGCTGGGAAGGGGCGGACTGGGGACACCCAGGCTGGAAAGGGGCAGGCCAGGGACAGTCAAATCAGAAAGGGGTGGGCCAGGGACAGTCAAACCAGAAAGGGGTGGGCCAGGGACAGTCAGGCTGGAAACGGCTTTAAAGGGGTGGATCAGAGACAGTCAGGCTGGAAAGGGGCGGGCCAGGGATGGTCAAATGGGAAAGGGGCAGGCCAGGGACAGTCAGGCTAGAAAGGGGCAGGTCAGGGACAGTCAGGCTGGAAAGGGGCAGGCCAGGGACAGTCAGGCCAGTCAGGCTGGAAAGGGCCGGAAAGGGGTGGGTCAAGGACAGTCAGGCTGGAAAGGGGTGGGCCAGGGACAGTCAGGCTGGAAAGGGGCAGGCCAGGGACAGTCAGGCTAGAAAGGGGTGGGCCAGGGACAGTCAGGCTAAAAAGGGGTGGGGGCGAGGGACAGCCAGGCTATAAAGGGGCGGGCCAGGGACAGTCAGGCAGGAAATGGGCAGGTCAGGAACAACCAGGCTAGAAAGGGCTGGAAAGGGGCTGGTCAGGGACAATCAGGCTGGAAAGGGGCGGCCCAGGGACAGTCAGGCTGGAAAGGGGCAGGCCAGGGACAGTCAGGCTGGAAAAGGGCAGGCCAGTTACACTTAAGCTTGAAAGAGGGGGCCAGGGACAGTCAGGCTGGAAAGGGCTGGAAAGGGACAGGCCAGGGACAGTCAGGCTGGAAAGGGGCGGGCCAGGGACAGCCAGGCTGGAAATGAGTGGGCAAGGGACAGTCAACCTGGGGAGGAAAGGGTTAAATGATGCTGGGCGTCCTCCAGCAAGGAAATGAGGCAGGGTCTATTTGAGTTGCCGCAGCTTCTAATGCACATTGTGAGAAGCTCACAGTGTGCGGTGAAATCAAAGTCTCAGCATCAATATTGTTGTCTTTGGTTTCGGCAAACGAGGCCTTTTTGTATTTCTGCCAGAGTTTGCTGGGATCTGGCGATGACTGATGCGTTTTGGGCCAAATTTACAAACAATTAGTAATGCAGTACGCGTTGGCTTCTGGATGGTGGGAGAAGTCGCCTGAATCTCCTTGTGAAGTGTTTCCACGCCATGTAAATAAAATACAGCGAGCCATGTGGATCGGGGAAGGGGGGGGGGGAGTGCCAGCTGCTACATAGTATATCCTTCTGATATATATATAAAACACAAACCTAAGCTACAAATCCCTATCTGTTGGGACTCCTTCATATGGGCAGTCGGGGTAGGGGGGACGGGTTGGGCGGTAAAAAAAAAAAACCACAGGCGGCTGAGCCACGGTTTTATCACCCCCCACCCAAAGAAGAACATGCGGCCACTCATGGCTTATTTGGGTACCTAACGTAATATCAGAATCCTATCACTTCCTGCACAGCAGCACCTAGACTGGGAGGGCCAGCGGTTTAGACATTAATGGCTGTGTGTTGAGTTATTTTGAGGGGACAGCAAATTTACACTGTTATACAAGCTGTACACTCACTACTTTACATTGTAGCAAAGTCTCATTTCTTCAGTGTTGTCACATGAAAAGATAGAATGGGAGGGGTGTACTTACTTTTGTGAGATTCTGTAGTATTTCATTCATTTTCTTGCAAAGAAAGGGCTTGGCAAACCACGTAACTGTTACTCGTGTTTGGGCTGCCATCGAGAATAAACGGCGCCTTGCGCCTTTTAGCGCGTCTTCCCCGCATTTGAGGAAACACGGGCAGGAATAAGAGGGCACGGAAAATGTGTGGCAAAAAAAACGCAACTGCTACTCGTGTTTGGGTTGCTATTAAAAAAAAAATGGCGCGTTGCGTGTTTTAGTGCGTCTTTTTGCGTATTTGAGGAAACGCGGGCAGGAATAAGCGGGCACGGAAAATGCGTGGCAAAAAAAAACGCAACTGCTACTCGTGTTTGGGCTGCTATTAAAAAATAATGGCGCGTTGCGTCTTTTAGTGCGTCTTTTGCGTATTTGAGGAAACGCGGGCAGGAATAAGCGGGCACGGAAAATGCGTGGCAAAAAAAACGCAACTGCTACTCGTGTTTGGGTTGCTATTAAAAAAAAATGGCACGTTGCGTGTTTTAGTGCGTCTTTTTGCGTATTTGAGGAAACGCGGGCAGGAATAAGCGGGCACGGAAAATGTGTGGCAAAAAAAACGCAACTGCTACTCGTGTTTGGGTTGCTATTAAAAAAAAAATGGCACGTTGCGTGTTTTAGTGCGTCTTTTTGCGTATTTGAGGAAACGCGGGCAGGAATAAGCGGGCACGGAAAATGTGTGCCAAAAAAAACGCAACTGCTACTCGTGTTTGGGCTGCTATTAAAAAATAATGGCGCGTTGCATCTTTTAGTGCGTCTTTTGCGTATTTGAGGGAACGCGGGCAGAAATGCCTACTTCTGCCCGCTTTTCTCTTATGCCCAAGTGTGAGCGGGGCCTTAGAATGGAAAGTGCAAGCCCGCGTTCCCGCTATGCAATATGTGAACGGAAACCAAGGGGCGCGCTTTTGCTATTCTCCGGCGGCGGACGGGTTAAGGATCAATCCACCTTCGGGAAGGAACCCAATCAATAAGCAATCTTGCTGCTGATATTAAGCTGTTTCAATGTGACATGTTGATGTCACCTGAAACACAATGGAGTAAGGAACGGAGGAAGCGGGGGGAGGTAAAAAAAAAAAAAAAAACTCATCCTGTCAGCCTAGTGATTGAGCGACGTCCCTGAGGATCGCTAATAAATTACTGCGAGCCGACTAGCGTTCCGCAAGTTAAATATTGCAAAGCAAAAAAATCCTGGTTTCTGGGCGATCAATCCCAGCCAGCGACATCGCCTCGTCAGCACCCGTACGCTTTATGTTCCAGTAATTGGATTGTCATTCTGGTAGGTAATAAAGTTTGTCAGCGATGGGACGCGGCGAGGAAAGAGTGCGGCGCCGGCGAAATTGTTCCCAGCGGCGCTCTCCGGAGTAATAAAGTTTGAAGAGTCAAAGGCGCGAGCATTTCCAAAGACGGGGAGGGGAAGGGTGGCGTTGGATTAGCTGCTCCGTCTTCTATGAAGAAGGGGAGAAAATGTCTTAATTTGTTATATTTAGCGATTTCAACAGCTGCCCGTTCCAAATCGATATCACGCTTAATTAGGCTGAGAACTTAAAATAACAATTTAGGTTTTTTTTTTCGGAGCTCCCCTTCTGTTGCCTCGGGCAAGTTACGGCTCCAGGCGGATGGGAAAACTCAGTTTAATCTAGTTGCGCAGTCATTAAAGGGAAGCTATAGGCAGTTCATTTTATTTTTACTTTTCACGTTTATAAACTGATATTTTGTATCTGTTTTTGATGTTTGTTTTTTAAACAAACATTTAACAAATGACAAAGGATTCCCAGAGCACTGTGATAAAGGGAAAGAGAAGGTATAGCCAAAAACAAATCGTCAAGACAATACCATACCTTTATATATGCTGCAAATAAACAATTTCCAAGATCCACTTTATAAATATTAATTTTCATCTTTCATTAAAACGGACCCGGCATACTTACAACAGTCTGTTCCCAAAATAGTCAAACAATGTTTTTTCCAGGCTTATAAACTGATCTTTGATACCTGTTTTTTTTCTGTCTATCTATCTATCTATCTATCTATCTATCTATCTATCTATCTATCTATCTATCTATCTATCTATCTATCTATCTATCTATCTGCAATCTCTGCTCTACAAACATTTAACAAATGACAAAGGATTCCCAGAGCACTGTAATAAAGGGAAAGAGAGAAGGTAAAGCCAAAAACAGATTAGCAAGACTATAGCATTATATATATATATGGAGCACTGTAATAAAGGGAAAGAGAATGTAAAGCCAAAAACAGATCAGCAAGACTATGGCATTATAGCATAACTTTATATGTATATATATATATATATATATATATAAAACATATATATATATATATATATATATATATATATATATATATTTTTTTTTTTTTTTTAAACATATATATATATATATATATATATATAAAACATATATATATATATATATATATATATATATATATATATATATATATATATATATATATATATATGCAATCTCTGCTCTACAAACATTTAACAAATGACAAAGGATTCCCAGAGCACTGTGATAAAAAGAGAAGGTGTAGCCAAAAACAAATCAGCAAGACAATAGCATAACTTGATATGTGCTGCAAATAAGCAGACAAATTGCAAGATGCACTTTATAAATATTAATTTTGACCTTTCACTAAACAGACCCGGCATACTTACAACAGCCTGTTCCCAAAACAGTCAATGTTTTTTCAAGGTTTATAAACTGATCTATGATACCTGTTTTATTTATTTTTTTTACTATATACTGTATATATATACATATATAGTAAAAAATATATATAATAAATATAATAAAATATAATAAATAAATATAATAAAATAATAAATATAGTTAAAATATATATATATATACACAATCTCTGCTCTACAAATATTTAACAAATGACAAAGGATTCCCAGAGCACTGTGATAAATGGAAAAAGAAGGTGTAGCCAAAAACAGATCAGCAAGACAATAGCATAACTTTATACATGCTGCGAATGAGTAAACAAATTCCAAAAAACACTTTATAAATATCAATACTTATAACAGCCTGTTCCCAAAAAAAAGACCTACAATTAACTTTTTTTCAAGCTTTATAAACTGATCTGTGATACTTGTTTTTTTCTACTATATATACAATCTCTGTTCTTCAAACATTTAACACGTGACAAAGGATTTCCAGAGCACGGTGGGTAATGGAATTAGACAGTATAGCAGTAGCTGCCTGCTTTGAGGCTTCCTTTGTCCAACTGATTTCTGAAATCCATCTAATAGGGGAGCCGTCACTGCTCTTACCCACTTGCCGATCACACTATAGCCGAATGACGGGTACATTGTGGATGGCTAGTTTTAGGAGGTCGTCATATGACGGCCTCTCATAAAAATGCCTGTCAGCGGGCGTGGGGCAGCGCACTTTGTGTTTGATTGAGGTAAAGAGCCAATCAGCAGCTCTTTACCATGTGATCAGCTGTGTCCAATCACAGCTGATCACGGATGTAAACAGAAATCGGTTATTGGCGCTCCTTTCCTCATGCTGACAGAGTGAGGAGAGGAGAAAATTGCCGATAGCTGACTTTTCTAAAAAGGACATCTGCACTGGTAATCAGGGCACTGGTTATTAGTGTCCTTATTATCAGTGCAGCTCCAACAGTGCCCACCAGTGCTGCCAATCTGTGCCCACCAGTGCAGAAATCTGTGCCCACCAATTTAGCCAATAAGTGCCCAACAGTGCTGCCAATAAGTGCCCACCAGTGCTGCTAATAGTTATCCATCAGTGCTGCCAATCAGTGCCCTCTAGTGCTTCCTCTTCAGTCTCACCTATCAGTGCTGCCTACCAGTGCCCATTAGTGCCACCTATCAGTGCCTCCTCATCAGTGCCCATCAGGGCAGCCTATCAGTGCCCATCAATGCCCATAATGCTATCTCATCAGTGCCACCTCATCAGTGCCCATCAGTGCAGTCTATCAGTGCCCATCAATGTCCATCAGTGCTGCCTCATCAGTGCCCATACATGCATCCCATCAGTGCCCATCAATGTCCATTAGTGCCGCCTCATCAGTGCCCATACATGCATCTCAGTGCCCATCAGTGCCGCCTCATCAGTGCCCATACATGCATCCTATCAGTGCTTATCAATGTCCATCAGTGCCACCTCATCAGTGCCCATACATGCATACCATCAGTGCCCATTAATGTCCATTAGTGCCGCCTCATCAGTGCCCATACATGCATCCTATCAGTGCTCATCAATGTCCATCAGTGCTGCCTCATCAGTGCCCATACATGCATCCCATCAGTGCCCATCAGTGCCGCCTCATCAGTGCCCATCAAGGCAGCCTCATCAGTGCCCATCAGTGAAAAGAATTAACTGTTTGCAAATAATTATAACAAAGTAAAAAAAAAAAATTCTGTCTTTATTTGTTTATTTAGCAAAAATAAAAACCCCCCATGATGCAGCATGGTGGATGGTACCCCATGGCCTCCTGGGGTCCATGATATTGGAGGCATCAGGATTTCTAGGCGAGATACCAAGTTTGTGGGCCTAAACCAAGTCATTTTATTTATATATAAGCCCTCTATAATTTTATTAAGGCCATGATGGCGCCACCAGGGTCAATGCAGGCGCCATTGGTCACATGGTGTCTACTGAGTCACTGTGATTGGCTGTTTGCCTAAATGTCATTCACCCAAGAACTAATGGACGTGGCTTGTGTCCAGTGTCAGGGCAGTTAAGTATTTTGCTTCTTGCAGTCCTAGGTAAGATCTTACTGTCATACATTAATGAGTATACAGTATATACTGAAATACAGGTGGTGTCATTTTACCGTGGGGGTTCAAAAATGTGTTGAAAATGGCGAGCGGGACATCATGGCGGATGACCTTTATTTCCTGGCCAAGAGCTCAGCTAAGATATGCCCAAGAGGGGTGACCGCACACAGGAGCTAAATTTCATAGCGTGCCCGCAAAACAAAATGGACGGAGACGCTGTTCTGATCCGGCACTCTCAGGCTGCGCCGTCATTCCTTCCTTCTCACTATTTAATAATAGAAGACGTCTTCCCATGGCTGGAAACATTCCCTGAGATAAGAGGAAGAATATGCAGCCCGGAGTCTGGGGAATACGGCTCAATGTGAGGAGAGATCCCGGCATTCATTCTGCCGTATAGAGGAAGCCTGGAGGTGCAGAGCGTGGTTACCATCCCCCCAGACCACCACTACCCTGCGCTACATTACCTGCCATCATCAGTGGTCATGGAAAGTCAACCTAGGGGGCCACTTACTAATATTTGGGTTCTTCCGGATTATACCGGTTCTGCAAATCTTCCTCCATTCATATCCCAATCCCTCTATCTATATACCCCTCCGTCTATCTATATCCCCCTTCCTCTATCCATATCCCCCTCCCTCCTTATCTCCTTGTTCCTCCATCCATTCATAACCCTCTACCCCCATCTGCCTCCCTCCATTTATATATATTTACCTTCTCTCCATCCCATCCATATCCCCATCCCCATCTCCGTTCTTCCTACCCCTCCATCCATTCATGACCCCGCCCCCCCCCATCCCCCTCCCTCCATCTATATCCCTTGACCTTCTCTCCATCCTGATGATATTTCCCAGCACCCTTTATATTTCCCTGCCACTCCATCCATTCATATCCCCCTCCCCCTCCATAATACTTTAAGGAAGTTCAGTACTGTTGAATCATAAAATTCGCCACTTACCGCGCCATACAACAGATTCTATGTATACATTTGTGCGGAGTTCTTCTTTAATACGGGAATGTGTTTGTATCACCCATAAGACATGGGGAGAGGTTTGTATTGTGTCAATGGTTGGCTTTTTATAGATACTATTTATACATGTTTTTACACAAGATTCACACAGCTTTCACACATGTTTTCTAATTGGAGTCAATTGGGAACAGGGATGAATTCTGGGTAAAAGATATTTAAAATCTCATGTGAAAATATTTGTCAACAGCCCTGCAGTGACTAGGTAAATTCCACGTCGCTATCTAAGGTCTATTTATAAAGTTTTGTGAAATAACTGGTTTTTGTTCATTTCTGAAATGGTTCCGTCTCGGAAAAAAATTGTTTTCCCGCAGTCTACGCAGTTCAGGCATGTGACAAGAAGCGTTCCAAATGGGGAATTATAGATCAGCAAAACATTACAGATCTATAGGTTTGTTTTTCATTTTTTTTTTTTTATGGAAAAAATTAAATTTTAGATCTTTTTTTACTATATGGATAAAATATATTTTACTAATTAAATTACTAATTCATTTACAACATCCTGCCCCCAAAACTGCAGAACAATTAGTCATTTTTAAGCATTATAAACCGATTTTTTTTATATCTGTTTTTTTTTTTTTTATTACATATGCTCTCTGCTTTACGAATAAATATTAAACACATGACAAAGGATTCCCAGAGACCCCAGAGAGAGATTTTGCCCCTGTACAAATCATTAGTAACACCTCGTCTGGAATATGCAGTTCAGTTTTGGGCTCCAGTTCTTAAAAAGGATATCAGGGAACTGGAGAAAGTGCAGAGAAGGGCAACCAAACTGATAAGAGGCATGGAGGAGCTCAGCTATGAGGAGAGATTAGAGGAACTGAATTTATTCTCTCTTGAGAAGAAGAGATTAAGGGGGGATATGATCACCATGTATAAATACATAAGGGGGATATGATCACCATGTATAAATACATAAGGGGGGGATATGATCACCATGTATAATACATAAGGGGGGATATGATCACCATGTATAAATACATAAGGGGGGATATGATCACCATGTAAAATACATAAGGGGGGATATGATCACCATGTATAAATACATAAGGGGGGGATATGATCTCGATGTATAAATACATAAGGGGGGATATGATCACCATGTAAAATACATAAGGGGGGATATGATCACCATGTATAAATACATAAGGGGGGGATATGATCACCATGTATAAATACATAAGCGGGGATATGATCTCCATGTATAAATACATAAGGGGGGATATGATCACCATGTATAAATACATAAGGGGGGATATGATCACCATGTATAATACATAAGCGGGGATATGATCACCATGTATAAATACATAAGGGGGGAAATGATCTCCATGTATAAATACATAAGGGGTCCATATAGTGAACTTGGTGATGAGTTGTTCACTTTAAGGTCAACATAGAGGACAAGAGGGCACTCTTTATGTCTAGAGGAAAACAGATTTTTATCTCCAAATACGGAAAGGTTTCTTCACCGTAAGAGCTGTGAAAATGTGGAATAGACTCCCTCCAGAGGTGGTTCTGGCCAGCTCAGTAGATTGCTTTAAAAAAGTCCTGGATTCTTTCCTGGGTGTACATAATATAACTGGGTACTAATATTTATAGGTAAAGTTGATGCAGGGAATATCTGATTGCCTCTCGGGATATCGGGAAGGAATGGTTTCCCCTGCTGTAGCAGATTGGATCATGCTTTGCTGGGGGTTTTTTCGCCTTCCTCTGGATCACCTGCAGGTATAGGATTGTGTATATGGGATTGTATGGTTGGGTTTTCTTTACTGTTTTTTGTTTTTTATTGGTTGAGCCAGATGGACTTGTGTCATTTTTCAACCTGACTATGTAACTATGTAAGATCAGCAAAACATTAAAGGGAAGTGTTATATTTTATAATTTTTATATTGTTATTTTTTTAGTTTATAAACTGATATTTATATACACTGTATCATTTCTTGAAGGAAAACAAGAGACTTAACCCCTATTCAGAGGCGTAACTAGAAACTTCAGGGCCCCGGTGCAAGAAACCATGTAGGGGCCCCCGAACCCCTGGCCGGGGCCCTTCCCTTCAAGCCTGGGGCTCTTCCCATTAATCCTGGGGCCCTTTACTCTCGTTGCTGGGCCCTTTATTACGGTTCCGCAGGGGGACACTTTCACAAGTTCTGCAGTGGGCCCACTTCCTGCCATCTTGGGGCCTCCCCACGGTGGTGGAATGCCAGGGCCTCGGTCGCAAGTGTGACCTTTGCGATCCTGGAAGTTCACCCACTGGTGTCAGTCGTTTTTATTTTTGGTATTTTAATTGTATTATTTGTTTTATCATTTTATTTCATTTTTTTACAATGTGACTGACTATGACTCTGTCCATTCAGAAAAGGAAGGAGCTGGTAAATTACATATTTAGCGACCCCTCCCTGGTTCTCTATTGTGACACATCCCCTTCAGCAGTCGGCAGGAGAGGGGAGGTAGGAAGCCGGCAGGAAAGGGGAGGGAAGAAGCCGACAGTAAAGGGGAGGGAGGAAGCCGGCAGGAAAGAGGAGGGAGGAAGCCGGCAGGAGAGGGGAGGGAGGAAGTCAGCAGGAGAGGGGACGGAGGAATCCGGCAGGAGAGAGGAGGGAGGAAGCCGGAAGCACAGTGGGGGGGGGGGGGGCAGGGGAGCACACAGGGGCCCAGAGACAGCAGAACACAAGTGAACTGGATACGAGGAGTTTTGGGGGCAGCATACAGAGGAACCAATCTCCTCCATTTTCCTCCTGCAGCTACAGGAGGAAAAAGGAGGACAGTGATTTCTCTACATGTTTCCCCCGCTGCCCCCCGTATCCAGGTGTACAGGGGAGCCGCACAGGCCCCCTGGAGCATGGGGCCCGGTTGCAATTGCAACCCCTGCAACCCCTGTGGTTACACCCCTGGAGCAGACCTCACTAACAGATCCTGCTCTCTGGTAAGCAGAGAATAATATAGATTTACCTGCAGCTGGTAAGCACACAGAGCACAAAACTATACTATCTCCCTAGCACCTACCTAGGAGGGTGCTACATCCACCCCCCACCAAACTGAGCCACGTCCTCACTAACAGATCCTGCTCTCTGGTAGGCAGAGAACAATATAGATTTACCTGCAGCTCCTCTGGTAAGCAGACAGAGCTCAAACTATACTCTCTCCCTAGCACCTACCTAAGAGGGTGCTACATATTTTACCAAAAATGTGGGTATTATTGTGTTTGTGTTCAGTAAAATTCATGAAAGTGTATTTTTTCTAAAAGATTTGTGTTTGAAAAACCCATGCGCAAATATTGTGTGAAAAAAAATTGCAACACCCGCCATTTTATTCTCTAGGGGTTCTGTTTTAAAAATATATAATATTTGTGGGGGGGGGGGGGTAATTTTTTAGCAACAAAATGCAAATATTTCCATGCATTTGAGAAATATTGGGGAGATTTGGGGATCAGGTGGTTAAATATTTGGTTTGATCTCACAAATTAATTCATTTTCCCACAGTGTACGCAAATCATATAAATGGCAAAAAATAACTTTATACGTACTGCAAACAAACATTCAAATTTCAAGAATTTCCACCTTCCACTAAACATACTCAACATTCTTTCTATACAACACCCTGCCCCCAAAACTACAGAACAATTATTCCTTTTTAAGCATTAAAAGCTGATTTTTTTTTATATCTGTTTTTTTTTACTACATATACACAGTCTCTGCTTTACGAATAAATAATAAACACATGACGAAGGATTCCCAGAGCACTATGGGTAATGGAGAGAGACTGCATAGTATTAGCTGCCTGCTTTGAGTCTTCCTTTGTCTGAATGAAACCTGAAGTCCATTTTATTTATTTTATTAAGGGAGGTGTCATTACTTTTAGATATTTTGTTCGATCTCACAAATGAAGTTGTCTTCCTGCAATGTACGCAGGTTGTACATGTGATGTTGAAGCATTCCAAATGGGAAAAAAAAGATCATCAAACAAGTGTGTAACTTTATACGTTCTGCAAATGAGCAGAAAAATTACAAGTTCCGCCTTTAAATCTCAATTTCCACCCTGCAATAAATAGACCCGGCATATGGACAACATCCTGTTCCCGAAACAATGCGGAGAACTTAGTGGCAGACAATGGACGGAGCCAGGTGTGACCGCATCTCATTACCCAGCAACATGGCTGCCAGGAGATCAGAATTCAGAGGAAATATCCAATGACATGCTGGGGCTAAGCAATGTATATACAGAATAAGAATAGATACCGAGAATTACACCCGACATACAGGAGAAGAGAAGTGGTACTGTGCAGAGCCATAACCCATCTTTGTCTCTATGTCCCTAGCTCCCTTTCTAACTTTCTTACCCCTCTCTTACCCCTCTTCCTCTCACTTACCTTTTTCCTCTCTCTTACCCCTTTTCCTCTCTCTTACCTTCTTCCTCTCTCTTACCCCTCTTCCTTTCTCTTACCCCTCTTCCTCTCTCTTACCCTCCTCCTCTCTCTTACCCCTCTTCCTCTCTCTTACCCCTCTTCCTCTCTCTTACCCTCTTCCTCTCTCTTACCCTCTTCCTCTCTCTTACCCCTCTTCCTCTCTCTTACCCCTTTTCCTCTCTCTTACCCTCTTCCTCTTTCTTACCCCTCTTCCTCTCTCTTACCTCTTTTCCTCTCTGTTACCCCTCTTCCTCTCTCTTACCCTCCTCCTCTCTCTTACCCCTCTTCCTCTCTCTCTTACCCTTCTTCCTCTCTCTTACCTCTCTTCCTCTTTCTTACCCCTCTTCCTCTCTCTTACCCTCCTCCTCTCTCTTACCCCTCTTCCTTTCTCTTACCCCTCTTCCTCTCTCTTACCCTCCTCCTCTCTCTTACCCCTCTTCCTCTCTCTTACCCTCTTCCTCTCTCTTACCCCTCTTCCTCTCTCTTACCCCTCTTCCTCTCTCTTACCCCTTTTCCTCTCTCTTACCCTCTTCCTCTCTCTTACCCCTCTTCCTCTCTCTTACCTCTTTTCCTCTCTCTTACCCCTCTTCCTCTCTCTTACCCTCCTCCTCTCTCTTACCCCTCTTCCTCTCTCTCTTACCCTTCTTCCTCTCTCTTACCTCTCTTCCTCTTTCTTACCTCTCTTCCTCTCTCTTACCCTCCTCCTCTCTCTTACCCCTCTTCTTCTCTCTTACCCTCTTCCTCTCTCTTACCTTTCTTCCTCTCTCTTACCCTCTTCCTCTCTCTTACCCCTCTTCCTTTCTCTTACCCCTCTTCCTCTCTCTTACCCTCCTCCTCTCTCTTACCCCTCTTCCTCTCTCTTACCCCTCTTCCTCTCTCTTACCCCTTTTCCTCTCTCTTACCCCTTTTCCTCTCTCTTACCTTTTTCCTCTCTCTTACCCTCTTCCTCTTTCTTACCCCTCTTCCTCTCTCTTACCTCTTTTCCTCTCACTTACCCTCCTCCTCTCTCTTACCCCTCTTCCTCTCTCTCTTACCCTTCTTCCTCTCTCTTACCTCTCTTCCTCTTTATTACCCCTCTTCCTCTCTCTTACCCTCCTCCTCTCTCTTACCCCTCTTCTTCTCTCTTACCCTCTTCCTCTCTCTTACCTCTTTTCCTCTCTCTTTTACCCTCTTCCTCTCTCTTACCTCTCTTCCTCTCTCTTACCCTCTTCCTCTCTCTTACCCCTCTTCCTTTCTCTTACCCCTCTTCCTCTCTCTTACCCTCCTCCTCTCTCTTACCCCTCTTCCTCTCTCTTACCCTCTTCCTCTCTCTTACCTCTCTTCCTCTCTTTTACCCTCTTCCTCTCTGTTACCCCTCTTCCTTTCTCTTACCCCTTTTCCTCTCTCTTACCCTCCTCCTCTCTCTTACCATCTTCCTCTCTCTTGCCCCTCTTCCTCTCTCTTATGCCTTTTCCTCTCTCTTACCCCTCTTCTTCTCTCTTACCCCTCTTCCTCTCTCTTACCCTCTTCCTCTCTCTTACCTTCTTCCTCTCTCTTACCCTCCTCCTCTCTCTTACCCCTCTTCCTTTCTCTTACCCTCCTCCTCTCGCTTACCTCTCTTTCTCTCTCTCACCCCTCTTCCTCTCTCGTACCCCTCTTCCTCTCTCTTACCCTTTTCCTCTCTCTTATCCCTCTTCCTCTCTCTTACCTTTTTCCTCTCTCTTACCCTCTTCCTCTTTCTTACCCCTCTTCCTCTCTCTTACCTCTTTTCCTCTCTCTTACCCCTCTTCCTCTCTCTTACCCTCCTCCTCTCTCTTACCCCTCTTCCTCTCTCTCTTACCCTTCTTCCTCTCTCTTAGCTCTTTCTTACCCCTCTTCCTCTCTCTTACCCTCCTCCTCTCTCTTACCCCTCTTCTTCTCTCTTACCCTCTTCCTCTCTCTTACCTCTCTTCCTCTCTCTCTTACCCTCTTCCTGTCTCTTACCTCTCTTCCTCTCTTTTACCCTCTTCCTCTCTCTTACCCCTCTTCCTTTCTCTTACCCATTTTCCCCCTTTTCCTCTCTCTTACCCTCCTCCTCTCTCTTACCCCTCTTCCTCTCTCTTACCATCTTCCGCTCTCTGGCCCCTCTTCCTCTCTCTTATGCCTTTTCCTCTCTCTTACCCCTCTTCTTCTCTCTTACCCCTCTTCCTCTCTCTTACCCTCTTCCTCTCTCTTACCTTCTTCCTCTCTCTTACCCTCCTCCTCTCTCTTACCCCTCTTCCTTTCTCTTACCCTCTTCCTCTCTCTTACCCTCTTCCTCTTTCTTACCCCTCTTCCTCTCTCTTACCTCTTTTCCTCTCTCTTACCCTCCTCCTCTCTCTTACCCCTCTTCCTCTCTCTTACCCTTTTTCCTCTCTCTTACCTCTCTTCCTCTCTCTTACCCTCCTCCTCTCTCTTACCCCTCTTCTTCTCTCTTACCCTCTTCCTCTCTCTTACCTCTCTTCCTCTCTCTTACCCTCTTCCTCTCTCTTACCCCTCTTCCTTTCTCTTACCCCTCTTCCTCTCTCTTACCCTCCTCCTCTCTCTTACCCTCTTCCTCTCTCTTACCTCTCTTCCTCTCTTTTACCCTCTTCCTCTCTCTTACCCCTCTTCCTTTCTCTTACCCCTTTTCCTCTCTCTTACCCTCCTCCTCTCTCTTACCCCTCTTTCTCTCTCTTACCCTCTTCCTCTCTCTTACCCCTCTTCCTCTCTCTTATGCCTTTTACTCTCCCTTACCCCTCTTCTTCTCTCTTACCTTCTTCCTCTCTCTTACCCTCCTCCTCTCTCTTACCCCTCTTCCTTTCTCTTACCCTCCTCCTCTCTCTTACCTCTCTTTCTCTCTCTCACCCCTCTTCCTCTCTCGTACCCCTCTTCCTCTCTCGTACCCCTCTTCCTCTCTCTTACCCTTTTCCTCTCTCTTACCCCTCTTCCTCTCTCTTACCCTCTTCCTCTCTCTTACCTTCTTCCTCTCTCTTACCTTCTTCCTCTCTCTAACCCCTCTTCCTCTCTCTTACCCTCTTCCTCTCTCTTACCCCTCTTCCTCTCGGTTACCCCGCTTCCTCTCTCTAACCCCTCTTCCTCTCTCGTACCCCTCTTCCTCTCTCGTACCCCTCTTCCTCTCTCTTACCCTTTTCCTCTCTCTTACCCCTCTTCCTCTCTCTTACCTCTCTTCCTCTCTCTTACCCCTCTTCCTCTCGGTTACCCCTCTTCCTCTCTCTTGCCTCTCTCTTACCACTCTCCATAGCCCATCTATGTCTCTATGTCCCAACTCCCTTTCTAGCTTTCTTACACTTCTTTTTCTCCTACTTATTCCCCCTCTCTCTTTTACCCCTCTATATCCTCCTTTCTTTCTGTATGTCCCTATCTACTCCTCTCCCTTTATACTACCCTATTTTATGCCTTTCTTTCCTCATGTTAAATTTTCCCCATCTCAGGTTCCATATACCTCAATCTCCCTCTCTCCCACCCCTCTTTATCACTTGCTTTATCTATGTTCCACTCTCCATCTCTAGCTTACTCTTACCCCTTTCCTTTCCTTTGTCCTTCTTATACTCTATAGCTATTTCTTTCTCTCTAGGTCTATCTATTCACCTTCCTTACTCTTACACATCTCTACCTGCTCTCTTTCCTGGTCCCTCTACCCCCTCCCTCTCTGTGTCCCACTCTACTCTCCCTACCCCCTTTCTTGCACCACTCTCTATGCCAGCTCTTTCTTTATGTCCCTCTATCCCCCACTCTCTTTTACCCCTCTCTTTCCCTATGTCCCTCTACCCCCCCTTTCTTCTACCCCCCTCTTTATCTATGTCCCTCTACCCCCCCCCCCCATTCTCTTAAACCTCTCTTTCTCCAAGTCCCACTCTGCACCTCTCCCTTTCTCTTACCCTTTCTTTATTCATATCCCCTCTCCCATTTTCTTACCCCTCCCTTTCTCTATGTTCCTCTATTCCCCCTCTCTATTTTACCCCTCTTTTTCCCTCTGTCCCTCTATCCCCTCTCTATTACCCCTCTCTTTATCTGTGTCCTTCAATCCCCCCTTTTTCTTCTATCCCTCTCTTTCTCCATGTCCCACTTTCCCCCTTTCCCTTACCTCTCTCTTTCTCCATGTCCCTCTCTTTCTCTCTCCATTTCTGTTACCCCTCTCTTTCTCTATGTCCGTCTATCCCCCCTCTCTTTTATCCCTCTCTTCATCTATGTTCCTCTATCCCTGTTCTTTTACCCCTCACTTCATCTATATCCCCCTTCTCTTACCCCTCTCTTTCTCTATGTCCCCCCCCCCCCTGTCCTTTTCTCTACCCCCCTCTTTCTTCCTCCCTCCCTCTTCCTCTCCCCCCCTTTCACATTTTGTTACCCCTCTTTCCCTCTCTCTCATTATCTTACCCCGCTCTCCCTCCCTCTCATTCTCTTACCCCCTCTCTTATTTACTTACCCCTCTCTCCCTCCCTTTAATTCTCTTACCCCTCTCTCCTCCTCTCTCATTCTCTTACCCCTCTCTCCTCCTCTCTCATTCTCTTACCCCTCTCTCCTCCTCTCTCATTCCCTTACCCCTCTCTCTTCCTCTCTCATTCTCTTACCCCTCTCTCCCCCTCTCTTATTCTTATACCCCTCTCTTCCCCTCTCTCATTCTCTTACCCCATTCTCTCTTCTTCTCTCCCCCCTCTATCATTTTTCTATTCCTCTCTTCCAATCTCGTATCCCTCTCTCCCCCTCTCCCTTTCCATTACCCCTCTCTCTCTTCCTTTCTCCCCCCTCTCCTATTCTCTAACCCCTCTCCCCCCCCCCTCTCCCATTCTATTACCCCTCTCTTCCTCTCTCTAATTCTCTTACCCCTCTCTCCCTCCCTCTCATTCTCTTACCCCCTCTCCCCCTCTCGCATTCTCTTACCCCTCTCTTTCCCTTTCCTATTCTCTTACCCCTCAGTCTAATTCTCTTACCTATCTCCCCCCCCCCCTCTCTCATTCTTTTACCCCTCTCTCCCCTTCTCCTATTCTCTTACCCCTCTCTCCCCCTCTCCCATTCTCTTACCCCTCTTCCTCCCTCTCCCATTCTCTTACCCCTCTCTCCCCCTCTCTTTTTCCATTACCCCACTCTTTCTTCTTCTCTCCCCCTTTTCTCATTTTCTTATCCCTCTCTCCAATTCTCTTACCCCTCTCTCCCCCTCTCCTTGTCTCTTACCCCTCTCCCATGATCTTGCCCCTCTCTCCCCCTCTCCTATTCTCTTACCCCTCTCTCCCATTCTCTTACCCCTCTATCCCCCTCTTCCTTTCTCCCCCTTTCATATTCTCTTACCCCTCTCCTATTCTCTTACCCCTCTCTCCCCCTCTCCTATTCTCTTACCCCTCTATCCCATACTCTTACCCCTCTCTCCCATTCTCTTACCCCTCTATCCCCCTCTCCCTCTTCCTTTCTCCCCCTCTCATATTCTCTTACCCCTCTCCCATTATCTTGTCCCTCTCTCCCCCTCTCCTATTCTCTTACCCCTCTATCCCATACTCTTACCCCTCTCTCCCCCTCTCCCTTTCCATTACCCCTCTCTCTCTTCCATTCTCCCCCCTTTCCTTTTCTCTTACCCCTCTCTGCCCCTTTCCCATTCTATTATCCCTCTCTCCCCTCTCTCATTCTCTTGCTCCTCTCTCCCCCTCTCCTATTCTCTTACCCCTCTCTCTCATTCACTTACCCCTCTCTCCCTCTCCTATTCTCTTATCCCTCTCTCCCCCTCTCTCTTATTCTTTTACCCCTCTCTCCCCTCTCCTATTCTCTTACCCCCTCTCTCTCTCATTCTCTTACCCTCTCTCCCCTCTCCTATTCTCTTATCCCTCTCTCCCCCTCTCTCTCATTCTCTTACCCCTCTCTGTCCCTCTCCCATTCTCTTACCCCTCTTCTTCTCTCCCCCTCTCCCTTTTTCTTATTCAGCCCCCCCCTGTCTATGTACTTTCTTCTCCTCCCAGGTAGTTGCAGGTCTTTCCAGAAGTCAGCCGTCTCTCGCACCCCCTCAGCACCTCTCTTCCTTTCAGTAAAACGCTGCATTAAAATGTGTCCAGAATGTACAACAACTTTCTAGGGGAAGAAAAAAAAGCTACAACGTATAGAGCCCACTCCTCCACTCTACGGGGATCCATGGATGGATGATTGGATGAATGGATGGATGGAAAGATGAAAAGAATGAAAGGACGAGAAACGATATGTAGATAATAAAAGGAGAAAATGACCAACAGAATAAATAGATAGATAAATAATTGGATAGATAGATAGATAGATAGATAGATAGATAGATAGATAGATAGATAGATAGATAGATAGATAGATAGATAGATAGATAGATAGATAGATAGATAGATAGACAGACAGACAGACAGACAGACAGACAGACAGACAGACAGACAGACAGACAGACAGACAGACAGATAGATAGATAGATAGATAGATAGATAGATAGATAGATAGATAGATAGATAGATAGATAGATAGATAGATAGATAGATAATTCTAAGAAGTAAGATATAATAAATAGGATATATAATTCTAGACAGAGATATAGAGAAGGGATCTCACCTCGCTCATGATGTGACTCTACAGTGGAGTTAATCTGCAGTGAGCACTCTTGCCGTGTCTATCCTCTGGATACGCTCTCTCTCTCTCTCTCTCGCTCTCTCTCTCTCTCTCTCTCGCTCGCTCTCTCTCTCCCCAGCTCGCACACACGCTCGCTCTCTCGCACACTCACACACACACATATATATATGTATATATATTTTTTTCCTATGGAGCCTGAGCTCTGGTTGTGAGTGGCAGATGCCGCCAGCCAATAAGACGCTCTTCAGTCTTTTGCTGCATTTCCAAAAAAGGGTGCAGACAGCCTGCTGGATGAATGGAGGCTGCTGAGTGCGGTAATCCCTGACCTCCCCCCCCCCCCCCCCACCCCCTTCAATGGTGGAAGCGGAGGTCACTGATACTACACACAGATCCTCTGTACCACAATGTGAATAAGGACAATCCTCTAGGGATCGCTGCGGAGAACAAACAGTTAATCGTGCACATATATCTAGCAGTTGTCACCCAGGAAAAAAAAATACACCAGAAAACATCTCCTAAACCCAAGAGCTGATGCTTTAATATACTTGCTTTATTGAGGGTAACGATATCAACTGCCAACCTGCAGCAGCTGGAGGATTTTGTGTGTGGGGGGGGGGGGGGGTTCACTTCTTTTTCTCACTACATTCACCTCTCTCTTTTTCTTGTCTTCTTTTATTATTTTTGCTTTCTATTTCCCTTTCCTCTCTCTCTTTCACCCCTCTCTCCCTCTCCCTCTCTCCTCTCTCTCTCCTGTCCTCTCTCTCTCTCTTCCCTCTCTCTCTTCTCTCTCTTTTCTTCATCCCTTTCTCTCTCCCCTCTCTCCTCTCTCTTTCTCCTTCATCACTCTCTCTCTCTCTCTCTCCTTCATCCCTCTCTCTCTCTCCTCTCTCTCCCCTTAATCCCTCTATCCTCTCTCTCCTTTCTCTCTATCCTTCATCCCTCTATCTCCTCTCTCTCTTTCATCTCTCTCACTCTCCCCCTCTTTCTCCTTCATCCCTCTTCTCTCTCCATCCCCTCTCTCTCTCTTTCTCAATCCTCTCTCTCTCCTTAAATACTCTCTCCTCTCTCCCCCTTAAACCCTCTCCCTCTCCCTCTCTCGCTCTCTCTCTCCTTCTCCCTCTCTCTCCTCTCTCTCTCTCTCTCTCTCTCTCTCTCTTCCCTCTCTCTCCTCTCTTTCTCTCTTCTCTCTCTTTTCTTCATCCCTTTCTCTCTCCTCTCTCTTTCTCCTTCATCCCTCTCTCTCTCTCTCTCCTTCACCCCCCTCTCTCTCCCCTCTCTCTCCCCTTAATCCCTCTATCCTCTCTCTCCTCTCTCTATCCTTCATCCCTCTCACTTTCCCCCTCTTTCTCGTTCATCCCTCTTCTCTCTCACTCTCTCTCTCTCTCTCCATCCCCCCTCTCTCAGTTTCTCTCTCCTCTATCTCTCCTTAAATATCCTCTCCTCTCTCTCTCCTTAAACCCTCTCCCTCTCCTCTCTCTCCCCTTAAACCCCCTCTCTCCTCTCTCTCTCCTTCATCCCTCTCTCTCTCCTCTCTCTCTCCTTCATCTCTCTCCCCTCTCTCTCTCCTTCATCTCTCTCTCTCTCTCCTCTCTCTCTCCTCTCTCTCTCTCTCTCCTTCATCTCTCTCTCTCTCTCTCCTCTCTCTCTCTCTCTCTCTCTCTATCTCTTCTTCATCTCTCTCTCCTCTCTCTCTCCTTCATCCCTCTCTCTCTCTTCTTCATCTCTCTCTCCTCTCTCTCTCTCTATCTCTTCTTCATCTCTCTCTCCTCTCTCTTTCCTTCATCCCTCTCTCTCTCTCCTTCATCTCTCTCTCCTTCATCCCTCTCTCTCTTCTCTCTCTCTCTCTCCCTTCACCCCTCTCTTTCCTTCACCTCCCTCTCTCCTTCATACCTCTCTCTCCTTCTCTCTCTCTCTCTCTCTCTCTCTCTCTCTCTCTCTCTCTCTCTCTCCCCCCCTCCCTCTCTCTCTCTCTCTCTCCCCCCCCCCCTTCATACCTCTCTCTCCTCTCTCTCTCTCTCTCTCCTCCATCCCTCTCTCTCTCCTTCATCCCCCCTCTCTACTCTCTCTCTCTCCTTTAGCTCTCTCTCTCTCTCTCCTTCATCCCCCCCTCTCCTTCATACCTCTCTCTCCTTCATCTTTCTCTCTCTCTCTCTTCTCTCTCTCTTCTCCCTCTCCTCTCTCTCGCCTTCATCCCTCTCTCCCCTTCATCCCTCTCTCTCCTCTCTCTCCCCTTCATCCCTCTCTCTCCCCTCTCTCCCCTTCATCCCTCTCTCTCCCCTCTCTCTCCTCAGGGGGTACAACTTTAGAAAGTAAGTGATAATATAACGGGATACATTATCGGTAGGGTAAGGGATAATAAAAAGGGGGTTCGAGGTGATCCCAGGGACATTATCAGGAGTAAGGGATAATACAAAGAGGGTAAGAAATAATATAAAGGGGTAGGAGGGGAGTCCAGGGACATTCATAGGGGTAGGGTATAACATAAAGGGGAGAGGAGGTCAGTCCAGGGACATTCGTAGGGGGTAGGGTATAACATAAAGGGAGTAGGAGGTGAGCTCAGGGACATTATCAGGAGTAAGGGATAATAAAAAGGGGGTAAGAAATAATATAAAGGGGGTATGAGGTGAGTCCAGGGACATTATCAGGGGTGGGCTAATATAAATGGGATAGGAGGTGAATCCAGGGACATTCACAGGGGAAAGACATAGTATAAAGGGGGTATGAGATTAGTCCAGGGACATTATCAGGGGGTAAGGAATAATAAAAACGGGTATGAAATCAGTCCAGGAACATTATAAGGGATAATGGAAAATAATAAAGGGGGTAGGAGGTGAGTCCAGGGACATTATCAGGACATAAGAGATGATATAATGGGGATATGAGGTCAGTCCAGGGACATTATCGGGGTAAGGGATAATATAAAGGGGATATGAGGTAAGTCCAGGGACGGTATCGGGGTAAGGGATAATATAAAGGGGATGTGAGGTCAGTCCAGGGACATTATCGGGGTAAGGGATAATATAAAGGGGATGTGAGGTCAGTCCAGGGACATTATCGGGGTAAGGGATAATATAAAGGGGATATGAGGTCAGTCCAGGGACATTATCGGGGTAAGGGATAATATAAAGGGGATATGAGGTAAGTCCAGGGACGGTATCGGGGTAAGGGATAATATAAAGGGGATATGAGGTCAGTCCAGGGACATTATCGGGGTAAGGGATAATATAAAGGGGATATGAGGTCAGTCCAGGGACATTATTGGGGTAAGGGATAATATAAAGGGGATATGAGGTCAGTCCAGGGACGGTATCGGGGTAAGGGATAATATAAAGGGGATATGAGGTCAGTCCAGGGACATTATCGGGGTAAGGGATAATATAAAGGGGATGTGAGGTCAGTCCAGGGACATTATCGGGGTAAGGGATAATATAAAGGGGATGTGAGGTCAGTCCAGGGACATTATCGGGGTAAGGGATAATATAAAGGGGATATGAGGTCGGTCCAGGGACGTTATCGGGGTAAGGGATAATATAAAGGGGATGTTAGGTCAGTCCAGGGACGTTATCGGGGTAAGGGATAATATAAAGGGGATGTTAGGTCAGTCCAGGGACGTTATCGGGGTAAGGGATAATATAAAGGGGATATGAGGTCAGTCCAGGAATAATATTGAGGGGTAAGAGATAATATAAAGAGTGTAGGAGGTCAGTCCAGAGACATTATTGGGGGGGGGGGGGTTGATAAGAGATAATATAAAGGGGGTAAGAGGTCAGTCCAGGGACATTATCGAGGTAAGGGATAATATAAAAGGGATATGAGGTCAGTCCAGGGACGTTATCGGGGTAAGGGATAATATAAAGGGGAAATGAGGTCAGTCCAGGGACATTATCGGGGTAAGGGATAATATAAAGGGGATATGAGGTCAGTCCAGAGACATTATTGGGGGGGGTTTATAAGAGATAATATAAAGGGGGTAGGAGGTCAGTCCAGTGACAATATTGAGGGGTAGGAGATAACATAAAGGGGGTGGGAAGCCAGTCCAGGGACATTATTGGGGGGTAAGGGAAAATAAAAAGTGGGTAGGAGGTCAGTCCAGGAATAATATCAAGGGGTAAGAGATAATATAAAGAGGGTAGGAGGTCAGTCCAGGGACATTATTGGGGGGTAAAAGATAATATAAAGGGGGTAGGAGGTCAGTCCAGGAATAATATCAAGGGGTAAGAGATAATATAAAGAGGGTAGGAGGTCAGTCCAGGGACATTATTGGGGGGTAAAAGATAATATAAAGGGGGTAGGAGGTCAGTCCAGGGACATTATTGGGGGGGGGGGGTAAAAGATAATATAAAGAGGGTAGGAGGTCAGTCCAGGGACATTATTGGGGGGGGGGGGGGTAAAAGATAATATAAAGAGGGTAGGAGGTCAGTCCAGGGACATTATTGGGGGGTAAAAGATAATATAAAGGGGGTAGGAGGTCAGTCCAGGGACATTATTGGGGGGGGGGGTAAAAGATAATATAAAGAGGGTAGGAGGTCAGTCCAGGAATAATATCAAGGGGTAAGAGATAATATAAAGAGGGTAGGAGGTCAGTCCAGGGACATTATTGGGGGGGGGGGGTAAAAGATAATATAAAGAGGGTAGGAGGTCAGTCCAGGAATAATATCAAGGGGTAAGAGATAATATAAAGAGGGTAGGAGGTCAGTCCAGGGACATTATTGGGGGGGGGGGGGTAAAAGATAATATAAAGAGGGTAGGAGTTCAGTCCAGGAATAATATCAAGGGGTAAGAGATAATATAAAGAGGGTAGGAGGTCAGTCCAGGAACATTATTGGGGGGGTAAAAGATAATATAAAGGGGGTAGGAGGTCAGTCCAGGGACATTATTGGGGGGTAAGAGATAATATAAAGGGGGTAGGAGGTCAGTCCAGGGACATTATTGGGGGGTAAAAGATAATATAAAGGGGGTAGGAGGTCAGTCCAGAAATATTATCAGGGAATAAAGGAAAATATAATTACATTATCAGGGGGGTTCCTTCTCTCTTTCTTTCTCTAGTCAATTTCAATGGATTAGAATCTTTCCCACAGTGATACAAAGTGAATTGTAAAAATTATCCCCCCCCCCTCCAATAAAAAAAAGAACTTCCCTCCACTGATACATTGTATCTAATGCCCAGGGATGGTGCAGTCTTGCAGATCTGTCTCTGGCACAGAAGGGTTTAATGCCCCCCAATCCCCCCCTCCCCCCTCCCTGCAATCCAGCTCTCAGAGAGGATTTTAACAGCTGGATCGTCAGATGCTGTCTTTGGCCAGTCGCCATGCTTCGCCCTCCCGGGGGTTGATGGGATTGCATTTGACGATGATTAAAGGGAATTTTTACATTTGTTTTTATTTTTTTCTTTGGTTGTCAGCCTAAATTGACATCATTGTCAGGTTTGGGAAGGAAAGGGTGAATGGCGGGGGAATTAATATTCAGCGTTATAATGAGGGGATGGGGAATGAAGATGATGGAGATCCTGGGGAAGAACGATGGAAGGACCCTTTTTTAGAAGTTCACGAAGCATGGAAAATGACCCCATAACATCACCCCATTATTATTTTAGGAAAACTGTTTTATTTTTTATTTTGTTAAAAATAGGCCAACTTGTATGTGGCTTTAACTGTCGGACACCTGTGCAGAAATTTCGGGTTGACCTCCATGCCTCCTCCTCAGCACATTGGATCTGATGAGGTTTGAACCAGGAAAGAGTTCCCTGCAATGTGATACTGTCAGAATTTCCCTTTAAGGCTCCTTGCCTGACATCAGCCAGTTTGAAGATTTGTACTGTATATTATCTGGGGACTATTATGTGGAAATAAGGTAAATATGATAAAGTAGATCTAAACCTAACTAAATGACAGTTATTTTTCTAAAAGCGTTGTCTCAAACAACTGTCACTTTTCTTAAACATCAACATTTTTAATTATTATTCCCATCTAAGTGCCATTCCTTGGCAACATGCGCTCGCTCCAGTGTTGGCCGCTCATCATGGGCATCCACAGGTTGGGGCAAGGGGGGTCAATCGCTCCCACCCCCCCGGAAACTCAACTTCCCCTTTAAAGTTGTTAAGCCACTTTATACCATCCTGTCTGGTCTGTTTAATAATCCTGTGCACCCCTGTGTCTGTGTTTAAAAAAAATAAGGCGCCAAGCACCACTCACGTGACCCATCAGTTCTCTCCTCTCCCCGTCTGACAGCTGCCTGCAGCGGGTGGGGCCAAGGATTCTTCGCTGTTGTCAGTCGGGAGGGGAGGGGGAGAGGAGGAGAGAGGCGGCGGGTCACGTGAGCGGCAGGTGGTGCTCTGAAAACTTGTAAAGAATGGCCTATTTTTATAAAACACAGACACAGGGGCACACAGGATTATTAAACAGACTGTAGACAGGATATGAAACTTTAAATTAAAATACAGCTGCAGAAGGGGAGGGGGGGTGGGCACTGACACAGGAGCAGACATGCAGGGAGGGAGGGGGGAGAGAGGACAGAGGAGGACAGGAGGGCTGCGGATGATGGAGGCACGTAAACTGACCACGGTGTCAGGGCTCAGCAGCCATGGTATACCGTGGTCAGTTTACAGAGGGGAGGACATAGCCAGGCAGGATCAGCCAGGTATTTTAGGTGATACTTTAAAGACAGAGGGTGCAAAAAAAAAATGGCCATGGCTATACTGCAAAGAATATTGAGTGTGGCTTAGGGCATAGTTAAAGATATTATACCCTAGTGGTCAATGGGTGGAAAATATCCCAGCGTTGCTGGGAGGCTCCAAGAATGATAGCTTGGTCTGGTGTCTCCATTTGCTTTTACGGTGGACAGTTTGATCCTTCCCTTCTATGGTGAAATGTGTCCTTGAAGCTGCTGCTGTCTAAAAAACTGACCATCTGACTTCACAAACATTATTCAAATGGGGGATAAAGAGATACAAAGTAACATTGTTTATAAACATCGGTGAGACTGTAAATAGAGAGATACAAAGTAACATTTTTTATAAACATTGATCAGACGGGAGATAGAGAGATACAAATTAACATTGTTTATAAACACTGATCAGACGGGAGATGGAGAGATACAAGGTAACATTGTTTATAAACATTGATTAGACAGGAGATAGAGAGATACAATGTAACATAGTTTATAAACATAGATAAGACAGGAGATAGAGAGATACAAGGTAACATTGTTTATAAACATTGATCAGACAGGAGATAGAGAGATACAATGTAACATAGTTTATAAACATAGATAAGACAGAAGATAGAGAGATACAAAGTAACATTGTTTAGAAACATTGATCAGATAGGAGATAAAGAGATACAAAGTAACATTGTTCATAAACATCATTCAGGCATGAGACAAAGAGACATAAAGTAACATTGTTTATAAACATTGATCAGTCAGGAGATAGAGAGATCCAAAGTAACATTGTTTATAAACATTGATCAGATGGGAGATAGAGGGATACAAAGCAACATTGTTTATAAATATTTATTAGACAGGAGATAGAGAGATACAAAGTAACATTGTTTATAAACATTGATCAGACAGTAGATAGAAATAAAAAGGAACATAGTATTATAAACATTGATTAGACAGGAGATAGAGAGATACACAGTAACATTGTTTATAAACATTGGTGAGACTGTAAATAGAGAGATACAAAGTAACATTTTTTATAAACATTGATCAGACGGGAGATAGAGAGATACAAATTAACATTGTTTATAAACACTGATCAGACGGGAGATGGAGAGATACAAGGTAACATTGTTTATAAACATTGATTAGACAGGAGATAGAGAGATACAATGTAACATAGTTTATAAACATAGATAAGACAGGAGATAGAGAGATACAAGGTAACATTGTTTATAAACATTGATCAGACAGGAGATAGAGAGATACAAAGTAACATTGTTTATAAACATCATTCAGACAGGAGACAAAGAGACATACAGTAACATTGTTTATAAATATTGATCAGACAGGATATAGGGAAATACAAAGTAACATTGTTTATAAACATTGATCAGATAGGAGATAAAGAGATACAAAGTAACAGTGTTCATAAACATCATTCAGGCAGGAGACAAAGAGACATAAAGTAACATTGTTTATAAACATTGATCAGTCAGGAGATAGAGAGATACAAAGTAACATTGATCATAGACATCATTCACACAGGAGACAAAGAGACATAAAGTAACATTGTTTATAAACATTGATCAGATGGAAGATAGAGATATACATAGTAACATTGTTTATAAACATTGATCAGACAGGAGATAGAGAGATACAAAGTAACATTGTTTATAAACATTGATCAGACAGGAGCTAGAGAGATACAAAGTAACATTGTTTATAAACATTGATCAGACAGGAGATAGAGAGATACAAAGTAACATTGTTTATAAACATTGATGAGACAGGAGATAGAGAGATACAAAGTAACATTGTTTATAAACATTGATCAGACGGGAGATAGAGAGATACAAAGTAACATTGTTTATAAACATTGATCAGTCAGGAGATAGAGAGATACAAAGTAACATTGATCATAGACATCATTCACACAGGAGACAAAGAGACATAAAGTAACATTGTTTATAAACATTGATCAGATGGAAGATAGAGATATACATAGTAACATTGTTTATAAACATTGATCAGACAGGAGATAGAGAGATACAAAGTAACATTGTTTATAAACATTGATCAGACAGGAGCTAGAGAGATACAAAGTAACATTGTTTATAAACATTGATCAGACAGGAGATAGAGAGATACAAAGTAACATTGTTTATAAACATTGATGAGACAGGAGATAGAGAGATACAAAGTAACATTGTTTATAAACATTGATCAGACGGGAGATAGAGAGATACAAAGTAACATTGTTTATAAACATTGATCAGACAGGAAATAGAGAGATACAAAGTAACATTGTTTATAAACATTGATCAGACAGGAGATAGATACAAAGCAACATTGTTTATAAACATTGATTAGACGGGAGATAGAGAGATACAAAGTAACATTGTTTATAAATATTGATCAGACAGGAGACAAAGAGACATAAAGTAACATTGTTTATAAACATTGATCAGACATAAGATATAAATAAAAAGGAACATAGTTTATAAACACTGATTAGACGGGAGATAGAGATACACAAAGTAACATTGCTTACAAGGAGGCAGAAAAACGCAGTAAGAAATTATTTAATGAAAATGACAGGGCCATTAGGCAGTAGATGAATTTTATAGAATAAGGATATCATTTAGTGTCACTTTAAGTAAAGTTCTTGGTTATTATTCAGGCCTATAGGAGAAATGTAAGAACTGCTCTGGTCCATAGGGGGCGCACAGGGGGACGAGAGCTGGACCAGTAAATAATATGAAGTCTCTTAATATCAAACCAAGGACAACAAGATTGCAGCGCCGTACCGCGGTGTTAATGACCTGCCAATGCTAATTAGACCTTCCTGATGACTCTGACCCTTGCCCTCGGGTTCAGACACACGAGAATGAGCAACAGCAGCAAGAAAACGATTTGAGTGTCGTCAGCGAGCCAAAAGAATACGATTACAGACCGCTACTGCCAGTTTAATCTTCTGATAGTGCTAATTAGACCTTCCCGATGACACTGACCTTTGCCCTCTGGGTCAGGCGGGACACGCGAGATGCCTTAGGAGCCCCAGAAACATCATTTACAGTAATCTCTGATGTTAAAATTACAGGCGTGCACCTTTTTTTTTTTTTTTTGCGAATAATTTTTTTTTTTTAACTGCTTCAGTGAGACTCTCACAGCCCCGCACTGGAAGATTCGGTCTGACAATTCGTCTGCATTTTCCACACTGAATACATTTATCCTCCCACATGTTTCTCTCCGTCTCCTTCCCCTCTTCTATTGTTCTCTCTATAATACATTTTATTTCCTCCCCCTTTATTGTTGCAGGCTGGGTGAAATGATACGTTAGCTATCGGGGACAATGATCTGTGTGTCTCTATTGCTGGCAATACACTTTGCAATCTGATTGTACAATCTCTGTGCAGTCACCTTTAGATTGGCCAAAACTACGCAATGTGTAGACTTACCTATACAATTCAACCATTCTTTTTTTTTTAAATACAAGCAGAAGTACCTGAATGTGACCTGGTATCAGCCTCTTGCAGTCTCTGTACAGCAGGGCTTGAGACTGAAAAGAAAAAGCAGCACAAGGAGTCAATCAGATCAAAGGAGGAGAGAGCAGAGTGAGAGATGAGCTCATCCCTATGCTGCTTCTCTTTTCACTGTCACAGGTTGGGGGCTGGTCCGGGATTACCTGGGTCCGGAGGAAGTTGATTCAATGATGCTGGCCATCAGACTGAGGATATCTAGTGGAAGAATTAAAGTAATGCAGGAGACATCTCTGGATTGAAGCTCAATATTATAGCAAAGCTGTGTTATCAAACAGAGGACATCTAGTGGCTGAAAAAAGAACTGCAATAGAAATCTCTGAATTTAATCTCATTATTACAGTGAAAGTCAGTTATTTAACTTATTTCGGACTGGAATTCTACTTTAATCAGATCATAGAAGGAGAGAGAAGAGTCACAGAGAGATGAGCTCACCCCTATGCCACTTCTCTTTTCATTGTCACAAGTTGGGGGCTGGTCCGGGATTACCTGGGTCCACTTCTGTACAGCAGGGCTGGAGTCTGAGAAGAAAAAGCAGCACAAGGAGTCAATCAGATCAAAGGAGGAGAGAGCAGAGTGACAGAGAGATGAGCTCATCCCTATGCTGCTTCTCTTTTTTCACTATCACAGGTTGGGGGCTGGTTCGGGATTACCTGGGTCCGGAGGAAGTGGATTCAATGATGCTGGCCATCAGACTGAGGATATCTAGTGGCAGAATAAAAGTACTGCAGGAGACATCTCTGGATTGAAGCTCAATATTGTAGCAAAAGCTGTGTTATCAAACAGAGGACATCTAGTGGCTGAAAAAAGAACTGTAATAGAAATATCTGAATTGAATCTCATTTTTACAGTGAAAGTTGGTTATTTAACTTATTTTGGGCTGGAATTATGCTTTAAGCAGATCATAGGAGGAGAGAGCAGAGTGACAGAGAGATGAGCTCATCCCTATGCTGCTTCTCTTTTTTCACTACCACAGGTTGGGGGCTGGTCCGGGATTACAATGGGTCCACTTCTGTACAGCAGGGAGGAAGTGGATTCAATGATGCTGGCCATCAGACTGAGGATATCTAGTGGCAGAATTAAAGTAATGCAGGAGACATCTCTGGATTGAAGCTCAATATTGTAGCAAAGCTGTGTTATCAAACAGAGGACACCTAGTGGCTGAAAAAAGAACTGCAATAGAAATCTCTGAATTGAATCTCATTATTACAGTGAAAGTTGGTTATTTAACTAATTTTGGGCTCAAATTCAACTTTAGGCAGATCATAGGAGAGAGCAGAGTGACAGAGAGATGAGGTCTCTTTTTTCACTGTCACAGGTTGGGGGCTGGTCCGGGATTACCTAGGTTCAGAGGTAGTGGATTCAAAGATGCTGGCCATCCGACTGAGGATATCTAGTGGCAGAATAAAAGTACTGCAGGAAACATCTCTGGATTGAAGCTGAATATTGTAGCAAAAGCTGTGTGTTTTTTTTTATATTTCTATTGTCAAGTCACATGCTAGGGGTGGGTTCAGGAAGACCTTGGCTAAGATAAAGGGGGTCAAACAAACCTGGTTATCAAACAGAGGACATCTAGTGGCTGAAAAAAGAACTGCAATAGAATTCTCTGAATTTAATCTCATTATTACAGTGAAAGCGGGTATTTAACCTATTTTGGGCTGGAATTCTAGTTTAAGCAGATCATAGGAGGAGAGAGCAGAGTGACAGAGAGATGAGCTCATCACTGTGCTGCTTCTCTTTCCATGGTGGGGACTGGGTCCAGGATGACCTGGGCTCAGATTAAGTGGGTAAAATTAACCTGGCCTTCAGACTGAGGACATTTAGTGGAAGAAAAAAGAACTGCAATGGAAATCTCTGAATTGAATCTTAATATTACAGTGAAAGTTGGTTATTTTTTGCTGGAATTTTACCTTAAGCAGATCATAGGAGGAGAGAGCAGAGTGACGGAGAGATGAACTCATCCCTATGCTGCTTCTCTTTTCATTGTCACGAAATGGAGGCTGGTCCGGGATTACCTGGTTTCTGAAGAAGTGGATTCAATGATGCTGGCCATCCGACTGTGGATATCTAGTGGCAGAATAAAAGTACTGCAGGAGACATCTCTGGATTGAAGCTGAATATTGTAGCAAAGCTGTGTTTTTTCATTTCCATTGTGAAGTCACATGCTGGGGGCGGGTCCAGGATGAACTGGGCTCAGATTAAATGGGTTGAATGAACCTGGCTTTCAGACTGAGGACATCTAGAGGCAGAAAAAAGAACTGCAATGGAAATCTTTGAATATATTCGGAATATTACAGTGAAAGTTGGTTATTTGCCTTGTTTTTGGCTGGAGTTCTACTTTAAGCAGATCATAGGAGGGGAGAGCAGAGTGAGAGAGAGATGAACTAATTATTGTGCTGCTTTTCTTTCCATTGTGAAGTCACATGCTGAGGGGCCGATTCAGGATGAACTGGGCTTAGATTAAGTGGGTTGATTGAACCTGGCCTTCAGACTGAGGACATCTAGTGGCAGAAAAAAGAACTGCAATGGAAATCTGAATATTACAGTGAAAGTCAGTTATTTAACTTATTCTGGGCTGGAATGATACCTTAAGCAGATCATAGAAGGAGAGAGCAGAGTGACAGAGAAATGAGCTTATCACTGTGCTGCTTCTCCTTTCACTGTCCAGTCACAGGTTGGGGGCTCGTCCGGGATGACCTAGGCTCTGAGGAAATATGTTCAACCATCAGACTGAGGACATCTAGTGGTAGAAAATAGGACTGCAATGGAAATCTCTGAATTGAATCTGAATATTACAGTGAAAGTTGGCTGTTCAACTTCTTTAGGCAGACATTAGGACCTTTGTATTGGTAAAGCTCCGTCCCCTTTGGGGGACTTCTCCTTACTCCCTGTCCCTGAGATGCAGCAGAAAGGGGAAAGAAAATATTTCCCAATTGAAGAGGTATATGTTCCTAAACAGTAATGATTGGAACAGGTGCCCCCATTGGTAGATGGGGACAATGCTAAGACACAACAGGAAGTGGAAGCAAATCTCTCCGGGATGAAGAAGGAATCCATACTTCAATAGGTATGATTGGAATGGGTGTCCCCACTGGAAGATTTCCTCGACCTCCAATTCTGGTGACAACTCTCTTCTACACTCCAGCCAAAAAACAGATCTACTTTAAGGTAATAATAATGACTACATAAATGTGCTCCCATCCCAAAAAAATACGCCATATTTAAGTTAAAGGTGACCTTCAGGCATCATCCAGGGTCACCATCTAAAGTACTTCCTGGACTGAGGTGACACAATCATGTAAATCCTAATGCCTGTGCAGTTCTTGGCTGTGCTTGACACAGATCAGCCCCTGCTGCTGCCTCTCACCTTCTGATGTGCTTCAAAGTTGCAATGTACAGTCTGAGTAATCAAAGGGGAAAAGGAGACTAAAAATGAGGAATTTCTTCCTCCTGCCTGCAGCAGACTGATGCCATCACTCAGCCTAGGCAAAGGCATTGGACTGGAGCCTAAGGATGGCTTTTTAGGGATAAAAGGTGGAGAATACGGTTGCTGGCAAGCCCGTAATTTATTTATACGGGATTGCAAAATGACTTATTTCAAGTAATTGTAAAGCCTTGAGTCATCAAACCGTCCTTGGCATGTGCTTACTTATATAGAATTCCTATGATCATCAGCTCCATCTAGTGGCCATATTGTGGTATTTATCTGAAATACCACAATAGGGAAAATACCACCTTATGGCCACTTGGAGGAGCTGGAGACCATAGGAAATTGACTTAGACAAAATATAGGGAATATTCCTTTACGGCTGACCGAATGCTTGTGACATTCGTCCAGCGAATACTTTATAAATGGATCCCTGTTTTTAAAAGATCCATTCATAATAATATCTATACTTGGAATCTTTATTAAGTTCATATTTAGTATAAGACTTTTTTTGCCCTTTTTCTTGCTGTTACTTTCATAAAATTCCGTATTGAGGTGTAGGAAAAAAAATAAATGAATCCAGAAAAAGCGACACTGGTCGCAGAGCAGAGACAAGTGACGCTGCGATTTTTTTAATGATGGTTACAAAGCGTCCTCTGAGCTCTGATAATTGTCTTCTCTCGTATTAGCACCATCCCGACTTGTGACAGTTTTTATGCGTGGCTGAGTGCAGTGTCAGTACGGAGCCCGGGGAATACATTATCCCTCTGGGGACACGCACAAATAGACTTGAAATCCCCCGTCGCTCTGGGCGTCATGCCGCCGTATCCAGCCGGTAGATTTTGCGTTATTTTTAGATGGATTTTTCCCAGAGTTCAGCCTACGGTTTGTGCACACGGTACAGCGTAGCACAGGAACAGTGACCTGATGGGATCTATTCAGCGTTTTACACCAAGCCTAATATAAAGGAATCTGAAGGATGTCAGAGGGTCAAGACAGGCCATACATGTTACAATCTGGTTGTACAATCTACTAAGTTAAGGTTGAGTGGTAATAAAATGACAATCGAAAATGTAAGCTGCGGGTAACAACCACCTGCTGAGCACTCACCTGTTGCCTATCCAGCACTGAGTATTCTTTTTGACATAGCAAAAGGGGTGCACTTTGAAGAGCTAAGCAATGAGTTGCTCGTTGTCCAGAGACTCCTGAGAGCCCCTAGACCTCTGTGTCCCCAGCAACCCCTGAGTCTCCAGTGACCCCTGTGTCTCCAGCAACTCCAGATTTTCTAGCAACCCTTGTGTCTCCAGCAACCCCTGAATCTCCAGTGACCTCTGAATCTCCAGCAATCCCTGAGTCTCCAGGAACCCCCGGTATCACCAGTGAGCCCTGAGTCTCCGGCAACCCCTGGATCTCCAGTGACCCCATAGTCTCCAGCAACCCCTGAGTCCCCAGCAACCCCTGGATCTCCAGTGACCCCTGAGTCTCCAGCAACCCCTGGATCTTCAGCAACCCCTGAGTCTTCAGCAACCCCTGAGTCTTCAGCAACCCCTGGATCTCCAGAGACCCCTGAGTATCCAGTGACCCCTGAGTCTCCAGCAACTCATGGATCTCCAGTGACCCCTGAGTCTCCAGCAACCCCTGTGTCTACAGCAAACCCTTGATCTCCAGTGACCCCTGAGTCTCCAGCAACTCCTGGATCTCCAGTGACCCCTGAGTCTCCAGCAACCCCTGCGTCTCCAGCAACCCCTGCGTCTCCAACAACCCCTGTGTCTCCAGCAACCCCTGAGTCTCCAGCAATTCCTGGATCTCCAGTGACTCCTAAGTCTCCAGCAACCCCTGAGTCTCCAGCAACCCCTGAGTCTCCAGCAACCCCTGGGTCTCCAGCAACACCTGGATCTCCAGCAACCCCTGAGCCTCCAGAAACTCCTGGATCGCCAGCGACCCCTGATTCTCCAGCATCCCCTGAGTCTCCAGAAACCCCTGGATCTCCAGTGACCCCTGAGTCTCCAGAAACCCCTGGATCTCCAGTGACCCCTGAGTCTCCAGTGACCCCTGAGTTTCCAGCAAGCCCTGGATCTCCAGTGACCCCTGAATCTCCAGTGACCTCTGAATCTCCAGCAATCCCTGAGTCTCCAGGAACCCCGGTATCACCAGTGAGCCCTGAGTCTCCGGCAACCCCTGGATCTCCAGTGACCCCATAGTCTCCAGCAACCCCTGAGTCCCCAGCAACCCCTGGATCTCCAGTGACCCCTGAGTCTCCAGCAACCCCTGGATCTTCAGCAACCCCTGAGTCTTCAGCAACCCCTGGATCTCCAGAGACCCCTGGATCTCCAGTGATCCCTGAGTCTCCAGCAACTCATGGATCTCCAGTGACCCCAGAGTCTCCAGCAACCCCTGTGTCTACAGCAAACCCTTGATCTCCAGTGACCCCTGAGTCTCCAGCAACTCCTGGATCTCCAGTGACCCCTGAGTCTCCAGCAACCCCTGCGTCTCCAGCAACCCCTGCGTCTCCAACAACCCCTGTGTCTCCAGCAACCCCTGAGTCTCCAGTAATTCCTGGATCTCCAGTGACTCCTAAGTCTCCAGCAACCCCTGAGTCTCCAGCAACCCCTGAGTCTCCAGCAACCCCTGGGTCTCCAGCAACACCTGGATCTCCAGCAACCCCTGAGCCTCCAGAAACTCCTGGATCGCCAGCGACCCCTGATTCTCCAGCATCCCCTGAGTCTCCAGAAACCCCTGGATCTCCAGTGACCCCTGAGTCTCCAGAAACCCCTGGATCTCCAGTGACCCCTGAGTCTCCAGTGACCCCTGAGTTTCCAGCAAGCCCTGGATCTCCAGTGACTCCTGAGTCTCCAGCAACCCCTGGATCTCCTGGTGATATTGGAGACCAGGGCAATAGGAGAGCAAATCCCCCTAATGGGGACATCAACAGCGATAATAATCTGGTAGGTGTTCTAGCCCTGCCCCACTCTATAGTTGTCATGAGACCAAGTTTACCCATTGGAGAACTTCCCTTTTCTTCCTGTTCTGGTGACAACCCAATATTTAGGATTTACTCCTCACTTTCATTCCTGGTGACATTGGCGATCAGGGCCAACAGAGAGAATGGATTTCCCCCAACGGGGACACCGACAGCAATTAAAACCCTGCAGATGTTCTATCCCCGCCCCACTCTATAATTGTCATGAGACCAAATTTCCCCACTGGGGAACTTCCCCTCTCTTCCTGTTATGGTGACAACCCAACATTTAAGATTTACCCGTCACTTTCATTCCTGGTGACTTTGGCGAACAGGGCCAATAGAGAGAATGAATTTCCCCAACGGAGACACAGACAGCAATAAAAACCCTGCAGGTGTTCTAACCCCACTCTATCCAGATCCAAAAAAGAAAACATTCTGCCCTCATTTAAACTTTCAAGAAGAGAAATAGAAACTGGAATGTATTTAGTAAATGTTTCCGGATGGCGTGTAGAAGCCGATAGACCAAAGTCCTCTTGGGGTGGGAAGATCCTTTAAGGGACGGAAATTTCTTAAAGGAACATGCAACGTCCTCTTCTTTCCCAAGACTACACCTCCCATGATGCTCGCTGCTGGACAGGTTCTTTTCTTTGGCATCGGCGGTGACCTCGCAGGTGAACAGCTGGGGGTGGGCGGGACAGGTACACCACGTTACATAAAAAACAGGTACAGCGCGTTCTGTACTCATCCTGCTAGTTTGGCCTCATTCCAGGGAATTATGGGTAATCTCTCCTTTCTGCCAGTGTTTTGTAGAGTGACAGCTCCGCACACAGACAGATTTACTCACCGATGTCACACAGGTGTTCCCATGCCGTGCAGAGGATTTAGGAATGGTAGTGCGCTGGAAAGGTGGGGCCCCTCGTAAACCCCAACCCCCGGATCTCTACAACTGATTGGTCACTGATACAGCGCAGAGAGGAAAAAAAGTTTGCTGCAATTTACAGGTAATTTTCTGACCTTTTACACTGATCCTCGTCTACTGCACTGCCGCAGGTGAGTTCTGTGTGGTGGGGCTGATTTACTAAGGGCTCATTCCTAAAGTGCTCGCTGCCACGGTGCATGCCAATGCATCTGTTATGGTGAGAATGGCATCCAATGAACTGTACAGTAGAGCGTGACGCAACACATCGCACCATCGTCCACTGTGATGTGTTGCATTTTGAAAATAGGGTCATGCCCATTTTTTATTTCCACAATGGATGTAAAAAATGGGCATGACTCTATTTTCAAAACATGGCGCGCCATAATGGATGTAAAAAATGGGCATGACCCAATTTTCAAAACATTTAAGCGCCACCATGGATGTAAAAAATCGGCATGACCCTATTTTCAAAACACGGCGCGCCACAGCAGATGTAAAAATCGGCATGACCCTATTTTCATAACACGGCATGCCACAATGGATGTAAAAAATGGGCATTACTCAATTTTCAAAACATGGAGCGCCACTGTAAAAAAATGGGCCTGACCCAATTTTCAAAACATTTACGCACCACCATGAATGTAAAAAATGGGCATGACCAAATTTTCAAAACATGGGGCGCCACCATGGATGTAAAAAAGGGGCATGACCCTATTTTCAAAACATGGCGTGCCACAATGGATGTAAAAAATGGCCATGACCCAATTTTCAAAACATGGCGCGCCGTGTTCTGAAAATAGGGTCATGCCCATTTTTACATCTGCTGTGGCGTGCCATGTTTTGAAAATAGGGTCATGCCCATTTTTTACATCCATGGTGGTGCGTTAATATTTAGAAAATTGGGTCATGCCCATTTTTTACATCCATTGTGGCGCGCCGTGTTTTGAAAATAGAGTTATGCCCATTTTTTACATCCATTGTGGCACTCCGTGTTCTGAAAATAGGGTCATGCCGATTTTTACATCTGCTGTGGTGCGCCATGTTTTGAAAATAGGGTCATGCCCTTTTTTTACATCCATGGTTGCGCGTAAATATTTTGAAAATTGGGTCATGCCCATTTTTTACATCCATTGTGGTGCGCCATGTTTTGAAAATAGGGTCATGCCCATTTTTTACATCTGCTGTGGTGCGCCATGTTTTGAAAATAGGGTCCTGCCCATTTTTACGTCTAATAAAAAATAAAGATTTTTACGTCTGCTGTGGCACGACATGTTTCATGCCCATTTTTTTCATCCCTTGTGGCGCACTGCATTTTGGAAATTGGGTCATGCCCATTTTTTCCATCCCTTGTTGGGCACAGCGTTTTAGAAAATAGGGTCATGCCCATTTTTTCTATCCCTTGTGGCGCACGGCATTTTATAAATAGGGTCATGCCCATTTTTTCCATCCCTTGTGGCGCACAGTGTTTTGGAAATAGGGTCATGCCCATTTTTTTTCATCCAGTGTGGCGCACGGCATTTTAGAAATAAGGTCATGCCCATTTTTTCCATCCCTTGTGGCGCACAGTGTTTTGGAAATAGGGTCATGCCCATTTTTTTTCATTCAGTGTGGCGCACGGCATTTTAGAAATAAGGTCATGCCCATTTTTTTCCATCCCTTGTGGCGCACTGCTTTTTAGAAATAGGGCCATGCCCATTTTTTCTATCCCTTGTGGCACATGGCGTTTTAGAAATTGGGTCATGCCCATTTTTTCTATCCCTTGCGGCACTAAGAGTTTTTAAAATAGGGGCATGCCCATTTTTTTTCACCCATTGTGGCACAACGTTTTTTGAAAATTCAGCCATGCCCATTTTTTCCATCTCCTGTGGCACACGGCATTTTAGAAATCAGGTTATGTCCATTTTTTCCATCTCTTGTGGCACACGGCGTTTTGGAAATAGGGTCATGCCAATTTTTTCCATCCATTGTGGTGAGCTGCGTTTTGAAGATAGGGTCATGCCCATTTTTTTCCTTCTGCTTTCCTGCAACGCATTTTGGAAATAGTCTCATGCCCATTTTTGTCCCTTTTGATGCATTGGCAGCTCATTCATATTTAATAATCTTCCTAACGCGATGCACATTAACGCATGGAATAATGTGCCTTAACACTTGGCAGCAGATCGCTATCGTGTAAATGGGGCCCTAAAGAAGTAGAGCACTTCAATCTGGATGATTGAAGTGCTCTACTTCTCAGGCAAGAAAAATGTATGGGGTTTTTTTTATCATTTCTATTAGAGCAAGGGTGCAAGGGTGGAAACCTTTGCATTATGGTAAAGCGCATGTTACCGCAACACTTGCAGAGCTGGAGTGTGGGAGGAAGAAACAGCACAGGGAGCCAATCAGGTAATGTGCTGAAAAGAAGCATGCTGACAGGAGGAGAGAACAGAATGACGGAGAGATAAGTTTATCACTGTGCTGCTTCTCCTTTCACTGTCCAGTCACAGTTTGGGGGAGCGTCCGGGATCATCTGAGCACAGAGGATGTGAGTTGAATGATGCTGGCCTTCAGACTGAGGACATCTAGTGGCAGAATTAAAGTACTGCGGGGGAAATCTCTGGATTGAAGGTGAATAGTGTTGGCCGTCAGTCCAAGGACATCTAGTGGCAGAAGAAATGTACTTCAGAGGAAATCTCTGGATTGAAGGTGAATATTGCTGGCCGTCAGACCGATGACATCTAGTGACAGAATTAATGTACTGCGGGGAAATCTCTGGATTGAAGGTAAATAATGCTGGCCGTCAGACCGAGGACATCTAGTGGCAGAATGAATGTTCTATAGGGGAAATCTCTGGATTGAAGGTGAATATTGCTGGCCATCAGACCAAGAACATCTAGTGGCAGAATTAATGTACTGTGGGGGGAAATCTCTGGATTGAAGGTGAATAATGGTGGCCGTCAGACCGAGGACATCTAGTAGCAGAATGAATGTATTGTAGGGGAAATCTCTGGATTGAAGGTGAATATTGCTGGCCGTCAGTGCAAGGAAATCTAGTGGCAGAATGAATGTACTGTGGGGAAATCTCTGGATTGAAGGTGAATATTGCTGGCCGTCAGTCCAAGGAAATCTAGTGGCAGAATGAATGTACTGTGGGGAAATCTCTGGATTGAAGGTGAATATTGCTGGTTGTCAGTCAAAGGACATCTAGTGGCAGAAGGAATGTACTGCAGGGGAAATCTCTGGATTGAAGGTGAATATTGATGGCCATCAGACCGAGGACATCTAGTGGCAAAATTATTGTACTGTGGGGGGAAATCTCCGGATTGAAGGTGAATATTGCTGGCCGTCAGTCCAAGGAAATCTAGTGGCAGAATATATGTACTGTGGGGAAATCTCTGGATTGAAGGTAAATAATGCTGGCTGTCAGACCGAGGACATCTAGTGGCAGAATGAATGTACTGCAGGGGAAATCTCTGGATTGAAGGTGAATATTGCTGGCCGTCAGTCCAAGGAAATCTAGTGGCAGAATATATGTACTGTGGGGAAATCTCTGGATTGAAGGTGAATATTGCTGGTTGTCAGTCAAAGGACATCTAGTGGCAGAAGGAATGTACTGCAGGGGAAATCTCTGGATTGAAGGGGAATATTGCTGGCCATCAATGCAAGGAAATCTAGTGGCAGAATGAATGTACTGCAGGGGAAATCTCTGGATTGAAGGTGAATAATGTTGGCCGTCAGACTAAGGACATCTAAGTGGCAGAATTAATGTACTGCAGGGGAAATCTCTGGATTGAAGGTGAATAGTGTTGGCCGTCAGTCCAAGGACATCTAGTGGCAGAAGAAATGTACTTCAGAGGAAATCTCTGGATTGAAGGTGAATATTGCTGTCCATCAGACCAAGGACATCTAGTGGCAGAATGAATGTACTATGGGGAAATCTCTGGATTGAAGGGGAATATTGCTGGCCATCAGACTGAGGACATCTAGTGGCAGAATTAATGTACTGCAGGGGAAATCTCCGGATTGAAGGTGAATATTGCTGGCCATCAGACCAAGAACATCTAGTGGCAGAATTAATGTACTGTGGGGGGAAATCTCTGGATTGAAGGTGAATAATGGTGGCCGTCAGACCGATGACATCTAGTGGCAGAATGAATGTACTGTGGGGAAATCTCTGGATTGAAGGTGAATATTGCTGGCCGTCAGTCCAAGGAAATCTAGTGGCAGAATGAATGTACTGCAGGGGAAATCTCTGGATTGAAGGTGAATATTGCTGGCCGTCAGTCCAAGGAAATCTAGTGTCAGAATGAATGTACTGTGGGGAAATCTCTGGATTGAAGGTGAATATTGCTGGTTGTCAGTCAAAGGACATCTAGTGGCAGAAGGAATGTACTGCAGGGGAAATCTCTGGATTGAAGGTGAATATTGATGGCCATCAGACCGAGGACATCTAGTGGCAGAATTATTGTACTGTGGGGGGAAATCTCCGGATTGAAGGTGAATATTGCTGGCCATCAGTCCAAGGAAATCTAGTGGCAGAATGAATGTACTGTGGGGGAAATCTCTGGATTGAAGGTAAATAATGCTGGCTGTCAGACCGAGGACATCTAGTGGCAGAATGAATGTACTGCAGGGGAAATCTCTGGATTGAAGGTGAATATTGCTGGCCGTCAGTCCAAGGAAATCTAGTGGCAGAATATATGTACTGTGGGGAAATCTCTGGATTGAAGGTGAATATTGCTGGTTGTCAGTCAAAGGACATCTAGTGGCAGAAGGAATGTACTGCAGGGGAAATCTCTGGATTGAAGGGGAATATTGCTGGCCATCAATGCAAGGAAATCTAGTGGCAGAATGAATGTACTGCAGGGGAAATCTCTGGATTGAAGGTGAATAATGTTGGCCGTCAGACTAAGGACATCTAAGTGGCAGAATTAATGTACTGCAGGGGAAATCTCTGGATTGAAGGTGAATAACGCTGGCCGTCAGACGGAGGACATCTAGTGACAGAAAAGAAGTACTGCGGGGGAAATCTCTGAATTAAAGCGGAATATTGCAGCAAAAGCTGATTTCGATTTTTATCTCTTCCTATCAGCATGCTTCTTGTCAGCACATGAACTGATTGGCACTTTTTGCTGCTTCTTTTCACACTCAAGCCCAGCTGTACAGAGACTGCAAGAGGCTGATACCAAGACTCATTCAGGCACACATTGTACATGTATGATGGGGCACTGCAGTGAAGAAGTGCTGGTGTCACCTGTAGTTGCACCTTGGTCTGTCATTGTAAATAGGTGGCACCGCGACTCCCTGCACCATGTATTACCGCTCCTTACAGCAGCAGGTAGGTGTGACAGTGGCCTCAATGAAAGCTGCAGATTTCAAAGGATTGCATCACCTCCTGGAATTTCATTAACACGTTTATTGTTATATAAGATTGCGTTGTTTGGGGTTTCATCTACTTTCTCTTTTCACACCCACATTGCAGAAGCTGATGTTTATTCTGCTTATATATTGGCTTCCCTGGTATCCTAATTCCCCCTCATTAACATGATAATTAAATATTTAAATGACCTTTTTTTTATTATATACCTTGTTTTAGATCTGGTGACAACGTCACTGGGTCTCTGTACTTATCTATGCATTGCAGGCAGATCATGGCTGGTGGGAGGGGCTGTACATAGCTTTCTGAAAACATCATAGCACCCCGCCTCAGTACAGAAGAGCCCTTGATGCAGGCAGTGGGAGGAGTTATGCAAATATCAAAGCACCTCGATGGGTGGGCGTCAGTCTGGAGGAGTGGGCGTTCCTAGGCAAGCTGTATTTGCATAGGTAACACCCACATAGGGGGGTTAGCCTCCATGATTGGAAGCAGTGGGAGGAGTTATGCAAATATCAAAGCGTCTCGATGGGTGGGTGTCAGTCTGGAGGGGTGGGCGTTCCTAGGCAGGCTGTATTTGCATAGGTAACACCCACATGGGGATGCTGAGTTTCCATGATTGGAAGCAGTGGGAGGAGTTATGCAAATATCAAAGCGCCTCAATGGGTGGGCGGCAGTCTGGAGGGGTGGGCGTTCCTAGGCAGGCTGTGTTTGCATAGGTAACACCCACATGGGGATGCTGAGTTTCCATGATTGGAAGCAGTGGGAGGAGTTATGCAAATATCAAAGCGCCTCAATGGGTGGGTGTCAGTCTGGAGGAGTGGGCGTTCCTAGGCAGGCTGTATGTGCATAGGTAACACCCACATGGGATGCTGAGCCTCCATGATTGGAAGCAGTGGGAGGAGTTATGCAAATATCAAAGCGCCTCGATGAGTGGGCGTCAGTCTAGAGTAGTGGGTGTTCCTAGGCTGGATGTATTTGCATAGGTTACACCCACATGGGATGCTGAGCCTCCATGATTGGAAGCAGTGGGAGGAGTTATGCAAATATCAAAGCGCCTCAATGGGTGGGCGTCAGTCTGGAGGAGTGGGCGTTCCTAGGCAGGCTGTATTTGCATAGGTAACACCCACGTGTGATGCTGAGCATCATTGATTGGAAGCAGTGGGAGGAGTTATGCAAATATCAAAGAACCTCAATGGGTGGGCGTCAGTCTGGAGGAGTGGGCGTTCCTAGGCAGGCTGTATTTGCATAGGTAACACCCACATGGGATTCTGAGACTCCATGATTGGAAGCAGTGGGAGGAGTTATGCAAATATCAAAGCGCCTCAATGGGTGGGCATCAGTCTGGAAGAGTGGGCGTTCCTAGGCAGGCTGTATTTGCATAGGTAACACCCACATAGGGGGTTAGCCTCCATGATTGGAAGCAGTGGGAGGAGTTATGCAAATATCAAAGCACCACGATGGGTGGGCGTCAGTCTGGAGAAGTGGGCCTTCTTAGGCCGGATGTATTTGCATGCAGACCGCCGACACATGTGATCTTGAGCACTCAGAAGTTAAATCCAATGAATGGGAGGGGCGGGACCAGGGACAGTCAGGCTGTGGAGCAAAGAGCTGGATGATGCTGGACGTTCTCCAGCCAGGGAATGAGGCGGGCTTTATCTGACTTGCTGTAGCTTCTAAGGCACATTGTGCGGTGAAATCAGAGTAAGCCATTTCACTCCAGGAGAGGAAAGGATTTACTGACTTTAGAAGCACGCGGCATGTGAAGTCTTACTGCAGCTCCAGTGCACAAAAACATTTTGTTTTCTAAACCGAAATCCCCCGGGGCTGGAAAGACGCAAATTCCTCCGACTCTACGCTCCCCCCCCCCCCCCCCTCCGTATCCTTTTATAGCCCTCGCCTCCATCTTCTCTCCGCATTATATAAACAAGCCGGAGTGTTTTATTTTTATCCCGAGAAATGTCAGAATGTCATTTATTGAAGGAAAAAAAAACTTTCTTCACAAGATGGTTTACCCTCCGCCGAGCGCCAGAACCCAGCCGAGAGCAAATTGGTTTTATGTGTCACCTGAGGCTGCAAATCTGCTTCTCATTACCAGCGCGCTGCATGGAATGGAGGGGAACGGCCAATCAGATGGGTGTCTGGCAGATAAACCGCGATCTGGTTGGCTGGTCAGAGTAATTAGAACTTTCTGGAATGGGGGGTTTAATATGCAAGTTGAAAATAGAAAGAAAAATACACATAAACACATACAGGATAGATAGATAGATAGATAGATAGATAGACAGACAGACAGACAGACAGACAGACAGACAGACAGACAGACAGATAGATAGATAGATAGATAGATAGATAGATAGATAGATAGATAGATAGATAGATAGATAGATAGATAGATAGATATGGGATAGATAGATAGATAGATAGATAGATAGATAGATAGATAGATAGATAGATAGATAGATAGATAGATAGAGATAGACAGACAGACAGACAGACAGACAGACAGACAGACAGATAGATAGATAGATAGATAGATAGATAGATAGATAGATAGATAGATAGATAGATAGATGGATAGACGGATGGATGGATGGATGGATGGATGGATAGACGGATAGACAGACAGATAGACAGATAGATAGATAGATAGATAGATAGATAGATAGATAGATAGATAGATAGATAGATAGATAGATAGATAGATAGATAGATAGATAGATAGATGGATGGATGGACGGATAGACGGATAGACGGATAGATAGATAGATAGATAGATAGATAGATAGATAGATAGATAGATAGATAGATAGATAGATAGATAGATAGATAGATGGATAGACGGACAGACGGACAGACAGATAGATAGAGTATCTCACAGAAGTAAGTACACCCCTCACATTTTTGTAAATATTTTATTCTATCTCTTCATGTGACAACACTGAAGAAATGAGACTTTGCTACAATGTAAAGTAGTGAGTGTACAGCTTGTATAACAGTGTAAATTTACTGTCCCCTCAAAATAAGCTAGGAATCTGCTGAACAAGGGTATGAATAAGCTGGGGATCTGCTGATCACGGCTATGAATAAGCTGGGGATCTGCTGAACAAGGGTAGAAATCATCTGGGGATCTGCTGAACAAGGGTACTAATAAGCTGGGCATCTGCTAAACAAGGGTATGAATAAGCTGGGGATCTGCTCAACAAGGGGAACTAAAAAGCTTAGGGTGTGCTGAACAAGAGTATTAATAATATTGGAATCTGCTGAATAAGGGTACTAAAAAACTGGGAATCTGCTGAATAAGTGTGCTAAAAAGCTGGAGATCTGCTAAACAAGGGTACTAATAAGCTGGGTCCTGCTGAATGACGGTACTAATAAGCTGGGGATCTAAAGAACAAGGGTACTAATAAGCTGGGGATCTGCTGAACAAGGGTACTAATAAGCTGGGGATCTGCTGAACAAGGGTACTAATAAGCTGGGGATCTGCTGAACAAGTGAACTTATTGGCTGGGGATATGCTAAACAAGGGTACTCACAAGCTGGGAATCTTCTGAGCAAGGGAAATAATAAGCTGGGGGATCTGCTGAACAGAGGGAACTAAAAAGCTGGGGGTGTGCTGAACAAGAGTACTAATAAGATTGGAATCTGCTGAATAAGGGTACTTATAAGCTGGGAATCTGCTGAACAATGGTGCTAATAAGCTGGGAATCTGCTGAACAAGGGAACCAATAAGCTGGGAATCTGCTAAACAAGGGCACAAATCACCTGGGGATCTGCTGAACAAGGGTACTAATAAGCTGGGGATCTGTTGAACAAGGGTACTAATAAGCTAGGAATCTCCTGAGCAAGAGTACAAGTAAGCTGGTGGTCTGCTGAACAAGGGTACTAAGAAACTAGGGATCTGCTAAACAAGGGTTCTAATAAGCTAGGGATCTGCTGAACGTGGTTACAAATAAGCTTGGGGTTTGCTAAACAAGGGTATGCCTAAGCTGGGGATCTCCTGAACAAGGATATTAATAAGCTGGGAATCAGCTGATCACTGGTAGGAATAAGCTAGGGATCTGCTGAACAAGGGTACTGGTAAATTTGGAATCTGCTGAATGAGGTTACAAATAAGCTGGTGATCTGCTAAACAAGGGTATGCATAAGCTGGGGATCTGCTGAACAAGGGTACTAAGAAGCAGGGGATCTGCTGAACAAGGGTTCTAATCTGGGAATCTGCTGAACGAGGTTACGCATAAGCTGGGGATCTGCTGAACAAGGGTTCTAATAAGCTGGGGATCTGCTGAACGAGGTTATGCATAAGCTGGGGATCTGCTGAACAAGGGTACTAATAACCTGGGAATCCGCTTAACAAGGGTACTAATAAACTGGTAATCTGCTGATCACGGGTACGAATAAGATGGGGATCTGCTGAACAAGGGTACTGGTAAACTGGGAATCTGCTGAACGAGGTTACAAATAAGCTGGGGATCTGCTGAACAAGGGTACTAATAAGCTGGGGATCTGCTGAACGAGAGTACTGATAAGCAAAAAAGGATCATAAAACATCAAAAACACACCATAAAAGCTTTCAGAAACTGTACGTACTTCAGTGTACCAAAGCAAGTCCTCGCCTTTTTCCTACTAACCACCAATATAAGGGACATTTTCCCCATGACATGAATGATGAGCTGGTCTTAGTAAGGGTTCCTCAGAACCAGAACATATTTTAGGGGTTCCTCTGGGGTAAAAAGGTTGAGAAAGGCGGATCTAAGTGGTACATATCCTTCTTCCATCTGAGAACCATACATCTCCAATTGACCATGTTTATCAATGACTCAGGAATAGTATCAGTTTATGAATGAAGATGCGGAAACATTCATTCTTCATCTGATACAATAAGTTACATCATTTGTATCGAATATGAGCTTCAAAGAATATTCTATTATGTAACCAATGATTCGGAGTATATCGTACTTTGTATCTTCTTTATCATCTCCAGCCCATGGGGATATCGCCACTAATACATTGTCTAAGGCGTGGAAGATCCCACCACACCCGTGGTTCTTGTGTGGACAAGTTAGATAATTGTCAGAATTGTTCCAGGAGGTGTCATCTAATGCCGGCGTTCCCACTTCCTTAGACACACGCAGCCAAATGTAGCCAAATGATACCATCGGCAGGGATATCCATGCTGCTCGGGGTGCCCATCATGAAACATAAGTAGTATGCTCAGGGCTTTTTTTCAGCGGGAACGCGGGGGAACGCAGTTCCGGCACCTCCAGCACTGAATGTATTTAAAGAGGTTGTAAACTCATTTAAAAAAAATTTTTTTTTTTTACAACCTGCAAGAGAAAAACATAATGAGCTAGTATGCTTCGCATACTAGCTCATTATGAAATACTTACCTTAGAACGAGCCCCCGCCGTGCCGCTCTCTTACCTGTATGACGGGCGACATGACATGTCGCCCGTCTTCCGGGATCGCGGCATCCGGTCATCTGATTGGCCGGAGCCGCGGTGACGTCACTCCCGCGCACGGGAGCCGACGGTCACGGCACGGGGCTCTGAAGGAACGGCACGATCAGCCGTTCCTTCAGAGCGCATGCGCCAGTGACGTCACTGGCTGCATTAAAGGTAAATATCTCCTAAACGGTGTAAGTTTAGGAGATATTTACAGTACCTATAGGTAAGCCTTATCATAGGCTTACCTATAGGTACAACTTCCTGAGGAGGGTTTACTTCCTCTTTAATAGCAAAGAGTGTGGGGTATGCCAGGCGGTCTATTGATGCTGGCTGCTGGGGGATCTATTGTCACTGGTGGGGATCTGTTTTTTTATGAGGGTCTATTGTTGCTGGTGGGGATCTATTGTTACTGGGGGTCTTATGCTGCTGGTAAGGGATCTACTATTGAGCTAGAGGTCTATTGTTGCTGGCTGCTGGGAGAGCTGTTGGGGGGGTTCTAATGTTGCTGGGGTGGATCTTTTGTTGATGGGTGTGGTATTTTGTTGCGGGAGGTCCATTGTTGCTGTGTGGGGGGCCTATTGTGTGGGGGGAGTCTATTGTTGCTGGGGTTGGGTCTATTGTTGTGTGGGGTCCATTGTTTCTGGGGGTAGAGAACATTGTAGCTGTTGGGGATCTATTGTTGCTGGGGGGGACTATTATTGCTGGCTGCAGGGTTCTATTTTATATTTTCATAATATATTTTTTATATAGTTTATATTAGTATTTTCTGCTTTTCTTGTTAACAAATTCCATACAAATTATTTAGCGCCACAAAATGATACTTGGTTCTGTATTCTCTAAAAGGGGCGGTACTGGGAGGTGGATAAGGGGGTGGAACCCAGGGACAGTGCTCAGAGGTGGGTAGGGGGCGGAGACAAGGAATGACTCCGCAGGGGAGAGAGCCCTGAGTATGCTTAATAACTGGATAACAGGGTCACTCTGAAAATAAGAGACTCGTTTTCTGGTGCCCAACGTGAGGCCACCACAGACAAGTCTTTCCCTTACCTAGGTGTTTACTCCGATCAGTAAAGGAAAAAATCCACTTCCGGCAGGGCTGGACTGGGAATAAAATTCAGCCCTGGAAATAATTTCATACCAGCCCCATAGCATTATTATACCAGCCCAACAGCATTATTATACCAGCCCCATAGCATTATTATACCAGCCCAACAGCATTATTATACCAGCCCCATAGCATTATTATACCAGCCCAACAGCATTATTATACCAGCCCCATAGCATTATTATACCAGCCAAACAGCATTATTACACCAGCCCAACAGCACAACATCATTATTTTCTTCTTCATAAAAGGGAAAACCGTGCATTTTAAAGCAGATTTGAAGAGTACATTATACAGTGCCAGTGCCGAAAGTATTCGGGCCCCTTGAACTTTGCGACCTTTTGCCACATTTCAGGCTTCAAACATAAAGATATAAAGCTGTAATTTTTTGTGAAGAATCAACAACAAGTGGGACACAATCATGAAGTGGAACGAAATTTATTGGATATTTCAAACTTTGTTAACAAATAAAAAACTGAAAAATTGGGCGTGCAAAATTATTCAGCCCCTTTACTTTCAGTGCAGCAAACTCTCTGCAGAAGTTCAGTGAGGATCTCTGAATGATCCAATGTTGACCTAAATGACGAATGATGATAAATAGAATCCACCTGTGTGTAATCAAGTCTCCGTATAAATGCACCTGCACTGTGATAGTCTCAGAGGTCCGTTTAAATCGCAGAGAGCATCATGAAGAACAAGGAACACACCAGGCAGGTCCGAGATACTGTTGTGGAGAAGTTTAAAGCCGAATTTGGATACAAAAAGATTTCCCAAGCTTTAAACATCCCAAGGAGCACTGTGCAAGCAATAATATTGAAATGGAAGGAGTATCAGACCACTGCAAATCTACGAAGACCTGGCCGTCCCTCTAAACTTTCAGCTCATACAAGGAGAAGACTGATCAGAGATGCAGCCAAGAGGCCCATGATCACTCTGGATGAACTGCAGAGATCTACAGCTGAGCTGAAACATATCCAGGTGTTAGAATGGCCAAGTCAAAGTCCAGACCTGAATCCAATCGAGAATCTGTGGAAAGAACTGAAAACTGCTGTTCACAAACGCTCTCCATCCATCTCCATGAGTTCGAGCTGTTTTGCAAGGAGGAATGGGCAAAGATTTCAGTCTCTCGATGTGCAAAACTGATAGAGACATACCCCAAGCGACTTACACGACCGATTTTTCAGTTTTTTATTTGTTAAAAAAGTGTGAAATATCCAATAAATTTCGTTCCACTTCATGATTGTGTCCCACTTGTTGTTGATTCTTCAAAAAAAATTACAGTTTTATATCTTTATGTTTGAAGCCTGAAATGTGGCAAAAGGTCGCAAAGTTCAAGGGGGCCGAATACTTTTGCAAGGCACTGAATATAGAGAAGACCGATATGAAAGCATATAGAGCTTTATATATACATATATATAAGAGCAAACTCCGGATAAAAATGTAAAAAGTGCGAGCATGCTTGACCCTAACCCTAAGGGAATGGGGGGCGCAGTTTGGCATCCTTGCCCTGGGCGCTGGATGATTTTAGCCCGGCATTGCCCATGATGGCCTCCTGATCAGGATTCAACATGGAGCCATCACCACCTCCCGTTCCTCGATTAATCGTCTTAATCATTGATGGTGGTGATGGCACCACGTTCAGTCCACCTAAATACTTATTGATCAGGAGGACTCCACGTGGCTCCATCGCCACCTCCCGTCCCTCGATTTATTTTCTCAATCATTTATGGTGGTGATGGCACCATGTTGAGTCCCCCTGATGACCTCCTGATCAGGATTCAACATGGAGCCATCACCACCTCCCGTCACTTGATTAATCGTCTTAATCATTGATGGTGGTGATGGCACCATGTTGAGTCCCCCTGATCAGGGCTGGGGCAAAGGGTGGGCAGTAGGGATGGTTATCCTGGGCGCAATGGTTTATTGCAGAGATGGGGGGGCGCCTTGACCCTAACCCTAAGGGAAGGGGGGGGCATTTTGGCATCCTTGCCCTGGGCGCTGGATGACTTTGTCCCACCACTGCTGCTGGCATGGTACAGGAGGTGGCCATAGGCTGTGTTGACATGGTACAGGAGGACATGTCAGAGGCTGCAGACATGGTACAGGAGATGCAGGGGCTACGGGCATGGTACAGGAGATGCAGGGGCTGTGAGCATGGTACAGGAGATGCAGAGGCTGCAGGCATGGTACAGGAGATGTCAGAGGTTGTGTGGGTATTGTACAGGGGATGCGGACATGGTGCAAGAGATGCAGGGGGTGCGGGCATGGTGCAAGAGATGCAGGGGCTGCAGGCATAGTACAGAAGATGCAGAGGCTGTGGACATGGTACAGAAGATGTTAAAGGCTGCGGGCATGGTTCAGGAGATGTCAGAGGCTACAGGCATGGTACAGGAGATGTCAGAGGCTACAGACATGGTACAGGAGATGTCAGAGGCTGCGGGCATGGTACAGGAGATTCAGAGGCTGCGGGTCATGGTACAGGAGATGTAGGGGCTGTGGAGATGGTACAGGAGATGTCAGAGGCTGCGGGCATGGTACAGGAAATGCAGGGGCTGCAAGCATGGTACAGAAGATGCAGGGGCTGCGGGCATAGTACAGAAGATGCAGAGGCTGCGGGCATGGTACAGGAGATGTCAGAGGCTGTGCGGGTATTGTACAGGAGAGGCAGAGGCTGCAGGCAAGGTACAGGAGATGCAGGGGCTGCAGACATGGTACAGGAGATGTAGGGGCTGTGCGGGTATTGTACAGGAGTTGCAGAGGCTGCAGGCAAGGTACAGGAGATGCAAGGGCTGCGGGCATGGTCCAGGAGATGCAGGGGCTGTGGGCATGGTACAGGAGATGCAGGGGCTGCAGACATGGTACAGGAGATGTAGGGGCTGTGCGGGTATTGTACAGGAGTTGCAGAGGCTGCAGGCAAGGTACAGGAGATGCAAGGGCTGCGGGCATGGTACAGGAGATGCAGGGGCTGTGGGCATGGTACAGGAGATGCAGAGGCTGCGGGCATAGTACAGGAGATGCAGAGGCTGCGGGCATGGTATAGGAGATGTAAGGGCTGCGGGCATGGTACAGGAGATGTCTGAGGCTGTGCGGGCATAGCACAGGAGATGCAGAGGCTGCAGGCATGGTACAGGAGATGTAAGGGCTGCGGGTATTGTACATGAGATGCAGAGGCTGCAGACATGGTACAGGAGATGCAGGGGCTGCAGATCCCCCACTTAGTAGTAACCCCAGCTCTTCTGATCACCCACTTAGTAGTACCAACAGCTCTGCTGATCCCCCACTTAGTAGTAACCCATAGCTCTGCTGATCTCCCACTGTGCAGTAACCCCAAGCTCTGCTGACCCCCCACTCAGTAGTAACCCCAGCTCTTCTGATCCACCACTTAGTAGAACCAACAGCTCTGCTGATCCCCCACTTAGTAGTAACCCATAGCTCTGCTGATCTCCCACTGTGCAGTAACCCCCAGCTCTGCTGATCCCCCACTGAGTAGTAACCACCAGTTCTGCTGCTCCTCCGCTCAGTAGTAGCCCCCAGCTCTTCTTATGGCCCATTTAGTAGTAACCCCCAGTTCTCCTGATACCCAGCTGAATAGAAACCCCCAGCTCTGCTGATCCTCTGCTCAGTAGTAACCCCCAGCTCTTCTGATTCCCACTTACATAGTAGTAAACCACCAGCTCTTCTGATTCCCCCACTCAGTAGTAACCCCCAGCTCTTCTTATCCCCCACTGAGCAGTAACCCTCAGCTCTGCTGATCCCCCACTCAGTCGTAACCCCCAGCTCTGCTGATCCTCTGCTCAGTAGTAACCCCCAGCTCTTCTGATGGCCCTTTCTGTAGTAACCTCCAGCTCTTCTGGTCCCCCACTTAGTAGTACAAACAGCTCTGCTGATCCCCCACTGAGCAGTAACCCCCAGCTCTGCTGATGCCCCACTTAGTAGTAACCCCCAACTCTGCTGATCCCCCACTTAGTAGTAACCTCTAGCTCTGCTGATCCCCCCACTCAGTTGTAGTCCCCAGCTCTGCAGATCCCTCACTGAGTAGTAACCACCAGCTCAGCTGATCCCCCCGCTCTGTAGTAGCTTCCAGCTCTTCTAAAGCCCTATTCAGTAGTAACCCCCAGCTCTGCTGAATCCCCACTCAGTAGTAATCCCAAGTTCTGCTGATGCTCTGGTTTGCTGATCCACCTCTCTCTCTGGTCCCCACTCACCTCCCCCTATACTGCTCCCTCGCTGCCCGCCACGTGTGGCATCTAGTTTCTCCTGCTTTGGTCCCCGAGCTCTGCTGATCCTCTGCCGCTCAGACCCCTCTCTCTCTGTTCCCCGCTCACCTTCCTCTATAGGGTTCCCACATTCCACACTACATGTGCTGTCTGCTAGTGGCTGCGCTCCAGTCCGGACCTCGCTTACCTTCCTGCTGCTCCAGGCTGCACACCATGAATTACTTTCACTGGGCTGCTGTACTGCAACGCACATTACTGTGGGACATAACGCATCTGCATGAATGCATTGTACAAATATATATTATATATATATTATATTATGGGCCCCAAAAGCCATAATAATATCCATTCCATGCCAATTCTCTGTCTCAATAATGCTTGATGGAGTTTTCTTATCGCATTGTCTGTCGCATCACTTACAGCGACTTTGTCACGTGATTTGCTACCCCCCCACACACACACACACACATACACGCACACACACACCCTGCACCCTCTTCTATGTGCAAAGTTCAAATTCTGATTTGAAGAGGAGAACAGGAATGACAGGGAGAGGAGGAGGCCGCTGTCACCCAGACGGGACCTGTCACCGGGACATGACATGCTGGGTGGCTGGGCCAGCGCAGGGTAAGGTGACGTCAGCCGCATGCCCAGATATTGCTAACTGATCAATGTGTCTTCATTCCCACCCGGTGATCTCCAGAGCTCTCATATACAGCATACTGTGCGCTTATCAGCCAGCACTCTTCCCTTGTAGCACTGGGGTTCCGGGTTCACTTCTATTGACTGCATGGAGTTTGTTCTCCTTGTGCTTGTCTGGGGCTTTCTCCCATAATCCAATATAGTGGTAGGCTAAATGCCTGCTACCCAACCTGGCTTTACTATGTATGTGTGAGGAGTGTAAGCATCTCTGGTACAGAGACTGATGTGACTGTACAGGAGGGGACATTAGAGTGTAAGCTCCTCTGGTACAGAGACTGATGTGACTGTACAGGAGGGGACATTAGAGTGTAAGCTCCTCTGGTACAGAGACTGATGTGACTGTGGGGGAGGGGACATTAGAGTGTAAGCTCCTCTGGTACAGAGACTGATGTGACTGTGGGGGAGGGGACATTAGAGTGTAAGCTCCTCTGGTACAGAGACTGATGTGACTGTGTGGGGAGGGGACATTAGAGTGTAAGCTCCTCTGGTACAGAGACTGATGTGACTGTGTGGGGAGGGGACATTAGAGTGTAAGCTCCTCTGGTACAGAGGCTGATGTGACTGTGGGGGGAGGGGACATTAGAGTGTAAGCTCCTCTGGTACAGAGACTGATGTGACTGGCTCAGTGATCTCTGTACAGCGCTGCGGTATATGTCAGAGCTATATAAATGTATAATAATAATAGTGTGTGACTGTGGGGGATATTAGAGTGTAAGCTCCTCTGGTGACTGGCTCAGTGTTCTCTGTACAGCACTGCGGTATATGTCAGAGCTACTGTATATAAATGTATAATAATAGTGTGTGACTGTGGGGGACATTAGAGTGTAAGCTCCTCTGGTACAGAGACTGATGTGACTGTGGGGGACATTAGAGTGTAAGCTCCTCTGGTACAGAGACTGATGTGACTGTGGGGGACATTAGAGTGTAAGCTCCTCTGGTACAGAGACTGATGTGACTGTGGGGGACATTAGAGTGTAAGCTCCTCTGGTACAGAGACTGATATGATGGGCTCAGTGTTCTCTGTAAAGCGATGAGGTATATGTCAGCGATATATAAATGTATAATAATAGTGTGTGACTTTGAGGGAGAGGACATTAGAGTGTAAGCTCCTCTGGTACAGAGACTGATGTGACTGTGGGGGAGGGGACATTAGAGTGTAAGCTCCTCTGGTACAGAGACTGATGTGATGGGCTCAGTGATCTCTGTACAGCGCTGCGGTATATGTCAGAGCTATATAAATGTATAATAATAATAATAGTGTGTGACTGTGGGGGGGGGGGGGCATTAGAGTGTAAGCTCCTCTGGTACAGAGGCTGATGTGACTGTGGGGGGGAACATTAGAGTGTAAGCTCCTCTGGTACAGAGACTGGTGTGACTTGCTCAGTGTTCCCTGTACAGCACTGCGATATACGCCAGAGCTTTATAAATGTATAATAATAGTGTGTGACTGTGGGGGGGGGGGGCACATTAGAGTGTAAGCTCTTCTGGTGCAGAGACTGATGTGACTTGCTCAGTGTTCTCTGTACAGCACTGCAGTATATGTCAGAGCTATATAAATGTATAATAATAGTGTGTGACTGTGGGGGGGGGGGGGCATTAGAGTGTAAGCTCCTCTAGTACAGAGACTGATGTGACTGTGGGGGGATCATTAGAGTGTAAGCTCCTCTAGTACAGAGACTGATGTGACTGTGGGGGGATCATTAGAGTGTAAGCTCCTCTAGTACAGAGACTGATGTGACTGTGGGGGGATCATTAGAGTGTAAGCTCCTCTGGTACAGAGACTGATGTGACTGGCTCAGTGTTCTCTGTACAGCACTGCGGTATATGTCAGAGCTATATAATATATATGATAAAATAATAATAGTGTGTGGCGGTGGTGGGAAAGAGTGATGACCTGTGACTACAGTAAGACTTATTACCCCAATTCATTAGCACATCCTCCCCCCTCCGGCGGCAGGTCAGAGGTAGGCCTGACGCTTAGCCCCTCGGGGAAAGGTCCGCGCCCCGATGGGAATTCAGCGGAGTCGCTGTGTGAATGGTTGTTCTAGTGACAGAAGATGTGTACACAGCATGGGATGCACCTCTCCATCCATGAATGCAGAAGATCCAGTTTTGCGCTCTCCAGGCAGGTGCGGCGCTGCGGGTTTGTCAACAGAAAGTCTGAGGGACGATGTGGGTCAGATGACAGTGAGCAATGGCACCAGACAGTGTATACCTGAGCCGTCTACGCCACTCCGCTCTGAAGACACGCACCTGTAATCAGGCCAAGGTGCACGTCACACGGTTCAACTGTCACACGGTTCAACTGTCACACGGTTCAACTGTCACACGGTTCAACTGTCACAACCACAACACTGGATGCTGTGGATTCTTGCAGTGAATCTTGCAGCACAGATAATCCCGGGGATGGGTGATAGGCAGGAGAAGACCCGCCCACCCACAAGTGATCATTCAGTTATAGGTGGAACTAAAAAAATATATTGACCGCTGCTTAGACCACATCCAAGTGTGCATACAAAGAAAAAAGAAAACAGGACCCCATCCTGTACCAGGAGGACTTTACTGGCATAGTGAGACCATAGTGAGACCATGATGAGACCATAGTGAGACCATACTGAGACCATACTGAGACCATAGAGAGACCATAGAGAGACCGTACTGAGACCATACTGAGACCATACTGAGACCATAGTGAGACCATAGTGAGACCATAGAGAGACCGTACAGAGACCATACCGAGACCATACCGAGACCATAGTGAGACCATACTCAGACCATACTGAGACCATACTGAGACCATAGTGAGACCATAGTGAGACCATAGTGAGACCGTACTGAGACCGTACTGAGACCATACTGAGACCATAGTGAGACCATAGTGAGAACATACTGAGACCATAGTGAGACCATAGTGAGACCATAGTGAGACCGTACTGAGACCAAACTGAGACCATAGTGAGACATTGAGAGACCATACTGAGACCAATACTGAGACCATACTGAGACCATACTGAGACCGTGCTGAGACCGTGCTGAGACCATAGTGAGAGCATACTGAGACCCTAGTAAGACCCTAGTGAGACCATACTGAGACCATAGAGAGTACTGAGACCATACTAAGAACATAGAGAGAACATAGAGAGACCATACTGAGACCATAGAGAGACCATACTGAGACCATACTGAGACCATACTGAGACCATAGAGAGACCATACTGAGACCATACTGAGACCATAGAGAGACCATACTGAGACCATACTGAGGAGAACATAGTGAGGAGACCATACTGAGACCATACCAAGACCATGCTGAGACCATAGTAAAACCGTAGTGAGACCGTACTTAGACCATAGTGAGACCATAGTGAGACCATACTGAGGAGACCATAGTGAGACGAGACCATACCGAGACCGTAGTGAGACCGTAGTGAGACCATACTCAGACCATACTCAGACCATACTGAGACCATCCTGAGACCATCCTGAGACCATACCGAGACCATACCGAGACCATAGTGAGACCATACTGAGACCAGAGTGAGACCGTACTGAGACCATAGTGAGACCATAGTGAGACCATAGTGAGACCATAGTGAGACCATACTGAGACCATACTGAGACCATAGTGAGACCGTACTGAGACCGTACTGAGACCAAACTGAGACCAAACTGAGACCATAGTGAGACCATAGTGAGACATTGAGAGACCATACTGAGACCAATACTGAGACCATGCTGAGACCGTGCTGAGACCGTGCTGAGACCGTGCTGAGACCATAGTGAGAGCATACTGAGACCCTAGTAAGACCCTAGTGAGACCATAGAGAGTACTGAGACCATACTAAGAACATAGAGAGAACATAGAGAGAACATAGAGAGACCATACTGAGACCATACTGAGACCATACTGAGACCATAGAGAGACCATACTGAGACCATACTGAGACCATACTGAGACCATAGAGAGACCATACTGAGACCATACTGAGACCATAGAGAGACCATAGAGAGACCATACTGAGACCGTACTGAGACCATACTGAGACCATACTGAGGATAACATAGTGAGGAGACCATACTGAGACCATACCGAGACCATGCTAAGACCATAGTAAAACCGTAGTGAGACCGTACTTAGACCATAGTGAGACCATAGTGAGACCATACTGAGGAGACCATAGTGAGACGAGACCATACCGAGACCATAGTGAGACCGTAGTGAGACCATACTGAGACCGTACTGAGACCGTACTGAGACCATAGTGAGACCATACTCAGACCATACTGAGAACATACCGAGACCATACCGAGACCATACCGAGACCATACTGAGACCAGAGTGAGACCGTACTGAGACCATACTGAGACCATAGTGAGACCATAGTGAGACCATACTGAGACCATAGTGAGACCGTACTGAGACCGTACTGAGACCAAACTGAGACCATAGTGAGACATTGAGAGACCATACTGAGACCAATACTGAGACCGTGCTGAGACCGTGCTGAGACCGTAGTGAGACCATAGTGAGAGCATACTGAGACCCTAGTAAAACCCTAGTGAGACCATACTGAGACCATAGAGAGTACTAAGACCATACTAAGAACATAGAGAGAACATAGAGAGACCATACTGAGACCATAGAGAGACCATACTGAGACCATACTGAGACCATAGAGAGACCATACTGAGACCATACTGAGACCATACTGAGACCATACTGAGACCATAGAGAGACCATAGAGAGACCATACTGAGACCATACTGAGACCGTACTGAGACAATACTGAGACCATACTGAGGAGAACATAGTGAGGAGACCATACTGAGACCATGCTGAGACCATAGTAAAACCGTAGTGAGACCATACTTAAGACCATAGTGAGACCATAGTGAGACCATACTGAGGAGACCATAGTGAGACGAGACCATACCGAGACCGTACCGATACCGTACTGAGACCGTACTGAGACCGTACTGAGACCGTACTGAGACCGTACTGAGACCGTACTGAGACTGTACTGAAACCATACCGAGACCATACTGAGACCATACTGAGACCATACTGAGACCATACTGAGACCATAGTACACTTGTAAAAGGTATCAAAATATTTATTTAAAAAACATTAAAACAATGTCACATGACATGATATACATATTGCATTAAAACCACTTTGATGGCAGTGCACAAGACATGTTACACATATAACCTCCAACAGGGGCAAATCCCGACACACACCCCCAAAAGGGGGGACAGTGTCATGAAGCAACCCCAGCTGAGGATTTGTAGGGAATGAAAGTAGCCTTCGTAGGTCAACGCGTTTCACCGTAAGCGTGGCTTTTTCAGGACGCAAACGAGAGAGGGAGGAACTTATATTCTAAAAAGCACTGACAAAAAAGAACCGGGTCATCATTATATTTTTTCTAAAATTTAATAAAAAAAAGTTTAAACACAAAAAAGATAAATACCATGGTTTTGATCTACTAAAACTGGAGAGTGAAAAATCTGGTGCCGCTCTGCATAGCAGCCAATCAGCTTCCAGGGTTTTTGTGAAACCTTAATTGAACAAGCTAAAGTTAGAAGCTGATTGGCTGCCATGTACAGCTGCAGCAGATTTTCCAGTTTAGTAAATCAACCCCCATGTCTTGGCTATATGTACATATTATTATTATTATTATTATTATTATTATTTTTATTATTATCAATAATAATAATAATGTAAATGCATAAAATAATATTATGATAACAATGATAATAAAAAAAATAATAATTATTAAAACAATAACAATAGAAATAATATAAAAACATAAAATAATAATATATATAGTTACATGGTTAGCCAAGTCCATCTGGCTCAACCAATTAAAAAAAAAAACAGTAAAGAAAACCCAACCATACATTCCCATGTACACAATCCTATATCCCGCAGTTGATCCAGATATAACATTGATAATAATATAAATACATAAAATAATAAACAAGAAAAAAAGAGAAGGAAGAAAGTCGGACTGTACAGGCCAAAATGGAGGGATATCAGAAATTAAATAAAATACGTGTTTTTATTATATCAAAAATGTATAAAAACAATACAAAATAACAGGTAGGCACACAATGACAAGTAGATAAAAAAAGAATTCCTAGATGGAAATTATGACTGATGCAGTGAGTACTGTATATTGTGCAGGTCTTCGGTGCCGACGCGTTTCACCAAATGCTTCCTCAGGGCTACAAAGACCATACAGTACCTATCTAATAGAGAGATAAAGTATAATTTTTACATCAATATTAATCCATACATTTCGTATTGGAATTGTAGGAGCCCCGTTAGGGGGTGTTGATGAAATTATGAAATATTAGTGGAATCTGCACCATACAGAGTGATTAGAGTGTGCCCAGGCACACCTGGCACACCCTATTCGCATGCCTGTGAGAAGGAACCTAGAGTGGTGCACATGCAGAGTGTTTCCTGGGCAGACACCGGGACCATATTAGGGGACAACCATCCTACAGTGATTAATGGGCAACTTTATCATATGGACAAAACCTCACACAGACCATAGAACCCAGCCCATTCTAGTGTTGTTTATCCTCCCATATTTATTTGGGAAAAATTAAATATTAATACATAAACTAATAATATAATGATGATGATGATAATAATAATATAAATACATAAAATAATGATTAAAATAATAATACATAAAATAATAAAAAAATAACGATGATGATAATAATAATGTAAATGCATAAAATAACAATATAATGAAATAATAATAAATAAAATAACGATGATGATAATAATAATATAAATACATAAAATAATAATGAAAATAATAACACATTAAAATAATAATAAAATGATGATGATGATGATAATAATAATATAAATACATAAATAATAATACATAAAATAATAATAAAATAATGATGATGATAATAATAATAAAGTAAATACATAAAATAATAATGAAAATAATAGTACATAAAATAATAATGTAAATACATAAAATAATAATGAAACAATAATAATACATAAAATAATAATAAAATAATGACGATGATAATAATAATATAAATACATAAAATAATACATAAAATAATAATACATAAAATAATAATAAAATAAGGATGATGGTAATAATAATATAAATACATAAAGTAATAATGAAAATAAAAATACATAAAATAATAATAAAATAAGGATGATGATAATAAAAATATAAATCCTTAAAATAATCATGAAAACAATAATACATAAAATAATAATAAACGATGATGATAATAATAATATGAATACATAAAATAATATTGAAATAATAATACATAAAATAATAATAAAATAACGATACTGATAATAATATAAATACATAAAATAATAATGAAAATAATAATACATAAAATAATAATAAAATAACAATGATGATAATAATATAAATACATAAGATAATATTGAAATAATAATACATAAAATAATAATAAAATAACGATACTGATAATAATATAAATACATAAAATAATAATGAAAATAATAATACATAAAATAATAATAAAATAACGATGATGATAATAATATAAATACATAAAATAATCATGAAAACAATAATACATAAAATAATAATAAACGATGATGATAATAATAATATGAATACATAAAATAATATTGAAATAATAATACATAAAATAATAATAAAATAACGATACTGATAATAATATAAATACATAAAATAATAATGAAAATAATAATACATAAAATAATAATAAAATAACAATGATGATAATAATATAAATACATAAGATAATATTGAAATAATAATACATAAAATAATAATAAAATAACGATACTGATAATAATATAAAAACATAAATTAATAATGAAAATAATAATACATAAAATAATAATAAAATAACGAGGATGATAATAATAATATAAATTCATAAAATAATATATAAATTAAATATATAAACATACATGGAAGCAACTGTGTTTTTGAGTACAATGGTGTACAGCCATTTATTTGTATGGCAGGCTGTATGCTGCATGTGGAGCTGGCCGGGCGCAGGACAGCGGTGGGAAGTTTATTGCTAGGTATATTAATGTTTATTTTAGCCCATGTGCTTGAACCCTAAACCTATCCACCTGTTCACACTTGTAGGCTGCGAGAACGCACACGTTGCAGACGCATATGTTAGCATTGTGGTGCTGCAGTGTCATTAAATAATAAAGGCACCCCCAAGGTGCGGTATTGCACTACTATGCGCTGTGGCATGCTAATTTTTTGTGCCTTTTAGTTTTCTGGGAAGTAAGTGTCCCTAACACAACGCATGATAATGAGTAAAATAATCACACTCTACAAAAGTGTGATCCCAGCCTCGGAGTCCCGGTATTTTTGGAAAAAGGGGGGTTGTATTCTGTCTCTGATGATAAAGGACGCATGTGGCTATTATTTTTTACAAATATCTCTAAAAGGATTCCAATAAAAAGATTCTTTTTTCAAAAACTGCAAAATCATCCTTGTGAGAGCCGCCATGGCGCTGCCATCCGGAATCCTGAGCACACCGATTTTCCGCACTGAATATGAAGCGTCCTGTTCTGCCTTGGGGAAGGATGGGGGTGGGGGGGGGGGGGGGAAGCTGAATCCATGATGACCCAGAAAACTCCAGCATCGCATGGTTGGTCCCCCCGGGGATTGGAACGGCGGTATTTAAAATTGCATTAGATCTGAAAGTAGCATTCTGGAGGGCTGCCTTCTGCCCGCTACCGTTTATGTACACTATTACCGCCACTCATCGGATGCTGTGCTTCGCCATCCATTTTTCATGAGCCCCGACCTGCGCATATATATAAAAAAAATTAAAGGGGAATTCCTTTATTTTAAAATATATAAAAAACAAAGTTTTATGAATGCCCTGGCATTGGCCCGTAAAAGTATTCCTGTGGTCAAGAGATATTCTGGCAGCCGCACACCATTCCCTGTCATGAAATCAACAGCTAAAAGCAGCTTCAGCTCGCTGCATCCAAACCACACTCCCAACATGTTTCGTCCTGCCTTGGGGTGGGGTGAAATGTGTAGGGGTGTGGGTTGGATGTAGAAAGCTGAAGGTGCTTTTATCTGGTGATTTCATGACTGGAAATGGTGTGCGGCTGCTAGGATATCTCTTCACCACTGCGGTGTGTCTTGGGTCAGGACGGAAGCAATCCCAGCCTGTGCCCTTTCAGTGGCTTCCACCCTATTGGACTATGGTCCCCTGAGCGGGGCCCCTAAGCTATATTCACAGCTGATGCTGTGCTATTAGTTTCCCTCCCATGCTACCCTGGAAAAGAGATGCCAACTCCCTGCTGCTGATTATTTTACATAGCTCCACCTCCTGGCCTACTCCCTAAGGACCTCCCCAGAGGAACTGTGTCATGAACCTTGCCTTTTGATGCATGCCTGTGAGACACAATCATAAAGTGGAATGAAATTTATTAGATATTTCGAACTTTTTTAACAAATAAAAAACTGAAAAATTGGGCGTGCAAAATTATTCAGCCCCTTCACTTCCAGTGCAGCAAACTGTCTCCAGAAGTTCAGTGAGGATCTCTGAATGATCCAATGTTGACCTAAATGACGATAAATAGAATCCACCTGTGTGTAATCAAGTTTCCGTATAAATGCACCTGCACTGTGATAGTCTTAGAGGTCTGTTTAAAGCGCAGAGAGCATCATGAAGAACAAGGAACACACCAGGCAGGTCCGAGATACTGTTGTGGAGAAGTTTAAAGCTGGATTTGGATACAAAAAGATTTCCCAAGCTTTAAACATCCCAAGGAGCACTGTGCAAGCGATAATATTGAAGGAGGAAATATGGAAGGAGTATCAAACCACTGCAAATCTACGAAGACCTGGTAGATTTTGGTCCACTCTTCTTTACAGATCTTCTCTAAATCCTTAAGGTTTCTTGGCTGTCACTTGGCAACTTGAAGTTTCAGTTCCCTCCATACATTTTCTATAGGATTAAGGTCTGGAGACTAACTAGGCCACTCCATGACCTTAACGTGCCTCTTCTTGAGCCATTCCTTTGTTCCCTTGGCGGTATGTTTTGGGTCATTGTCATGCTGGAAGACCCATCCTAGACTCATCTTCAGCGTTCTTGCTGAGGGAAGAAGGTTCCCATCCAACAGTGGCGGCTGGTGCTAAAATTTTTTGGGGGGGCGCAAAAAGAAAAATGTAATAGGTATTGCTTCGCGTCAAAAAACGCAGTAAAAAATTGCGTGACTTTGAAGTCATGGTACAGGCATGGCACAGGTGATGGTACAGGCATGGCATAGGTGATGGTACAGGCATGGCACAGGTGATGGTATAGGCATGGCATAGGTGATGGTACAGGCATGGCACAGGTGATGGTACAGGAGATGGTATAGGCATGGCACAGATATGGTATAGGCATGGCACAGATATGGTATAGGCATGTCACAGGTCATGGTACAGGAGATAGTACATGCCCCCTTTCAATGCAGAGATCAGCATACATGCCCCCTTTCAATGCAGTGACCAGCGTACATGCCCCCTTTCAGTGCAGAGACCAGCGAACATGCCCCCTTTCAATGCAGAGACCAGCGTACATGCACCCTTTCAATGCAGAGACCAGCGTACATGCCCCCTTTCAATGCAGAGACCAGCGTGCGTGCCCCCTTTAATGCAGAGATCAGCGTGCGTGCCCCCTTCAATGCAATGAATATTGTGCTATGCCCCCTTCAATGCAATGAACACTGTGCTATGCCCCCTTCAATGCAATGCATATTGTGCTGTGCCCCCTTCAATGCAATAAACACTGTGCCCCCTTCAATGCAATGAACACTGTGCTGTGCCCCCACAATGCAGAGTTCAGCATGCATGCCCCCTTCAATGCAACTGTGCTGTGCCCCCTTCAATGCAATGAACAATGTGCTGTGCCCCTTTCAATGCAATAAGCACTGTGCTGTGACCCCTTCAATGCAATGAACACTGTGCTGTGCCCCCACAATGCAGAGTTCAGCGTGCGTGCCCCCTTCAATGCAACTGTGCTGTGCCCCCTTCATTGCAATGAACACTGTTCCGTGCCCCCATCAATGCAGAGTTCAGCGCGCAAGCCCCTTTCAATGCAGAGCGCCACAGCATTGTCCCCAATCACTGCAGAGCACCACAGCATTGTCCCCAATCACTGCAGAGCGCCACAGCATTGTCCCCAATCACTGCAGAGTGCCCACAGCATTGTACCCCAATGATTGCAGAGTGCCCACAGCATTGTACCCCAATGATTGCAGAGTGCCACAGCATTGTCCCCCAATGATTGCAGAGTGCCACAGCATTGTACCCCAATGATTGCAGAGTTCCCACAGCATTGTACCCCAATGATTGCAGAGTGCCACAGCATTGTACCCCAATGATTGCAGAGTGCCCACAGCATTGTACCCCAATGATTGCAGAGTGCCCACAGCATTGTACCCCAATGATTGCAGAGTGCCCACAGCATTGTCCCCCAATCAATGCAGAGACCAGCGTGCATGCTCCCTTCAACCCAATGCACTTACCTGGCGGCGGCTCGGCTATCGGCGGCGGCTTCTCCCCTCCTCGATCCTTCGTCCTCTTCTGTGGCGGCAGGAAGGTGAGCGGCTTCTCCCTCGTCCTCTTCTGCGGCGGGAACCGGCGGGAAGGTGAGCGGTGGTGACGGGGAGTGACTGACGCACGCACCGGCACCGTCCCCATTGCGACGTCAGCGATCGGATGTCCTGGATGATGATTGGTCCAGGCTGGAGACTGGACCAATCACAGCCAGGATATCACGAAGGTGGGGGTGGCTAAGCGCTCTTTCCTGCGCACAGGTTACGCCCCCAGAAGGCAGCCAATCGGCGCCTTTCTGGGTCGTAAACCCCACCCCCCCCCTTTAGCCACCACAGAGGCCGGTGTTCCGTGAAAAAACCATACCCGTGAGAAAACCATACCCTCGTCACTTCCGGTGCACCTACGGAGGGTATGGATTTCTCACGCTAGTTACACTTGCGGTGGTTACATTAAAACAGCTCCTCTGCAACATGAATCATCTCCGCTCCTTCCCCTGTCACTTCCCTGCTCTCAGGTAATAAATATAAAAGCGGATCACGGAGCCGCGATCGCCGTCATTTACATCTCATACACCCGCAGCCGCTTTTATATTTATTAGGCGAGATCAGGCAAGTCACAGGGATAGGAGAGGAGATTATTGATGTTGCAGCCGAACTGCTTTAATGTTACCGCCGCAAGTATAACATTACACACAGTGCCGTGATAATTTCCTACCCTCCGAGCATGCGCACTTGTCAAATTCTTTACTGTTCTATTACCTATCCGGGGCTCTGAGCATGCGCACTGCTGCGCTGCTCAGCTGTTTGAGACAGGAAGTGACGAGGGTATGGAAATCTAACGAGGTATGGAATTCTAACGTTACACCGGCGAACCGATTTTTTTTTTTATATAACTTTATTGTTCTTTTTTGTCATTTTTTTTTTCCTTTTTTTTAAGGGGGCGGCGCCCTGGCGCCCCCTATGCACGGGCCGCCACTGCCATCCAAGATTTACCAATACATGTCCCCATCCATCGCCCCCTCAATGCAGCAAAGTCGGCCTGTACCTTTAGCAGAGAATCAGCTCCAAAGCATAATGTTTCCTCCTCTGTGCTTGCCTGTAGGGATGGTGTTCTTAGGGTCACAGTCAGCATTTTTCTTCCTCCAAATAGTGGAAGTGGTGAGTCGAGTTAATGCCAAAGAGCTCAATTTTGGTCTCTTCTGACCACAGCACTCTCCCCCAATCCTTCTCTGAATCATTTCAGATGTTTGTTGGCAAACTTCAGACGGGCCTGTACATGGGCCTTCTTGATAAGGGGGACCTTGCGGGCACTGCAGGATTTTAATCCATGGTGGTGTATTGTGTTACCAATGGTTTATTTGGTGACTGTGGTCCCAACTGCCTTGAGATCATTAACAAGCTCCTCCCGTGTAATTCTGGGCTAATCCCTCACTTTTCTCATGATCCCCTTTACCCCATGAGGCCAAATCTTGCATGGAGCTCCAGACCGAGGGCAATTGATGGTTATTTTGTATTTCTTCCATTTGGGAATAATCCTTCCAACAGTTGTCTCCTTCTCACCAAGTCCCTTGCTGACGGTCTTGTAGCTGATTCCAGCCTTGTGCAGGGTTACAATTTTGTCACTGATGTCCTTTGACAGCTTTTTCGTCTTACCTGTGATGGTGAGATTTAAATAGAAGAAAGAGATTCTGTAGACAGGTGTCTTTTGTACACATAATTAGTTGTCCTTAAGAGCACTTTCCTAAATTGGCAGGACTAATCTGTGTACCACATGAGCCCATACTGTAGCCAGCCTGTGGGAGCCCGAATTATTGTAGATTGGTAGGGAGTCAAATGCTTATTTTACTCAGTGAACTGCAACCCAATTTATAACATTTGTATCATGGGTTTTTTTCTGGATTATTGGTTGATATTCTGTCTCATTTAAAATACACCTATAATAAAAAATGATAGCCCCAAATATAGAGATTATAGACCCAAACTCTCAATATTTTGTGTGGCCACCATTATTTTCCAGCGCTGCCTTAACCCTCTTGGGCATGGAGTTCACCAGAGCTTCACAGGTTGGCACTGGAGTCCTCTTCCACTCCTCCATGATGACATCACAGAGCTGGTGGATGTTAGAGACCTTGCGCTCCTCCACCTTCCATTTGAGGATGCCCCACAGATTCTCAATAGGGTTTAGAAGACATGCTTGGCCAGTCCATCACCTTTACCCTCAGCTTCTTTAGCAAGGCAGTGGACGTCTTGGAGGTGTGTTTGGGGTCGTTATGTTGGAATACTGCCCTGCGGCCCAGTCTCTGAAGGGAGGGGATCATGCTCTGCTTCAGTATGTCACAGTACATGTTGGCATTCATGGTTCCCTCAATGAACTGTAGCCCCCCAGTGCCGGCAGCACGCATGCAGCCCCAGACCATGACACTCCCACCACCATGCTTGACTGGAGGTAAGACACACTTGTCTTTGTACTCCTCACCTGGTTGCCGCCACACACGCTTGACACCATCTGAACCAAATAAGTTTATCTTGTTCTCATCAGACCCCAGGAGATGGTTCCAGTAATCCATGTCCTTAGTCTGATTGTCTTCAGCAAGCTGTTTGCAGGCTTTCTTGTGTATCATCTTTAGAAGAGGCTTCCTTCTGGGACAACAGCCATGCAGACCAATTTGATGCAGTTTGCGGCGTATGGTCTGAGCACTGACAGGCTGACCCCCCCCACCCCTTCAACCTCTGAAGCAATGCTGGCAGCACTCATACGTCTATTTCCCAAAGACAACCTCTGGATATGACGCTGAGCATGTGCACTCAATTTTTTTGGTCGACCATGGCGAGGCCTGTTCTGAGTGGAACCTGTCCTGGTAAACCACTGTATGGTCTTGGCCACCGTGCTGCAGCTCATTTTCAGGGTCTTGGCAATCTTCTTATAGCCTAGGCCAGGGGTCTTCAAACTATGGCCCTCCAGTTGTTCAGGAACTACAATTCCCATCATACCTAGTCATGTCTGTGAATGTCAGAGTTTTACAATGCCTCATGGGATGTGTAGTTCCGCAACAGCTGGAGGTCCGTAGTTTGAGGATCCCTGGCCTAGGCCATCTTTATGTAGAGCAACAATTCCTTTATTTCAGATCCTCAGAGAGTTCTTTGCCATGAGGTGCCATGTTGAAATTCCAGTGACCAGTATGAGAGAGTGAGAGCGATAACACCAAATTTAACACACCTGCTCCCCTTTAACACCTGAGACCTTGTAACACTAACGAGTCACATGACACCGGGGAGGGAAAATGGCTAATTGGGCCCAATTTGGACATTGTCACTTAGGGGTGTACTCACTTTTGTTGCCAGTGGTTTAGACATTAATGGCTGTGTGTTGAGTTATTTTGAGGGGACAGCAAATTTACACTGTTATACAAGCTGTACACTCACTACTTTCCATTGTAGCAAAGTGTCATTTCTTCAGTGTTGTCACATGAAAAGATAGAATAAAATATTTACAAAAATGTGAGGGGTGTACTCACTTTTGTGAAATACTGTATATATACAGTTTATATACATTTGCTCTGTATATATAGGTGTTTGGATAGAGTTTCCCTTTAATAGCATTAAGCATGTCTTAGCGGTAACTGACACTGTCTAGCGGCGTTGGTTGCCGGATTCTTTACGGCTGAGTCAAACGATCTTGTTTAGCCACAACTGGGACTAAAGGTCACGGCACAGACCGATGTAAACATTGATTGTAGTAAATGTTTACCCAGTTATGCCACAAATAGCATGAGCTAAAAACAGACATATGGATTGACACCAAGGCCACTTCCCAATGTACGCACCCCGCCGATGGCCACCTGCACCTCCGTCCTACATTCAAAACAGTGGACGGTTCCCGAATCCAGCAAACTGGAAGGATACAGAAAAGAAAGAAATAATCAGTGGCTAGGGATGGACAAATCTGAGGGGTTTTCCTGCATTGAAAATTTGCGTAAATCTGGAAATTTCTGTAACATTTTTCACTTGCAATGGGGTGGGGGAGAATTGAAGGCTATTTATGGTGATTATAAAGAGTGCAGCTGGCTTTTAAATGGCTCCTGAGGTTTGTGAAAGCTCTTTTATCTATGCTGGGCCCCTTCTAGTGGCAAAGTTGGACCCTCATTAATGGGAACATGGCATATGCCTGCATTGAAAATTTGCGTAAATCTGGAAATTTTGGTAACATTTTTCATTTGCAATGGGGGAGGAGAATTAAAGGCTATTTATGGTGGTTAGAAAGGGTGCAGCAGGCTTTTAATTGGCTCCTGAGGTTTGTGGAAGCTTCTTTATCTATGCTGGGCCCCTTCTTGTGGCAAAGTTGGACCCTCATTAATGGGAACATGGCATATTCCTGCATTGAAAATTTGCGTAAATCTGGAAATTTTGGTAACATTTTTCCTTTGGAATGGGGGAGGAGAATTTTAGGCTATTTATGGTGGTTATAAAGGGTGCAGCAGGCTTTTATATGGCTCCTGATGTTTGTGGAAGCTCCTTTATCTATGCTGGGCCCCTTCTAGTGGCAAAGTTGGACCCTCATTAATGGGAACATGGCATATTCCTGCATTGAAAATTTGCGTAAATCTGGAAATTTTGGTAACATTTTTCCTTTGGAATGGGGGAGGAGAATTTTAGGCTATTTATGGTGGCTAGAAAGGGTGCAGCAGGCTTTTAATTGGCTCCTGAGGTTTGTGGAAGCTCCTTTATCTATGCTGGGCCCCTTCTAGTGGCAAAGTTGGACCCTCATTAATGGGAACATGGCATATTCCTGCATTGAAAATTTGCGTAAATCTGGAAATTTTGGTAACATTTTTCCTTTGGAATGGGGGAGGAGAATTTTAGGCTATTTATGGTGGTTATAAAGGGTGCAGCAGGCTTTTATATGGCTCCTGATGTTTGTGGAAGCTCCTTTATCTATGCTGGGCCCCTTCTAGTGGCAAAGTTGGACCCTCATTAATGGGAACATGGCATATTCCTGCATTGAAAATTTGCGTAAATCTGGAAATTTTGGTAACATTTTTCCTTTGGAATGGGGGAGGAGAATTTTAGGCTATTTATGGTGGCTAGAAAGGGTGCAGCAGGCTTTTAATTGGCTCCTGAGGTTTGTGGAAGCTCCTTTATCTATGCTGGGCCCCTTCTAGTGGCAAAGTTGGACCCTCATTAAAGGGAACATGGCATATTGTATAATGATAATTGTAATGTTGCCCATTTGTTGCCTGTGTACTGTTACAATGGTTCATGTTACCTGCATATTGTAATGATTTCCCATTAGTTGCCCACAAATTGTCACTGTTGCTCATTTGTTTCCCAAGTGTTAAGAAGATTGACTCTTTGTTCTCACATATTGACAAAATTTCCAATTCGTAAGGCGACTCTTCTTACATTGGTATTCAGTGGGAAGAATGTCCCTTACATTGGTGGTCAGTAGGAAGAATGTTCCTTACATTGGTGATCAGTGGGAAGAATGTTCCTTACATTGGTGGTCAGTAGGAAGAATGTTCCTTACATTGGTGGTCAGTGGGAAGAATGTTCCTTACATTGGTGGTCAGTGGGAAGAATGCTCCTTACATTGGTGGTCAGTGGGAAGAATGCTCCTTACATTGTTGGTCAGTAGGAAGAATGCTCCTTATATTGGTGGTCAGTGGGAAGAATGCTCCTTACATTGGTGGTCAGTGGGAAGAATGCTCCTTACATTGGTGGTCAATGGGAAGAATGCTCCTTACATTGGTGGTCAGTGGGAAGAATGTTCCTTACATTGGTGGTCAATGGGAAGAATGTTCCTTACATTGGGAGTCAGTGGGAAGAATGCTCCTTACATTGGTGGTCAGTGGGAAGAATGTTCCTTACATTGGTGGTCAATGGGAAGAATGTTCCTTACATTGGGGGTCAGTGGAAAGAATAGAGTTACCTGAAAAGATCATTGAGATCAGTGGTTACTTATCTGAGAAGCAAAAGTTGCTCATTGCTCAGAAAACCTCTAGCAACCTTTGAAGGAACCCTAAGTGTTTAATTTTTAAAAAATGCATATTTTTTCTTTTTGATTATCTTCTCGCAGTCGGAGATGAACAGCCAGGACCTAGATGGGTCCCATAGCCATGAAGACTGGAGCCCCACCATGTACTCAGTCTTCGAGGAGGACAGTAACAGCAGCTGCAGCTCTGTGGCTACATCCATCCTGAGCCTAAGGGCCGGAGAGAGTGAGGACCCTGATGGAGAGGAAAAGGTCTGTGCCGTGTGTGGTGATCGAGCTAATGGCTATCACTTCCATGTCCTGACATGCGAGGGCTGCAAAGGATTCTTCAGGTAATGCTTGCCAACATTTAATATGTAGGGATCACCCATCATGCCCACTTAATAGTTTGGTTCCACCAAGACCCTACCTCTTAATATGTAGGTATCCCTTATTATGGCCACTTTATGGATTGGTCCCACCAAGACCCCATCTCTTAATATGTAGGAATCTCCCATCATGCCCACTTAATAGATTGGCCCCACCAAGACCCTACCTCTTAATATGTAGGTATCCCCCATCATGCCCACTTAATAGATTGGCCCCACCAAGACCCTACCTCTTAATATGTAGGTATCCCCCATCATGCCCACTTAATAGATTGGTCCCACCAAGACCGCACCTCTTAATATGTAGGTATCCCCCATCATGCCCACTTAATAGATTGGTCCCACCAAGACCCTACCTCTTAATATGTAGGGATCGCCCATAATGGCCACTTTATGGATTAGTCCCACCAAGACCCCACTTCTTAATATATAGGGATCACCCATCATGCCCATTTTATGTATTGGTCCCACCAAGACCCCACCTTCTAATATGTAGGGATCTCCCATCATGCCTACTTTATAGATTGGTCCCACCAAGACCCTACCTATTATTATGTAGGGATCGCCCATAATGGCTACTTTATAGATTTGTCCCAACAAGACCCTACCTCCTAATATGTAGGGATCTCCCATCATGCCTACTTTATGGATTAGCACCACCAATACCCCACTTCTTAATATGTAGGGATTGCCCATCATGCCCATTTTATGGACTGGTCCCACCAAGACCCCACCTTCTAATATGTAGGAATCTCCCATCATGCTCACTATACGGGTTGGTCCCACCAAGACCCTACTTCCTAAAATGTAGGGATCCCCCAGCATGCCAACTTTATGTATGTATGCATCCCCCATCATGCCCAATATACGGATTGGTCCCACCATGACCCCACTTTCTAATATGGTAGGGCTCACCCAACATGCCCACTTTATGATTGGTCCCACCAAAACCCCACCTCCTCATATGTAGGGATCTCCCATCATGCCCACTTTATGGATTGGTCCCACCTCTTAACATGTAGGTATTGCCCATCATGCCCACTTTATGGATTGGTCCCACCAAGACCCCACTTCCTAAAATGTAGGGATTGCCCAGGCCAGCATGCCCACTTTATTATTGGTCCCACCAAGACCCCACCTCCTAATATGTAGGGATCACTCATTATCACCACTTCATGCATTGCTCCCACCAAGACCCCACCTCTTATTATGTAGGCATCGCCCATCATGCCCATTTTATGATTGGTCCCACCAAGACCCTACCTCCTAGTATGTAGGGATCACTCATTATCCCCACTTTATGAATTGCTCCCACCAAGACCCCATCTCTTAATATGTAGGGATCCCCCATCATGCCCACTTTATGGATTGGTCCCACCAAGACCCCACCTCCTAATATGTAGCGATCACTCATTATCCCCAACTTTATGAATTGCTCCCACCAAGACCCCACCGCTTAATATGTAGGGATTGCCCGTTACGCCCACTTTAAGGATTGGTCCCACCAAGACCCCACATCCTAATATACTGGGACCGCCCACTCGCAGCCCCCAATCCCCTCAATAAATATTTTTTTCTTTTACTCCTCCCAGACGTTCCATGAGCAAAGGGTTAAGGTTTACCTGTCCGTTCACGCGGACCTGTCCGGTCACCAAAGCCAAGCGCAGACGGTGCCAGGCGTGTCGGCTTCAGAAGTGCCTGGACGTGGGGATGAGGAGAGACAGTAAGTACAGTCTGAGTGTTTAGCACTGGTATTCTGACATTTAGGTAACGGCCATTGTTCTGTGCCAACTGTCATTTTAGACTAAAGAATGCTTAATGGGGAACTCCAGGCAAACAGCTAAAAATAGGGTTAAAAATATGCATATGGGGTTGTCTGACATTTGCATAGATAATGCCCACATGTCAACCTAATCCTCAAAAAATAGAATTAATGGGAGGGGTTACGCAAATATCAAAAAGCCTTGATGGGTGGGTGTCAGTCCGGAGGGGTGTGCGTTTCCTAGGCAGGCTGTATTTGCAAAGATAAAGCCCTGGGCGCTAGATGACCTAGTCCTGGCACTTCTGGGGGCCCTTTAAGCTCCCTCTCCAGGCCCCAGTGGGACCTATAAAAAAAAAAATTTCCAGTGATTCCTTTCCCTGGCGGCAAATCCCATTACTTGACATTTCGGAGATCTGAGATGGAACCATTAAACCGTAAGCACTTTTTAATGGAGTGCAAATTCCGCCCCCTTGGCCCAGAGCAATCACCGGCCGCCGAGCCGCACACGCCGAGCCCTGACAGTCCATTAGAAAATTGATTGCCGAGCCGCCAGGGTCTCCATTTGTAGATCCCAGAAAGCCGCCGCCGCCGCTTATACCTTCACGTTTAAACAGGCGCTTCCATCAATCGATGAGCCCGCTAATGCTGTCCAGGCAATGCCGCAGCCCCGCTAAAGTCCGCCTAGTCATCTAAATCCTAAATTAAGTGCTGGCCCGGAATCAGCAGGCTTTTCACAGGGCTTCCAGGCGGGGCTGCGGCTTCTGGTTACATGTGCAGCCTTCTAAGTGACGTGCCTGGTACTGGTTGGTTGAATCACTTCTGGCTTTTTATATTTCCTTTTTTGGTTTTTGTATTTTGATAGACACGTTGCATCGACGTGCGTTTTTATGTTACATAGTGAGGGTGAAAAAAGACACCAGTTCAACCAATGATGAGTGTGTGTATGTTTATGTCATTAGTACATTGTATACCCCTGTATGTTGTACATTGTATACCCCTGTATGTTGTACATTGTATACCCCTGTATGTTGTACATTGTATACCCCTGCATGTTGTACATTGTATACCCCTGTATGTTGTACATTGTATACCCCTGTATGTTGTACATTGTATACCCCTGCATGTTGTACATTGTATACCCCTGTATGCTGTACATTGTATACCCCTGTATGTTGTACATTGTATACCCCTGTATGTTGTACATTGTATACCCCTGTATGTTGTACATTGTATACCCCTGCATGTTGTACATTGTATACCCCTGTATGTTGTACATTGTATACCCCTGTATGTTGTACATTGTATACCCCTGTATGTTGTACATTGTATACCCCTGTATGTTGTACATTGTATACCCCTGCATGTTGTACATTGTATACCCCTGCATGTTGTACATTGTATACCCCTGTATGTTGTACATTGTATACCCCTGTATGTTGTACATTGTATACCCCTGCATGTTGTACATTGTATACCCCTGTATGTTGTACATTGTATACCCTGTATGTTGTACATTGTATACCCCTGTATGTTGTACATTGTATACCCCTGTATGTTGTACATTGTATACCCCTGCATGTTGTACATTGTACACCCCTGCACGTTGTACATTGTACTACCCTGCATGTTGTACATTGTATACCCCTGTATGTTGTACATTGTATACCCCTGCATGTTGTACATTGTATACCCCTGTATGTTGTACATTGTATACCCCTGCACTGCATGTTGTACATTGTATACCCCTGCATGTTGTACATTGTATACCCCTGTATGTTGTACATTGTATACCCCTGTATGTTGTACATTGTACACCCCTGTATGTTGTACATTGTATACCCCTGCACGTTGTACATTGTACACCCCTGCATGTTGTACATTGTATACCCCTGTATGTTGTACATTGTATACCCCTGTATGTTGTACATTGTACACCCCTGTATGTTGTACATTGTATACCCCTGCACGTTGTACATTGTACACCCCTGCATGTTGTACATTGTATACCCCTGTATGTTGTACATTGTATACCCCTGTATGTTGTACATTGTACACCCCTGTATGTTGTACATTGTACACCCCTGCATGTTGTACATTGTATACCCCTGTATGTTGTACATTGTATACCCCTGTATGTTGTACATTGTACACCCCTGTATGTTGTACATTGTATACCCCTGCACGTTGTACATTGTACACCCCTGCATGTTGTACATTGTATACCCCTGTATGTTGTACATTGTATACCCCTGTATGTTGTACATTGTATACCCCTGTATGTTGTACATTGTATACCCCTGTATGTTGTACATTGTATACCCCTGCATGTTGTACATTGTATACCCCTGCATGTTGTACATTGTATACCCCTGTATGTTGTACATTGTATACCCCTGTATGTTGTACATTGTATACCCCTGCATGTTGTACATTGTATACCCCTGCATGTTGTACATTGTATACCCCTGTATGTTGTACATTGTATACCCTGTATGTTGTACATTGTATACCCCTGTATGTTGTACATTGTATACCCCTGTATGTTGTACATTGTATACCCCTGCATGTTGTACATTGTACACCCCTGCACGTTGTACATTGTACTACCCTGCATGTTGTACATTGTATACCCCTGTATGTTGTACATTGTATACCCCTGCATGTTGTACATTGTATACCCCTGTATGTTGTACATTGTACACCCCTGCATGTTGTACATTGTATACCCCTGTATGTTGTACATTGTATACCCCTGTATGTTGTACATTGTATACCCCTGCATGTTGTACATTGTATACCCCTGCACTGCATGTTGTACATTGTATACCCCTGCATGTTGTACATTGTATACCCCTGTATGTTGTACATTGTATACCCCTGTATGTTGTACATTGTACACCCCTGTATGTTGTACATTGTATACCCCTGCACGTTGTACATTGTACACCCCTGCATGTTGTACATTGTATACCCCTGTATGTTGTACATTGTATACCCCTGCATGCGCCCATCTAATCATTTTTTGAAACTATCGATGCTCCCTGCTGACACCACGTCTTGTGGAAGAGAATTCCACATCCTTACCGCTCTGACTTTAAAGAACCCTTTTCGCAATTTAAGGTTGAATCGCTTTTCTTCTAATTCTACCGAATGGCCGCAAGTCCTTTTTTATTCCCTTTCACTGAAAAGTTGGTTCCCTATGCTAAGGTCACCAGTACGATGTTTGTACATTGATATTAACCACTTCTCGACCGGGAGGATTTGCCCCCCTTAATGACCAGGCCATATTTTGCGATTTGGCACTGCGTTATTTTTAACGGACAATTGCGCGGTCGTGTGACGCTGTACCCAAATAAAATTGATGTCCTTTTTTTTCCCCACAAATAGAGCTTTCTTTTGGTGGTATTTTATCACATGTGCGATTTTTATTTTTTGTGCTATAAACAAAAAAAGAGCGACAATTCTGAAAAAAAAAAAAAAAAAAAACTATATTTTTTACCTTCTGCTATATAACATTTCCAAAAAAAAATAAATAAATAAAAATTAATTTTTTTAACATTTTAGGCCAATTTGTTTTCTGCTACATATTTTTGGTAAAAAAAAAAAGTCGCAATAAGCGTATTTTGATTGGTTTGCGCAAAAGTTATCGCGTCTACAAACTACGGGAAAGATTTATGTCATTTTTATTGTTTTTTTTTTTTCAAATTCTTTATTTAGGAACATAAAAGAGAAAAATACAACAGTCGTATAGCAACTTTTTTTTTTTTTTTACTAGTAATGGCGATCTGCGATTTTTAGCTGGACTGTGACTGCAGGGGACTGATCGGACCCCTAACTGACATTTTTGACACTTTTGGGGGGGACCAGTGACATTACTACAGGAATCAGTGCTAAAGAATATGCGCTGTTACTGTAATAATGACACTGGCAGGGAAGGGGTTAACACCGTGGGTGATCAAGGGGTTAAATGTGAGCCTAGGGGAGTGATTCTAACTGTGGTGCAAACCTTCTGTCAATGGCACGTATAGATGTGCCATCCTGGAGGAGTTGGACTGCCTGCGCAACCTCTATAGGGTCCAGGTATCGCCCAACCTCTATAGGGTCCAGGTATCGCCCAACCTCTATAGGGTCCAGGTATCGCCCAACCTCTATAGGGTCCAGGTATCACTCAACCTCTATAGGGTCTAGGTATCGCCCAACCTCTATAGGATCCAGGTATTACTCAACCTCTATAGGGTCCAGGTATCACCCAACCTCTATAGGGTCCAGGTATCGCCCAACCTCTATAGGGTCCAGGTATCGCCCAACCTCTATAGGGTCCAGGTATCGCCCAACCTCTATAGGGTCCAGGCATCACCCAACCTCTATAGGGTCCAGGTATAGCCCAACCTCTATAGGGTCCAGGTATTGCTCAACCTCTATAGGGTCCAGGTATCACCCAACCTCTATAGGGTCCATGTATCGCCCAACCTTTATAGGGTCCAGGTATTACTCAACCTCTATAGGGTCCAGGTATCGCCCAACCTCTATAGGATCCAGGTATTACTCAACCTCTATAGGGTCCAGGTATCACCCAACCTCTATAGGGTCCAGGTATCGCCCAACCTCTATAGGGTCCAGGTATCGCCCAACCTCTATAGGGTCCAGGTATCGCCCAACCTCTATAGGGTCCAGGTATCACCCAACCTCTATAGGGTCCAGGTATAGCCCAACCTCTATAGGGTCCAGGTATTGCTCAACCTCTATAGGGTCCAGGTATCACCCAACCTCTATAGGGTCCATGTATCGCCCAACCTTTATAGGGTCCAGGTATTACTCAACCTCTATAGGGTCCAGGTATCACCCAACCTCTATAGGGTCCAGGTATTGCCCAACCTCTATAGGGTCCAGGTATTGCTCAACCTCTATAGGGTCCAGGTATCGCCCAACCTCTATAGGGTCCAGGTATTACTCAACCTCTATAGGGTCCAGGTATTACCCAACCTCTATAGGGTCCAGGTATCGCCCCAACCTCTATAGGGTCCAGGTATCGCCCAACCTCTATAGGGTCCAGGTATCACCCACCCTTCCAATAGTCATCAGAGATACAACAACTGGTTACAAATTGAACGATCTCAGCACTGGATCCTTCTACAACAATATTCTTCCCGCAGACCAGAATAGACGCCAAAGCCCCGCGTTCCGAGTCTAAAAATAGCCCCCAGTGCCCGTTCGCCTCCCGCCGATGTTTATACCTGCGAATCCTTTGATGTCATTTCGGTAAACATCAGAGATGACAGCGAATAGAAAGATTAGGAGCTTAACGCGGCCTGAAAAAAAAAAAAAGCCTCCGGGGACCCCCAGGGGAAGACGATGGGAGAGAGGAGGAGGAGAGGGGGGGGAGGGGGAGGAAATTGTGACAGAAGTCCGCAGGAAATGCAGGAACATGGAAAACATCAACACGTTTCGTCCTGCTGCCGGCACTCGCGCTTGTTTAATATTCTGATTTTAACTTGATGTGTTTAATATTAAATCCGGGTTTAATCCAGGACACAACAATGGAATTTATGTCGCTCGGCGTTTGGTTACACAGGCGCGGAACTAAAGGCAGCTGTGACTTCTGACATTGGTGGAAGGGTCTGCAACTCAGCAGGGGGGGGGTTAACAAGCAGCACGCGGCAATGGCGTCTATCGTTGGTCAAGGACGGCCGAGCGCTCTGATACCAGCGCTAAGTGATGAGAGCGTTCCTCTAATACCAGATAGACTGAAGTGTTCTCCGGGTGACCACAAAAATTTACAGTTTTTATTTTCCCCCAAATTTTGGCAGAAATCGGATTTCCAAAAATTTGCGTCATTTTGGCGAATCGCATCAAAGTCGATGTGGAAGGTGAAATTAAAGGGGTTTATGTATAAAGAATTCACATAGCCTTTCGCCAAATTACCCAGCTTCGGAAGATTTACCCCCCCCCTTCATGACATTGCATCCGCCGGGTCCGCTGATTGGCTCCTGCTGTGTTCAATTGCAGCGGGTCGCTCATGCGCGCCCCAGACCCGAAAGTGTCAGGTGTCAGGTTTTTTTTTTTTTAAGTCCCAGGCTCTCTAACTCTCTAACAATTTCACGGTCGCGTGACGCAAAAAAAAAAAAAAAAGCGTTGCCTTTAGTTAAACTTTAAATCAAAAATTTATTTTTTTATGCAAAATAAAGTATACCTTTTCAACAAAAAATGTAATCAGTAATTTACATGCGAACAGCACATTGGTTTAAAATGGTCACTACCACATTTGGACATTAGATGGCGCTAAGTAACATAGGAATTTCTATAGTTAGCGCCCTCTACTGGCCAAATGCAGCATTTTCTGTTTTAAATCCATGATTTACATGTGAACAGCATATTTGTTTAAAATGATCAATACAGTACCACATTTGGACATTAGATGGCGCTAAGTAACATAGGAATTTCTACAGTTAGCGCCCTCTACTGGTCAAATGCAGCATTTACTTTTTTAAATCAATGATTTACAATCAAACACAGGTCACCAGAACTAGTGTCCCCATTGGAAGATTTCCTCTCTATTACTTTTCTGGGGACAACCCAACATTTGGGATTTTCTTTTACTTTCATTTATAATGGTAAACAGAACAAATAGAGAGGGGGAGTCCCCATAACGGGGGGCACATACAGCAATAAAAACTGACAGAGGATATAACCCTTTAGGTACACTTTTGAATCAATGATTTACATGTGAACAGCATTTAGCACATTGTTTTAAATGGTCACTACCACATTTGGACATTAGATGGCGCTAAGTAACACAGGAATTTCCATAGTTAGAGCCCTCTACTGGCCAAATGCAGCATTTTCTGTTTTAAATCAATGATTTACAATCAAACACAGATCACCAGAACTAGCGTCCCCATTGGAAGATTTCTCCTCTATTACTTTTCTGGGGACAACCCAAAATTTGGGATTTTATTTTACTTTCACTTATAATGGTAAACAGAACAAATAGAGAGGGTGAGTTTCCATAACGGGGGCACAGACAGCAATACAAACTGACAGGAGTTATAACCCTCCTTTACTCTAGCCCCCAAAAAAAAAAAAAAGTGTTGCCTTTAGTTACACTTTAAATCAAAAATGTATTTTATTATGCAAAATAAAGTATACATTTTCAACAAAAAATTAAATCAATAATTTACATGCGAACAGCACATTGGCTTAAAATGGTCACTACCACATTTGAACATTAGATGGCGCTAAGTAACATAGGAATTTCCATAGTTAGCACCCTCTACTGGCCAAATGCAGCATTTTCTGTTTTAAATCAATGATTTACAATCAAACACAGATCACCAGAACTAGTGTCCCCATTGGAAGATTTCCCCTCTATTACTTTTCTGGGGACAACCAAACATTTGGGATTTTCTTTTGCTTATACTTTTAATGATAATGGTAATCAGGAGAAATAGAGAGGGCAAATCTCCCTAGAGGGGACACAGACAGCAATAAAAACCTGACAGGTGTCGGTTTTAAGTCTTGCCTTTAGTTGTACTTTAAATATACCAGTGAAAGCATTTCTTTATAAAATACAGTTGATCCTGCCAGACATCCAGTGAGCTAATAACATCCTGGGCTCTCTAATTCCACTGCCCATAGGTGTGCCAGGTGTGCTTGGGCACACCTTAATCACCCTGTGTGGCACAGATTGCCCCTGTTTCACCAAAGCCCCCTAACGGGGCTCCTAAAAAAAATGTAAAAGAAATAATTTTAAAAAATACCATTGTAAAAATTAAAAATAAAAACTATCGACACCATCCATTGCGCTACTGACAACATCAGTATATAACGTATACACATGTATACACACATATGTGTTTGAGCTTTGGGGCGCACACCTATGCCACTGCCCCTTTATCAGTTACATTGTTCTCAGCTCACTTTGTGGACTACAGAACACCTCCCCTCTAAGCCGTGGAGAGGAGAAGGCGGGGAGGTGTTCTGTAGTCCTAAAACACTTCCTGTCCTAAGGTGACTACGCTTCTCCTCTATAGATACAGCGAGTGAGCGTTGTCATCACAAATGATAACGGTGATGGAATTTGATAAACCTAACGGTGATTGTTGTTTGCAGTGATCATGTCGGAGGAGGCGCTGATGGCGCGGCGCGAGCTGCGAATGAGGAAGAAGCAGGAGCGCCTGCAGAGGTCGCAGCGGGTGGCGGAGGTCGGGTCGCTGAGCGAGGAACAGAAGCAGCTCATCTCCATCCTCATAGACGCCAGCCGGAAACACTTCGACTCCAAGTTTGAAAACTTCAAGGGCTACAGGGTGAGTGAACCGAAACGCAGAGAGGGGGTGGGGCAGCAGTAAGTGTATGGAGTTTGGGCATGTGGTAGGGGGCGGGGCTAGGACATGCATAGAAATAGTTGCAGGGTTAGGAAAGGATGTCACAATTTTTTATGGTATGAGCCAAATTTCAGCAGCTGAAATGTGACCTGAATATATATCCAATTTACTTTATCAGCCAGCAGGTGGAGCTGTAGGCTTTTTTTTTTTGTATGTCTACCAAGCTAATCTTGACTGCTTTGCTGAAAAGCACTTAACAGTTTAGATTACACAACCGAATGATCATCTGAGCAAATGAATCTCTCCTTCCCTGCCAACCCTGCCAACCCTACTCAGATGTGGCCGTATGAAGATTAAATTAGAAAGATGGTAAAAAATGGTTAAAAAAACAAAAATGGTAACCGACCGCAATACATTTTTTTCAGGTTTGCAACTGGTTTACCGGGGTTATGGCTAAAGATATCAGCCATGACCCCGGCATTTTTTATTTTTTTTCCTCAGTTGGCAGTTGGCTTTCTCATCAAAGCGGTCCGAGTGGCTAATTAGACACAGGATTGCTTTCAGAAGCACCCCCCACATCCCTGCCCCCCACGGGAGCCCCCCCCCCTCCACGCCACTCGCCAGTGTTTCTGGAGTTAACCCTTTTAAATGCCGCGCCTGAGAAACGATCCAACGGTGCCGCCAGGTGGTCACAGAGGCGAACAGAGGCCAGATCGTCTCTGATTACCTCTATGGTCTTGGAGGACTGGAGCAACGTCATGACATCACCTCCAGTCCAGGGTGGAAGTAAACAATTATTTTTTTTGCAAAAGATCAACATTTTTATTTTTATTTTTTTATTTTTTGTTTTTTTTTACGCTTTTGCTTTTAAATGTAAAGGCTTGGGGGTCATTTTTGACCACAGATCTCCCCATAAAGAGGACCTGTCATTCTTATTTATATTAAAAAAGACGTTTATAATAGGAGTAAAAGTGATTTAAAAAAAAAAGAACGTTAAAGGGACAGTGTAAAAAAAAAATAAAATAAGAAAAAAAAAAAATTTAAAGCGCTTCATCCCACAGAGGCGAACAGCGACCAGATCGTCTCTGATTACCTCTATGGCCTTGGAGGACTGGAGCAACGTCATGACATCACTTCCAGTCCAGGGTGGAAGATAACTATTTTTTTTTTTTTTTGCAAAAGATTAACATTTTTATTTATTTATTTATTTTTTTTTTTTTTTAAGCTTTTGCTTTTAAAAGGTAAAGAAGAGACTTGGGGGTATTTTTGACCCCAGATCTCCCCATAAAGAGAACCTGTCATCCTTATTTATATTAAAAAGGACATTTATAATAGGAGTAAAAGTGATTAAAAAAAAGAAAGTTAAAGGGACAGTGTAAAAAAAAAAAAAAAAATAAGAAAAAAAAAAAATTTAAAGCGCTTCATCCCACAGAGGCGAACAGCGACCAGATCGTCTCTGATTACCTCTATAGCCTTGGAGGACCGGAGCAACGTCATGACATCACTTCCAGTCCAGGGTGGAAGTAAACTATTTATTTATTTATTCATTTTTTTAGCAAAAGATCAACATTTTTATTTTTTTATTTTAAATTTTGTTTTGTTTTTTTACGTTTTTGCTTTTAAAGGTAAAGTAGAGTTTCGGGGTCTTTTTCACCCCAGATATCCCCACCTGTCATCCTTATTTATTTTAAAAAGGATGTTTATAATAGGAGTAAAAGTGATTTAAAAAAAAAAAGAAAGTTAAAGGGACAGTGTAAAAAAAAAAAAAATAATAATAAAAAAAAAAAAGATTAAAGCGCTCCATCCCACAGAGGCGATCAGCGACCAGATTGTCTCTGATTACCTCCGTGGCCTTGGAGGACCGGAGCAACGTCATGACATCGCTTCCAGTCAGGGTGGAAGTAAACAATTTTTTACGCAAAAGATCAAAATTTTTTTTTTTTTTCTTTTTAATCTTTTGCTTTTAAAGGTAAAGAAGAGATTTGGGGTCTTTTGGACCCCAGATCTCCCCATAAAGAGGACCTCTCATCCTTATTTCTATTAAAAAGGATGTTTATAATAGAAGTAAAAGTGATTAAAAAAAAGAAAGTCAAAGAGACAGTGAAAAAAAAAAAATAAGAATTTTTTTTTTTTTAAAGCGCTCCATCCCACAGAGGCGGACAGCGACCAGATCTTCTCTGATTACCTCTATGGCCTTGGAGGACTGGAGCAATGTGATGACATCACTTCCAGTCCAGGGTGGAAGTAAACAATTTTTTACGCACAAGATCAAAAATGTTTTTTTTCTTTTTTCTTTTTTGTTTTTTTAAGCTTTTGCTTTTAAAGGTAAAGAAGAGATTTAGGTTTTTTTTTACCCCAGATCTCCCCATAAAGAGGACCTGCCATCCTTATTTATTTTAAAAAGGATGTTTATAATAGGAGTAAAAGTGAATAAAAAAAAAAAAAGAAAGTTAAAGGGACAAGGTAAAAATAAAAAATAAAATAAGAAAAAAAAAAAATGTAAAGCGCTCCATCCCATAGAGGCGAACAGAGACCAGATTATCTCTGATTACCTCTATGGCCTTGGAGGACCGGAGCAACGTAATGACATCACTTCCAGTCCAGGGTGGAAGTAAACAAATTTTTACGCACAAGATCAAAAAAATTTTTTTTCTTTTTTCTTTTTTGTTTTTTTTAAGCTTTTGCTTTTAAAAGGTAAAGAAGAGATTTGGGTTTTTTTTTTTACCCCAGATCTCCCCATAAAGAGGACCTGTCATCCCTTATTTATTTTAAAAAGGATGTTTATAATAGGAGTAAAAGTGAATAAAAAAAAAAAAGAAAGTTAAAGGGACAGTGTAAAAATAAATAAAAATGAAAAAAAAAATTGTAAAAAAAATTGTAAAAAAAAAAAAAAAAAAAAAAGAAAAAATTGAAAGTGCTCCATCCCTCCGTGCTCCCGCACAGAAGCGAACACATACGTAAGTCGCACCCGCATATGTAAAGAGTGTTCATACCACACAGGTATCGTCATGAACGTCAGAGTGAGAGCAATAATTATATCACTAGCCCTCCTCTGTAACTATAAACAGGTCATCTGTAAAAAATTTTAATTTTCAATTTTAAATTTTAATTTTTTTAGCCTATGGAGACTTTGAAGTACCGTAGTTTGTCGCCATTTCACGAGAATGCGCATTTTTAAAGTGTGACATGCTAGGTATCTATTTACTCATTGTAACATCATCTTTCATAGTTTTTAAAAAAAATTGAGGTATATATTTGAGTTTTTTTTTTTTTTTTAATCCATTAAAATTTATTTTTTACAAAAAAAATTGCGTTTAAAAAACCACTGCGCAAATACTACGTGACATAAAAAATTGCAGCAATTGCCATTTTATTCCCCAGGGTCTCTACTATAAAAAAATAAATTAAAAAGTTTATAATTCCAGGGGGGTTATAAATAGCAAAAAATACTAATTAAAATGTGTAAGGAAAAAGTGCCAGAAAAAGCCTGGTCTTGAAGTGGATGATGGAGAAACCTGTGCTGTGCTCTCTCCTTAGAAAGTCCAAAATGCTCTGTAAAACCAATGTTATTGGTGCACCTTGTGGTAAAGCACAACTCTGGGCTCCTCCCCATGCTCCCTCCAAGTCACACAACCCCCCCCCCCCTTTTACCTAGGATTCTGCAGACCTGGCCCCTAAAATATGACCATGACATGACCTTGGTAGGCAGGGGAAAAAGTACCTATAGCTCCTGACACTGGGCATCATTCAACCCATGAGGACATCTAGTGGCGGAAATAGATTACGGCAGAGGACAGTTTCGGAGAGGAGGTGGTTATGAGTTGAGCTTTAAATATTTTTTTTTATTAAAACATCAGTTTAAACCTTGTACTACAAAAAAACTAACAAAATAAAAAAATGAAACATCCATCGGAGGTCCAATGGTTAAACCACGCTCATGTCATGCTCAATCCGATAACGAATTTCAGCTTTATCCCGCGGATAACCAGACAGCCTTCAATCCAGATCAATATAAACCTCTTATTAAGCATAGATGGAGAAAGCCAGTTTGGCAGGGTGAAGGTCCATTGCCCACGGAATGTCAATATGTAATATATTTTGTAGCACCGCTATCTCTCCCCATCACCCATGTACCTTGGGTGACCTCTTCCTCCTCCAGAGTTTGCTCAACAGCCCTGATCCAGCAAGCACCACCCTTAACAGTTGACCGTAAGCAGATTCTTGGCCCGTATGTCAGGTACATGACTAATGACAACGCAAGCTAACCAGAGCCAGATGGCAGCAAAATTGGCTGGCATAGCTTCATAAAAATTACTTATTAACTGGAGATTGGGAGATAACCTGACACAGCGGGCACCGCGCCTTAAAAGGAAAGATGCCATTTTAACCCTATGGTATGCGATATTTGTTTGTAACCCTTTTGGTTGGCTATAGGGAACCAACAAGTCCTTGAAAACCAAAGCCTTGGAGTTGTGTCCATCCTCTACCATCTTCTTCCAGCACCAAGCCCATCATGATACTTACCTTACCTTACGTAATTTGATACTCTGTTGTTCTAAAAAGTTGTAAGGTCTCCCAGTAAACCAACACACTTTTAAATGCTGTTGTCACGATCTGGAGTCAGGCTCGAAGACCAATAGATATAGCAGCTTACACAGGAACTAGCTGGATAGGAACACAGGCAGGTCACTCTGGCAGATGGCGCAGGCTCACCTGAGGTGCAGGAATCTAAGTACGAACCAGTGTTCCCCAGTGTTCCTGATGGTGGAGATAGATTTTGCTGCGTGTTAGTACCAGGTTGCGGTCCTCAGGATTGCCCGACCAGGAGGTGAGCAAGCCAGGGTCCAGTAGCAGATATAGCAGGTTAGGATCAAGCAGAAGCGTCGTCTAGGAGTAGCCAAAGGTCGGTAACAAGTAGTTGCAGGTTGGGATTAGGCAGAAGCATAGTCTAGGTGTAGCCAAAGGTCGGTAACGAGTAGTTGCAGGTTGGGATTAGGCAGAAGCGTAGTCCAGGAGTAGCCAAAGGTCGGTAACGAGTAGTTGCAGGTTGGGATTAGGCAGAAGCGTCGTCTAGGAGTAGCCAAAGGTCGGTAACGAGTAGTTGCAGGTTGGGATTAGGCAGAAGCGTAGTCTAGGAGTAGCCAAAGGTCGGTAACGAGTAGTTGCAGATTGGGATTAGGCAGAAGCGTAGTCCAGGAGTAGCCAAAGGTGGGTAACGAGTAGTTGCAGGTTGGGATTAGGCAGAAGCGTAGTCCAGGAGTAGCCAAAGGTCGGTAACGAGTAGTTGCAGGTTGGGATTAGGCAGAAGCGTAGTCTAGGAGTAGCCAAAGGTCGGTAACGAGTAGTTGCAGGTTGGGATTAGGCAGAAGCGTAGTCTAAGAGTAGCCAAAGGTCGGTAACGAGTAGTTGCAGGTTGGGATTAGGCAGAAGCGTAGTCTAGGAGTAGCCAAAGGTCGGTAACGAGTAGTTGCAGGTTGGGATTAGGCAGAAGCGTAGTCTAGGAGTAGCCAAAGGTCGGTAACGAGTAGTTGCAGGTTGGGATTAGGCAGAAGCGTAGTCAATAACGAACGGTAGCGAAGATAGGGATGGCAGCAGGAGAGACAAGCAAGATATTGGCTGGTGAAGGCACAATATTCTGGCAACCAGGAAGTTCAGAGATATGGCCTAAATCAGGAAGTTCATGGGAGGAGCAAAGGGTTCAAGGTTCAAGGCAATCAAGATTCATGGCAGAATCATTCAAGGATTTGTCCAGGGAGTTGTCCAGCATTCCAGGGGGCTCAGTAAGTAGAGTCATTGCCAAGCACAGTGGGTGTCCCAGGTTCAAGTCTGGGTCTTGACAGCTGAGGGCATGCATCATTAGGAAAGAAGTATACCATGATTATTGGAACCTCTTTGGTTGGTCATAGGGGACCAACAAGTCATTGAAAACCACCAACTAGGAGGTATCTGCCATCTTCTACCAGCATTAGGATCCACCATGATACTTGCCTGATGATAAAAGGTGTAGTTTGACCCTTTGCTCTTTTAAAAAGTTGGAAAGTCTCCCTGTACAAGTACAATGACCCCTGAGTGCCATAGGCCCTCGTTATTACCTCTCAGGAGGGAAGGAACATCCCATTAATTTTGTAGGCAGTGCTCAGAACTCAAGGCATTGCTTCTAATCGGGAACCCTTCATGTTTCCCTTACTTTCGCACAGCTCCATGGGAGACAAGTGGGCTATAACTATCGATAATATTACAAAAATACTTGTCAATACTACTTCTCCTTTCTTGATGACCATGCACACAGCAATATTCAGGCAACTTCAATGGCTTCCAACCAAAACAGCTAAAAACTTAATGGCAGCCTGCCGCGGATATTTTAGATTAGTGATCTCCAAACTGCCTGCGGGCTGAATGTGGTCCTTTGCTTGCCTTTATCCGACCCCCGGGCAATATTCTTCCCACTGATATAAGGCACTGTTCCTCGCACCGACACCATTGACGAAGCACCATTCCTTAGACTGACACCAACAGTGGGGCACAATTTTTCCCACTGTCACCACTGATGAAGCACTAGTCCTCCAACTGACACCATTAATGAAGCATTGTTCTTTCCACTGACACCAACAGTGGTGCACCATTCCTCCCATTGACACCTATAATGAGGCACTATTCCTCCCACTGACACCAATGATGAGGCACTATTCCTCCCACTGACATCAATGATAAGGCACATTCCTTAGACTGACACCAACAGTGGGGCACAATCCTACCCACTGACACCACTGGCGAAGCACTAGTCTTCCAACTGACACCAATGATGAAGGACTAGTCTTCCAACTGACACCAATGATGAAGGACTAGCCTTTAACTGACACCATTGATGAAGCACTAGTCTTCCAACTGACACCATTGATGAAGTACTAGTCTTCCAAATGCCACCATTGATTAAGCACTAGTCTTCCAAATGCCACCATTGATGAAGGACTAGTTTTCCAACTGACACCATTGATGAAGAACTAGTCTTCCAACTGACACCATTGATGAAGAACTAGTCTTCCAACTGACACCATTGATGAAGCACTAGTCTTCCAACTGACACCATTGATGAACCACTAGTCTTCCAACTGACACCATTGATGAACCACTAGTCTTCCAACTGACACCATTGATGAGGCACTGTTCTTTCCACTGACACCTACAGTGGGGCACCATTCCTCCCATTGACACCAATGATGAGGTACTGTTCCTCCCACTGACGAGGCACCATTCCTTAGACTGACACCAACAGTGGGGCACAATTCTTCTCACAGACACCACTGATGAAGCACTAGTCTTCCAAATGCCACCATTGATTAAGCACTAGTCTTCCAAATGCCACCATTGATGAAGGACTAGTTTTCCAACTGACACCATTGATGAAGAACTAGTCTTCCAACTGACACCATTGATGAAGAACTAGTCTTCCAACTGACACCATTGATGAAGCACTAGTCTTCCAACTGACACCATTGATGAACCACTAGTCTTCCAACTGACACCATTGATGAACCACTAGTCTTCCAACTGACACCATTGATGAGGCACTGTTCTTTCCACTGACACCTACAGTGGGGCACCATTCCTCCCATTGACACCAATGATGAGGTACTGTTCCTCCCACTGACGAGGCACCATTCCTTAGACTGACACCAACAGTGGGGCACAATTATTCTCACTGACACCACTGATAAGGGAACTAGTCCTCCAACTGACACCATTGATGAGGCACTGTTCTTTACACCAACAGTGGGCACCATTTCATTCCATTGACACCAATAATATGGCACTATCCCTTCTACTAATGCCAACAATTGGGCACTGTTCCTCCTATTGATATAAATGATGGGACATTTTTTCTCTTCTACTGACACCAACAATGGAGAACCATTCCTCCCACTGACACCAACCATGGGGTACTATTTCTTCTACTGACACCAACAATAGGGCACTATTCTTCTCACATTGATATAAATGATGGGGTACTATTTCTTCTACTGACACTAACAATGGGGCACCATTCCTCCCACTGACACTAACGATGGGGCACCATTCCTCCCACTGACACTAACGATGGGGCACTATTTCTTCTACTGACACCAACAATGGAGCACCATTCCTCCCACTGACACCAAGGATTGGGTACTATTTCTTCTACTGACACCAACAATAGGGCACTATTCTTCTCACATTGATATAAAGGATGGGGTACTATTTCTTCTACTGACACTAACAATGGGGCACCATTCCTTCCACTGACACCAACCATGGGGCACTATTCCTGCTACCGACACCAACAATAGGGCATTATTTTTCTCATTGATGTAAATGATGGGACACTATTTCTGCTTTTGACACCAACAATGGAGCACCATTCCTCCACTGACAACAAAGAAGGGGGAACTATTTCTTCTACTGACACCAACAATAGGGCACTATTCTTCTCACTGAGATAAATGGTGGGTTACCTAGCGACCACAGGCACTATGTAATTTTTTAAACTCACTGACCACCAAACCTGAGACTTTGTCTATTCCCACTGACACTGGGGCATGTCCTACTCACACTGGTCACAGTCCAGCCCACCTATAGTCTGAAGGACAGTGAACTGGCCTTTTGTTTAGAAAGTTTGGAGCTCCCTTCTTTAGATCATGTCATGGTAGATATCAATGTTGTGCCATGTACCTGAGGAGCTCAAGAGGATGAGGGTGGCCTCTTAAAGAATTCCCATTGGGAGTACAAGGGTGATGGAAGGGCACAAGTGCCTAAGTACAGGAACTGTTGACTGGACCTCAGCAGCACTGGTATTAGATGTGCCAGAGTACAGCTGGTAATACACCAAGGAAGAACCAAGTTTAGGGTCAGGTCGCAGGCTGGAGTCGATAACAGTCAAGTAGCAAGGCAAAAAATCGTAAGCAAGACTGCAGTTGGGAAAAAGCAAATGTCGCCATCATGCAAGCAGGTTGGGGAGCAGGATCTTGGTCAAAGGTCCAGGTTGCGGTCAGTAGAATAGGTGATCAGTGATCATAGGCAGAAAGGGAAACTCAAGAACAGGTCAAACAGAAGCTGGGTCAGTAACAAACTCAGGATCGGGAATTATAGGTCCCAGGTACCCAGACTAAAAGACCATACATCAATGAGAATATGCAAGACCCAGATTTATGTGGCCCTCTTGGCGCCAATGTCTGTGGTGGACGTGCACACACTTTTAGGCCCCCACGAAAGTCCCACACAGCCTGACTGGGTCAAGGACTACATCTAGACCATCGGACCATTCATAGACCTTTTTTAAATTTTGATGAAGAGATGTACAGCAACTGTCTTGCCTTTGTTCCAGTTCACTTGCCTCTTTCTTTTTGCAGCTGCAACCACAAGTGGTAAAAGCCAGATGGGGAAATTCGCCAATATCAAGTCCTGCTTGCAGCCCCCATCATTCGAACCACTACCCAGAGGGCCCGGAGCTGATGGATGATGTTGACCCAAAAGACTTTAAAGAACTACCACACTTTGCAGATCTCAGTACCTACATGATCCAGCAGGTCATCAAGTTTTCCAAGGAGATCCCAGCTTTTCGGTGAGTTCATGGTTTGGTCAACCTTCTCAGAATTTTCAATTCGGAACCCTACGCTGTCCATAAATTGGTGCACATGATTTCTTCTTCATGCCTTCATGTCATCCAAGGGACAATATAAACAGTTGTCCACATGGCACATACACGAGCCAAAAGAGCTACAGAACAATCGCATCATTCAACCATGCTGTTCCATATACCACCCATATCATTTTTTTAGAAAAAGAAAACAACCTTCGAAGACCTGTAATTAGTGTTGAGCGAACACGGACTGTATTACTCGGATTCGTACCGAATAATTGGATTTTTGTTACCCGAACACGGACCCGAAAACTTTACTGTATGTTCGGGTTTAAAATCCGTGTTCGGTAATTTTATTTCCTGTTTTGTATGTAATGGCACGCTTTATGCTTTGCTGCCATTTGCAGCACTCTAGCCCTTTCCATTGGTGTTTTAGAGCCATTTTAGTGCCTGAAAGTTTGGGTCCCCATTGACTTCAATGGGGTTCGGTGTCCGGGTAAAGTTCGGAAAAAGTCCGGGACACGGACTCGGACTTTTGTTTCAAGTTCGGCCGAACCCGCCGAACACGGACATCCAGGTGTTCGCTCAACTCTACCTGTAATACTGGTATATGAGAGAGAACCTAAGCAACGAGGACATTGCTCTTCTTTATTTATCCCACCACCATCGTTTACAAATTTATAAACAGTGCAAGGGACGATAAATTAAAGAGAGTGTGATAGCATGAAAACCCCAAATCCTGTAAGATTAAATTCATATGAAATTATCTGTTCTGACAAGCTATGGTGACCTTAGCAAAAAGCAAATTTAAGCCCCGTACACACGAGAAGAAATTCGGCCGGGAATTTTCATCCGACGAACGGTCTGCCGATTTTCGGCTTGTTAGTATGGTGCTTCCGACAACCGACTCTGACTTTTCGGCCAAAAAAATCCTGGTGTGCAGGCTATATAATTTTTGTCGACCATCAAAACACGTCCGATTTTCGTCTTATTAGTACAGATTTCGATGAAGAAAAATCTTATGAGCAAGACTAGGCATGCTCAGAGACGAAAGAACACATAGAAAGAAATCCAACACATGACATCACTTCTGAAGTAGAATTCTGTCGTACAGGAAAATTCGTGTGCAGTCTGGAGCACATTCCAACCAACAAAAGATGGACGACCGGTCGGCGGAAATTCGTTGCGTGTGTACGAGGCTTAAATCTTCACTTTCCACAAATGAGACCTTCAAAATACTGTATGTAACACGGTAACTGGTAAGTCCAAGAGAGATCGACACCTTTGCCCTTGTCTTGTGGAAGGTGGACTGAGATCCCAACTACAAATGGGATTTTTTGCGACTGAAGAGCCTGAAGGGCCCAAAAATTTAGGAATTGTTTCAGCCCACCAGAGCTTGCCCAAAACGGAAATATAAGTTTGGAATTGAGTAGGACCTTTATTATTGAGGAGCTGTTGTGGGTCCCTTAGTGATACCTCGAATCTAAATTAGATGTGTTTAGCTACTCCCCTTTCTTCATATTTTACCATTGGGGTTCTAATTCTACTACAAACAGTTTTCCATAACCATCCATACATTTTTCATTAACCAGCAACCTGGCGATCGATGACCAGATCTCTCTCCTGAAAGGGGCCACCATGGAAATCGGTCAGATCCAATTCAACTCTGTCTTCAACCTGGAGACCAACGAGTGGGAATGTGGCAAGATTGTATTCAGCATTGAAGATGGGGCTCTCTGTGAGTACCTGGGTGCTGGATTTCCCTTAGTGTCAGGGCTCTACAATGAGGTTGTATTCCATTTTCTATGGAGGTTGGAAGTGTTAGGACCTTGTAGGTATTAAATCCTCTCTCTTTCCCTTCCTGTCCTGGTGTTCACCCAAGTATTGAGGGTAATCACCCTAGAAGGCACACAGGTCACAATAAAAATTTACCAGAGAATCTACACCTTCCCTATATTATTAAGTGTTTAACAAATAGTCCCATTGGGGAGTCTTCTCCTTAGTTTCTTTCCCAACAAAAAATGTGCCTGGGGTTCCATTCTCAATCCATCAAACTATCTTCATAGGTATTATCATGGGTTGTATAGAATTTGCTCAGAGGGCTGATCTGTATTTTTTCCATCTTCTAACCAGCTGGGTTCCAACGGATGTTTTTGGAGCCTTTGTTGAAATTCCACGTCACCTTTCGCAAGCTGAAGCTTCATGAGGCGGAATACGTCTTGATGCAAGCCCTGGCGCTTTTCTCTCCAGGTAACCAGAATGTTTCACCTGTTCACCTGCAACACTGTACCCAAATGAAATTTTTATCATTTTTTTTTTTTTTTTTAACACAAATAGAGCTTTTTTTTTTTTTTTTGGGTGGTAGTTAATTACTGCTGGGTTTATTATATTTCACAAAAAAAAGACCAAAAGTTTAGAAAAAAAAAAAATCTTAGTTTCTGTCAGTACCTTTTGTAAATACCTAATTTTTCTCCTTCACTGATGTGTGCTGATGAGGTGGCACTGGTGGGCACTGATGAAGCGGCCCTAAAGGGCACTGATTAGGTTGCACTGATGAGGAGGCACTAACATGTTGCACTGATGGGTGGCACTAATGAGCACTAATAAGCACAGAAGATAGGTGGCACTGATGGGTGGCACTGATAAGCACTGATAGGTGGCACTGATGGGCAATGATGGGTGGCACTGATAGGTGGCACTGATGGGCTGCACTGATGGGCACTGACTTGCATCACTAATGGGCACTGATTGAGGTCACTGATGGGCACTGATTGGGGTCACTGCTGGAGCTTTACTGTAATCAGGGCATTGATGATCAGTGCCCTGATTACCTGTCCTTTTTATCCCTTCAAGGAGATGCTGCTGATCTGCTCTCCTCACCACACACTATGACAGGGTGAGTCAAGGAGCGCCAATAAACAGTACTTCCTCATGTACATGTGATCGGCTGTGATTGGACACAGCCGATCACATGGGTAAAGAGCCACGTCGTCAGGCGCACAAGATCGGCTGTTCTGGGGCGCTGTCCCAGTACGAGAGCAGCACCGTTCCGCCATCATTCGACAGTGGGCAGGTGGGAAGTGGCTAATGAGCATGAAGGAGGAGAGAGGGAGTGGGCTGTCATTTATCTGGAGTGTATGAATCCTTAGTCTCATGTGCTGCACAGATAAGAAAATGGAGGAAATTAACAGCTTAGAAAGGAACTGAAATTGGAGCATGCTCCTTAGATGTGGCAATGGCTGGTATACACAATCTCAGGCTATAGTGGAGACACAGATAAGGAGGAAGAGACAGTGAACAGCAGGATCAACCAGGTTTTTTTTTTTTTGCAGAATACAGACAACAAGTCCCAGTGAGTGCGTTTGAACGGAGTGTAATACAATGATGTGGGTTTAAGCTGCTTCCGGTTTTCATCCTGCATATGCATACTTTGCATTGCATTGTAAACTTGTGTATTTAGATTGTCACAACCCTTTAATATAGATTCAATATAATGTACCATATCTCTATTAGACCGCACTGGTGTCATCGAGCATGACCTTATCGACGAGATCCAAGAGAAGACGGCTCTGACGCTGAAATGCTACATTGACTATCACCATCCTCTGCCAGAGAGCAGGTAACCCATTGATGCACAGATATGTTCCAGATTGGTAGGTACATAGAGGCATGCAAGTGCCGGGTGTCAGGAACTGTGAATCGGACTGAGACAGAAAATGCTGTAAAATCACAGCTTTAATGTAATGGTAAAAAATAGTACAGAACAGTAAACCTAGTCAAAACATAAGACAGAGGTCGGAAGCTAAAACAGGAAATCAGACAAGCCAGTGATCAGGAAACCAGAAATCAGCATAGTCAGAGGCAGAGGAACAGGATCAGGAACCAGAAGGGACGTCAGCCAGGCAAAGTCTTTCACAGGAACACAGCAGAGAAACTCCAGATATGTTGACCAGGCGAAGGCAGGAAAGCAATGAACAAGCCAGCTTAACCCCTTCTGGACTGGAAGATTTTCCCCCTTAATGACCAGGCAATTTTTTGTGATTCGGCACCGCGTTACTTTAACTGACAATTGCACGGTCGTGCGACGCTGTACCCAAATAAAATTGATGTCCTTTTTTCCCACAAATAGAGCTTTCTTTTAGTGGTATTTGCGATTTTTATTTTTTGCGCTTTAAACAAAAAAAGAGTGACAATTCTGAAAAATATATATATATATATTTTTCACTTTCTGCTATATAGCATTCCCAAAAAAAATTTAAATCTAATTTTTTCAACAGTTTAGGCCAATTTGTATTCTGCTACATATTTTTGGTAAAAAAAAATCCCAATAAGCGTATTTTGATTGGTTTGCGCAAAAATTTATCACGTCTACAAACTAGGGGAAAGATTTATGTCATTTTTATTTATTTATTTTTAAATAGTAATGGCCGCAATCTGCGATTTTTAGCGGGACTGCGACATTGCGGCGGACAGATCGGACCCCTAACTGACACTTTTGGGGGGACCAGTGACATTACTACAGTAATCAGTGCTAAAAAATATGCATTGTTACTGTAATAATGAATTGCGAAGACCATGAAATGTAATTGCGAAGGCCATGAAACTGAGCTGCAGCGCGGTGGCAAAGACCATACAGCAGTTTAAAAGGACAGGTTCCACTCAGAACAGGCCTCGCCATGGTCGACCAAAGAAGTTGAATGCACGTGCTAAGCGTCATATCCAGAGGTTGTCTTTGGGAAATAGACGTATGAGTACTGCCAGCATTGCTGCAGAGGTTGAAGGGGTGGGGGAGGGGTCAGCCTGTCAGTGCTCAGACCATACGTCGCACACTGCATCAAATTGGTCTGCATGGCTGTCATCCCAGAAGGAAGTTTCTTCTAAAGATGATGCACAAGAAAGCCCGCAAACAGTTTGCTGAAGACCAGCAGACTAAGGACATGGATTACTGGAACCATGTCTTGGGGTCTGATGAGACCAAGATAAACTTATTTGGTTCAGATAGTGTCAAGCGTGTGTGGTGGCAACCAGGTGAGGAGTACAAAGACAAGTGTGTCTTGCCTACAGTCAAGCATGGTGGTGGGGGTGTCATGGTCTGGGGCTGCATGAGTGCTGCCGGCACTGGTGTCAGTGGTGAGTTATTTTGAGGGGATGGCAAAATGTAAACTCACTACTTTACATTGTAGCAAAGTATAATTTCTTCAGAGTCGGTTCACACTGGGGCGACATGACTCCTTACTACTTTGGGGGCGACTTGTGCATTACAATGCACCACGACTTCGGAGCGACTTGCAGGGACTTCACATAATGGAAGTCTATGCAAGTCGCTCCGAGGTCGACCCGAAGTAGTACAGGACCCTTTTTCTAAGTCGAAGTCTTGTGTCGCTCCTATTAGAACGGGTCCTGTAGCGGTCAATGGACCCCGAGGGAGCCTGACAAGTCGCGGAAATGTGAACCGGCTCTCAGTGTTGTAACATGAAAAGATAGAATAAAATATTTACAAAAATGTTAAGGGGGGTGTACTCACTTTTGTGAGATACTGTATATGCAGCACTATATTTGGTTGTATCTGCACTGTAAACCAGCACATTGGCTTCACCCACTATCCTAAAATAATTTTTTTGTCATCTTGTGAAGTTAAAACATTAAAACATGACATAAATATATATATATTTTTTTTTATTAGGTTCCTTTATGCCAAACTTCTGTCCTTGTTGGCTGAACTTCGCACCCTAAATGAAGAGAATGCAAAGCAGATGATCCACATTCAGAACTTAATGACTGACGCTATGACCCCGCTGATGAAGGAGATTTTCAGCTGAAGGACATAACCTGGTAGAAATGATGAAACACAAGCTGTGACGGGGCATTGCTGCCAAGCGTGATCCTTGGGATGCTTCTTGTCCCGGTTATGTTTGGGCTTGCTCGGTCTTTACGCACAAAAAAATTGTTCTTCGGGAAAATGTTGGCCGATGTTCAAGATGAACTGGTTGGACCAGGAACCTATTTCATATTCAGTGCACTTTTTCCCAATTACTTTTAACTGTGGAAGGACTTCTGTTACGGGAGACAGAAAAACAAACTGACCTAATAGGGACAAGGTCGTTAAAGATGCCAAAGTAACGGACAACATTCTACAAATTTTCAAGGACTTTTTGAGAGGACAACTTTGCTATCATCACATAATGATTTGAGGGTGAATACACCAACTTCCCATGAGGGTTAGAGGACCACCTCCTCATCGGTATAAGGATTTAAGGATGAATAGGCCAACTTCCCATGATGGTTAGAGGACCACTCCCTCATTAGTATAATGATTTGAGAATTATAACACCAACTTCACATGATGGTTAGAGGGCCACCTCTTGATCAGTATAATGATTTGAGGATGAATACACCAACTTCTCATGATGAGTAGAAGACCACTTCCTCCTCGGTATATTGATTTGAGGGTCAATAGGCCAACTTCTCATGATGGTTAGAAGACTACCGTCTCATCGATATAATGATTTGAGTATGAATAGGCCAACTTCTCATGATAGTTAGAAGACCACCTCCTTATCACCAGTATAATGATTTGAGGATGAATACACCATCTTCTTGTGATGGTTTCCTCATCGGTATAAAGATTTGGGGATAAATACGCTAACTTCTCATGACGGTTAGAGGACCCCCTCCTCATCGGTATAAGGATTTAGGGATGAATAGGCCAACTTCCCATGATGGTTAGAGGACCGCTCCCCCATTAGTATAATGATTTGAGAATTATAACACCAACTTCTCATGATGATTAGAGGGCCACCTCTTGATCAGTATAATGATTTGAGGATGAATACACCAACTTCTCATGATGAGTAGAAGACCACCTCCTCCTCGGTATATCGATTTTGAGGATGAATAGGCCAACTTCTCATGATAGTTAGAAGACTACCGTCTCATCGATATAATGATTTGAGTATGAATAGGCCAACTTCTCATGATGGTTAGAAGACCACCTCCTCATCACCAGAATAATGATTTGAGGATGAATACACCAACTTCTTGTGATGGTTTCCTCATCGGTATAAAGATTTGGGGATAATTACTCTAACTTCTCATGATGGTTAGAGGGCCACCTCTTGATCAGAATAATGATTTGAGGATGAATACACCAACTTCTCATGATGAGTAGAAGACCAATTCCTCCTCGGTATATTGATTTGAGGATGAATAGGCCAACTTCTCATGATGGTTAGAAGACTACCGTCTCATCGATAGGCCAACTTCTCATGATAGTTAGAAGACTACCGTCTTATCGATAGGCCAACTTCTCATGATGGTTAGAAGACTAACGTCTCATCGATAGGCCAACTTCTCATGATGGTTAGAAGACTAACGTCTCATCGATAGGCCAACTTCTCATGATGGTTAGAAGACCACCTCCTCATCACCAGTATAATGATTTGAGTATGAATAGGCCAACTTCTCATGACGGTTAGAAGACCACCTCCTCATCATCAGTATAATGATTTGAGGATGAATACACCAACGTCTTGTGATGGTTTCCTCATCGGTATAAAAGATTTGGGGATAAATACACCAACTTCTCATGATGGTTAGAGGACAACCTCCTCATCATTATAATGACCTGAGGATGAACAGGCAAACTTCTCCTGATGGTTAGAGGACAACCTATTCCTCGGTAAAATAATTTGAGGGTGACTACTCCATGTTTGCACAATTAGTAGAGGACAACCAAACTATCTTAAGACAATAACCTGAGAGCCTCTGTGCCATCCCATAAGGTTAAAGGAGCACCATCAGGATGATGAGTAGAGGACAACTAGACCATCGTAACATAATGGTATGAAGACCACTTTGCCATCTTCTCATATGGACTGGAGTACCACTACCCCATCATTTGATCATAATGTAGATACTTATTTTTGGTTATCTTGTTTGGAAAAAAAAATGATCTTTGGAAATCTAGACAAAGAAATGTGAGGTTATTGAAAAAAATAATATTAATACTTTATGAAAGATAAGACCTCGTAAGGGCTTTCTAGAATACTAAGCCCAGTGAATGGTTGGGTCTACAATGAGCAGTAAAGGGTCAGTCCACCTGAAAATTATATTTTAGTATTAGCTCAGCTTTGTTGGGAAGCTTGGGTGCTCCAGCAGTAAGGTCTCCCTGTCTTAATTCCCAACTTTGTTGCTGCTCAATTCTATGTGTCCTAGTTCCTCCTAATATCTCATATGAAACAAGCTTAATGTCCCCCATAATGGGAACAGCAGGTGTACAGACCCAGGAACTCAGCACAGGGATGGTGGGAACCCCTCATAATGGGCACAGCAGGTGTACAGACTCAGGAACTCAGCACAGGGATGGTGGGAACCCCTCGTAATGGGCACAGCAGGTGTACAGACCTGGGAACTCAACACAGGGATGGTGGGAACCCCTCACAATGGACACAGCTGGCATACAGACCTGGGAACTCGGCACAGGGATGGTAGGAACCCTTCATAATGGGCACAGCAGGCGCACAGACCTGGGAACTCAGCCCAGGGATGGTGGGAACCCCTCATTAAGGGGCACAGCGGGTTTTACAGACCTGGGGACTCAGCACAGGAATGGTGGGAGCCCCTCGTAATGGGCACAGCGGGTGTACAGACCCGGGAACTCAGTACAGGGATGGTGGGAACCCCTCATACTGGAAACAGCAGGTGTACAGACCCTGTAACTCAGCACAGTGATGGTGGGAACTCCTCATAATGGGCACAGAGGGGGTACAGACCCGGGAACTCAGCACAGGGATGGTGGGAACTCCTCATAATGGGCACAGCGGGTATACAGACCTGGGAACTCAGTACAGGGATGGTGGGAACCCCTCATACTGGACACAGCAGGTTTGCAGACCCGGGAACTCAGCACAGGGATGGTGGGAACCCCTCATAATGGGCACAGCAGGTGTACAGACCCGGCAACTCAGCACAGGGATGGTAAGAACCCCTCATAATGGGCACAGTGGGTGTACAGACCCGGGAACTCAACACAAGAATGGTGAGAGCCCCTTATACTGGACACAGCAGGTTTGCAAACCTGGGAACTCGGTGTAGGAATGATGGATGCCTCTCAAAATGGTCAACATAGGTTTTCAGACCTGGGAACTCCTTTAATGGGGACAGCAGGTGTGCAGGGCCAGGAACTCAACACAAGGATGGTGGGAACAACTCATAATGGGCAAAATTGGTTTTCAGAACCAGGAACTCCGAGCAGGGATGGTGGCAACTCCTCATAATGGGCACAGTTGTTGGGGCCATGCACCAAATCCTGAAATATCAGGTGGACTGACTCTTGAAGGTATTATTTGCATGTATGGCATTTAAAAAATGGTTGCTATTGGTCTTAGAGATCACTGATTGCACAGAACATGCTTCAAACGTGGACGAGCGAGTCACTTTAGCGAATCACTTGGTGGACCTGCATTACTACTGATGGAAGTTGACTACATGAAGCAATAAGGAGATATGAGAGGAGATACAGACCAGGAGACCCATTTTTTTTTGTTAGCTGCAGCACTGAAACTATCCCAAGGAATGATACAAAACTTTCTGAAACATGTTATGGGAATAAAGCCTGCACACGAAAAGTCTTCTTCCAAGTAAAATACTTTATTCCAACATGGATAGCGGTGACAACGTGACAACATGACAAATTCTGACGCGTTTCGGCTTTACGGCTTCCTCATAGCATGTACATGTACAATAAAAATTATTGTACAATATACAAACTTATATATTGTGAAAACTGCTCCTAAAACTAGGGGCGGTGCATACTTAATTGCAATTAACATCAATACATAAAACCAGGGGAGGGGTGGTGTGTTCAAGTTGGTCAAGAATCAAGGAAGGTGTCCCATAGGAAAACAAACATTAAATGCCAGTCCACACTTATGCGATGACAGACACCGCATGCGACTCGGAGCGCACCGCTCCTACAGTCACACGCAATGTCTGTGCGACACAAACTCAGCCACACTGATTGCATGGGCGAATCAGAATCGCACCGAACATGTACATGCCCTAATTTAGGTTTGCAGCAGAATCGGATTGCATGGTGGTTCACACCAGTGCGATCCGACTCGTGTGTGAACTGTCAGCTCGCACCATGACACGCAAGCTGTCCCAGGGGCGTAGTGACGCACAGACATTGCGTGTGATTGTAGGAGCGGTGCGCAGGGGAGGACTGGGCCAGGGGGCAGGGGGGGCAATTGCCCCCTGGGCCGCCCTGATGCCCCGTAAAAAGGCTGAAGTAAAAAGTCCCCACCGCTGACCTACTGAGTGTGGGTTATAGACAAGGACAAATCGCAGCTCTCCACTCCCCCTCCCTCCAGCATGGATGGTGTAAATTGTGTCTGAGCAGAGGCCAGTTCCATGCCCTACTGGAGACTCTTCTGCCCTGGTCAGCCCCAACCAAGCTGTCCCATCTCCCCCCAACCTCCCCCTGCTGGCCAGGTCGGGAACCCGGATTCAGCAAGTAAGTAGAGAGTATCTGGAGCAGGCTTTCAGCTTGGAATGGGGGTCAGGAGGAGGATTGGGGGATTGGGAGAGTGGGAGGGGAGAGTGAGGGAAAGTGGGAGGAGGGCAGAGTTGCTGCACCATGGGCCTCTGGTTTGTACTTGTCCCCTGGGCCGAAAGTTGCCAGTCTGCCCCTGGCGGTGCGCTCCGAGCCGCATGCGGTGTCTGTCATCGCATAAGTGTGGACTGGCATTTAATGTTTGTTTTCCTATGGGACACCTTCCTTGATCCTTGACCGACTTGAACACACCACCTCTCCCCTGGTGTTATGTATTGATGTTAATTGCAATTAAGTATGTACCGCCCCTAGTTTTAGGAGCAGTTTTCACATTATATAAGTTTTATTGTACATGTACATGCTATGAGGAAGGCGTAAAGCCGAAACGCGTCAGGATTTGTCATGTTGTCACTGCTATCCATGTTGGAATAAAGTATTTTACTTGGAAGAAGACTTTTCGTGTGCCGGCTTTATTCACATAACATTTGGTTTGGACGTTCAGCCTGAGCACCGACACTTAGCTCTTTATCTTCACACAGTGCGGTGGAGCTAGGGTGAGTTACTGTTTATGAATTAGTTGTTGCCCTGGCTGCTGTATTGCTGATTGCTTAGTGGTCTTTGGGAGGTCAAAAAACGATGCCTCTGTGCTGCCTAACCGCTTTCCAAGCTCTCAGGAAACAGCAGTAGGCAGGGTGTGCTGGCCTCAGGCTGCCTGCCTCATCCCGGGTCAGTATCGAAGCCAGAGGATCAGATTAAACAGCCAGGCAAATGACAATTTCCCAAGACTGGCAATGGCGGCTTCGCAATGCCTTCAGTGAAATTAAGCATCTTCTAACAATGCCAAAGCATCTGTTCTGCTCCTAGGAGCTGCCCAGGTGCCCATCCCATTTATCACCAGCTGCATGACCCAAATTGGCAATAACAAGTGATTATGCTGTATGAGCCTCAGGAATTCCATATGCACAAACTGCAATGCTGCTGATTAAAAATGAGTTATGGAGAATGCTGTGTGTTCTATCCTTTTCTAAAGTGTGAACAGCGGATCCATAGTCAGGTTGAGGAGGGAGAGACATCCCTAAGGAACCTAGGGGTAAATGTCTAGACTCTAGACCCTAGAGACTCTAGGGTTATGCTGATGTCACACTCCCCCCAAATAAAAGAAAATGCCTTCTGCAATACTCTCATCCACCTACAGATGGCAGTATGATGCCTACTGACAAGTGTGTGAACAGATCTGAGTATGACACAGCACCACCTAGTGGTTAAAAGCAGGTATTGCACTTCAGGAGCATATCTTCTTGTGAGAAGCTGTTAAGATCTCCAAATGCAGCCCATCACCAGCTGTTTTTCAATGCCAAAGGGATGCTGACATTCCTCATTTAACGTGTTACTAAATCCAGGACCCTGCATTCACTATATATGGTCTCCCCAGGAGCCTGTAGTCACTATAGCTGGTCTCCCCAGGGGCCTGCAGTCACTATATCTGGTCTCTCCAGGAGCCTGTAGTCACTATATCTGGTTTCCCTAGGAGCCTGCAGTCACTATATCTGGTTTCCCTAGGAGCTTGCAGTCACTATATCTGGTCCCCCCAGGAGCCTGCATTCACTATATCTGGTCTCCCCAGGGGCCTGCAGTCACTATATCTGGTCTCCCCAGGAGCCTGCAGTCACTATATCTGCTCTCCCCAGGAGCCTGAAGTCACTATATCTGCTCTCCCCAGGAGACTGCAGTCACTATATCTGATTTCCCCAGGACTCTGCATTTACTATATCTGGTCTCCCCATGAGCCTGCATTCATTATATCTGGTCTCCCCAGGAGCCTGCATTCACTGTATCTGGTCTCTCCAGGACCCTGCATTCACTATATATGGTCTCCCCAGGAGCCTGTAGTCACTATAGCTGGTCTCCCCAGGGGCCTGCAGTCACTATATCTGGTCTCCCCAAGAGCCTGTAGTCACTATATCTGGTCTCCCCAGGGGCCTGCAGTCACTATATCTGGTCTCCCCAGGAGCCTGCAGTCACTATATCTGCTCTCCCCAGGAGCCTGAAGTCACTATATCTGCTCTCCCCAGGAGCCTGCAGTCACTATATCTGCTCTCCCTAGGAGCCTGCAGTCACTATATCTGGTCCCCCCAGGAGCCTGCAGTCACTATATCTGGTCCCCCCAGGAGCCTGCAGTCACTATATCTGGTCTCCCCAGGAGACTGCAGTCACTATATCTGGTCTCTCCAGGAGCCTGTAGTCACTATATCTGGTTTCCCTAGGAGCCTGCAGTCACTATATCTGGTCTCCCCAGGAGCCTGCAGTCACTATATCTGGTCTCCCCAGGAGCCTGCAGTCACTATATCTGGTCTCCCCGGGAGCCTGCAGTCACTGTATCTGGTCTCCCCGGGAGCCTGCAGTAATTATATCTGGTCTCCCCGGGAGCCTGCAGTCACTATATCTGGTCTCCCCAGGAGCCTGCAGTCATTATATCTGGTCTCCCCAGGAGCCTGCAGTCACTATATCTGGTCTCCCCAGGAGCCTGCAGTCACTATATCTGGTCTCCCACAGTACACAGAACATTAAAAAACAATAGTTTTAGAAAATATAAACTGCTAAATGCCTTTTCTCATCAGCAGTATTTAGCAGTCCTGTGACTTCTATCAGTGTCTGTTTAAAGCTTGTAGGAGGAGCTGTCATTCTACTCTAACTGTCCCTATGAGGCTGCAGGACTCCTGACCCTCTGTCTGGACAGTGCTGATTGGTCCCGTGCTGATCACATGCACCCTCCCAGGAAGAAAAAAGACTCTAGCAATACGCACCATACTGATCATGTGTAGATTGCCTCCAAGGCTCTGTAGTGTCAGGAGATAGATTGGGGACAGTGGAAGAAGGGGAGGATCAGAGAAGACAGGATCAAACAGCCTTTTTTCACAATGCAGAGGTTTAACCCCTTAGGTTCCACAGTGAGTGTAACAAACATGCTTTACTGCATATACAGACTGATTTTACTGTCATGGGTTTAGTAACACTTTAAGATGCTTGGGAGTCAAGGTGCAAGCAAAAATTACTCCAAATGGGGCAGATGTGACTTTTCTTCCACCCATGTTACAGCATGGGACCCGAATTAAAGAGGATCTTTTGTGTGCTGCCACCGCATTCTAATATTGTTTGTGAATTGGTATGTTCTTCCCTTTCCCCCTCTTGCTTGTGTGTTAGATGGTTCAGGCTTAGTAAGAACCTTGCTTCCAGTGGCGGGACAAGGTCATCCAGTGCACAGCACAAGGATGCCAAACTGCACCCCCCTTTCCCTTAGGTTTAGGGTCAAGGTGCCACCCATCCCTGCAATAAACCATTGCGCCCAAGGCAACCGTCCCTCCTGCCCACCCCTTGTCCCAGCCCGGCTTGCTTTCTTCTCCGTGTACCCATTTAGTTTCAGGTGTACCCCTGCTAGTAAGGGGTTGTTAGAGAGTTAGGGGGGCTTTGCCATTAAATTGCCATTTGACCTTTAAGCAAGTAAAAAAAAAACATAATTTGTTTTACCAAGGCTGGAATAAACTACATGGGATTCTATTCTTGTTCTTCTTGGTGAGTTGATACTGCCTGTGGATCTTGGCATGCCAGCGAGCTGCCATACTGTAAGCACAGACCGGGTCTCAGGATATTGTCTGTGAATCTTGGCAAGTCAGTAAGCTGTCATACTAGGTCTCAGGAGGTATGGCTCCATGACATATGAAGCATGGAAAAAGTTCAGCTCCACCGTAATGAATACAATTTAAATATACTTAAAAATACTTTTTTATTTTAATGTGTGTGGCTCTAATCCAACGTACTTCTTCCATTTCTAAACTCCCATCACTGGCTACAGTCACAAATCTATGCTGGTTGTGCGCAGTACTGCTTTACAGCCTGCAGAGGGGGCTGTTATCTAACAGTTTTATGCAGAGTCAGAGCATAGCAACACTGCCATCTGCTGGCTTCAGGGGATATAACACAATAAACTGACAAAAAATATTCTTGCACAGAGTTCCCAGGTCTGTACACCTGCTGTACCCATTATGAGGGGTTCCCACCATCCCGGTGCTGAGTTCCGGGGTCTGTACACCTGCTGTGCCCATTATGAGGGGTTCCCACCATCCCTGTGCTGAGTTCCCGGGTCTGTACACCTGCTGTACCCAGTATGAGGGGTTCCCACCATCCCGGTGCTGAGTTCCGGGGTCTGTACACCCGCTGTGCCCATTATGAGGGGTTCCCACCATCCCTGTGCTGAGTTCCGGGGTCTGTACACCTGCTGTGCCCATTATGAGGAGTTCTCACCATCCCCGTGCTGAGTTCCCGGGTCTGTACACCTGCTGTGCCCAGTATGAGGGGTTCCCACCATCCCTGTGCTGAGTTCCCGGGTCTGTACACCCGCTGTGCCCATTATGAGGGGTTCTCACCATCCCTGTGCTGAGTTCCTGGGTCTGTACACCTGCTGTGCCCAGTATGAGGGGTTCCCACCATCCCTGTACTGAGTTCCTGGGTCTGTACACCTGCTGTGCCCATTATGAGGGGTTCCCACCATCCCTGTGCTTAGTTCCCGGGTCTGTACACCTGCTGTGCCCATTATGAGGAGTTCCCACCATCCCTGTGCTGAGTTCCTGGGTCTGTAATCCTGCTGTGCCCATTATGAGGGGTTCCCACCATCCCTGTGCTGAGTTCCCGGGTCTGTACACCTGCTGTGCCCATTATGAGGAGTTCCCACCATCCCTGTGCTGAGTTCCTGGGTCTGTACACCTCCTGTGCCCATTATGAGGGGTTCCCACCATCCCTGTGCTGAGTTCCCGGGTCTGTACACCCGCTGTGCCCATTATGAGGGGTTCCCATCATCCCTGTGCTGAGTTCCCGGGTCTGTACACCTCCTGTGCCCATTATGAGGGGTTCCCACCATCCCTGTGCTGAGTTCCCAGGTCTGTACACCTGCTGTGCCCATTATGAGGGGTTTCCACCATCCCTGTGCTGAGTTCCCGGGTCTGTACACCCGCTGTGCCCATTATGAGGGGATCCCACCATCCCTGTGCTGAGTTCCTGGGTCTGTACACCCGCTGTGCCCATTATGAGGGGATCCCACCATCCCTGTGCTGAGTTCCTGGGTCTGTACCCCCGCTGTGCCCATTATGAGGGGTTCCCACCATCCCTGTGCTGAGTTCCCGGGTCTGTACACCTCCTGTGCCCATTGTGAGGGGTTCCCACCATCCCTGTGCTGAGTTCCCGGGTCTGTACACCTCCTGTGCCCATTATGAGGGGTTAATTTTGTTTATTGAAAAATCTTACAAACAACAACTTATATACAATAAAACCATAATAAATAAATTAATAAATAACATATTTACAAAATAATTAAATATAACTATACAAAACCAAAAACCAAACAAGAACATAATAAATAAACCAAATTGCGCACAGCATAAACCCTACGAGAGAGCCAGACTAAGGAACATCACCGTCACCATGCATGTAGCCTTTTATCAAAAATATATTTTATCTGAAAATCTAGGGGAGTGAAGCAAGGACAGAAAGAAAAGCCGCACACCCCGAGATCAACAGGCAGCAGCTACAGAGTCCTGATATTCCTCCACGCCTTTATCCAGGCCTCCTGCCGCCACCTGTCTTTCTCAAGACCCCGAATCTTCCCAACCTCACCCAGAATGTTCTGCACCACCACCTCAACAGGGAGGATTTTACTCCGTAAGGATACCTGGCACCGTGCACTCCACGTGAAATAACGGACTACTACACTAACTAAAAAAAGTGTTTCCAAATCATAATCCCGGCGAGTCTGGAATGCCCCATACACCCACTCTGCATAACTCATATGGGGGAGGAAGGGTACACTCAGAGCCCTCCCTACCCTCTTGTACACCTCTATATTAAAAGGGCACTGAAGCAAAAAATGATCCATGGACTCCACCGCACCTCCACACTCTACTCTCGGGCAGCCACGATCACTCACAGAGAGAAACTTCAGGTTGCCCTTCACATATAGTTTTCCATGGAAAGCGAGCCAAGCCTGATCCCTAAACTTCATTGGGATTCTCTCCAAATTAATCAAACGCAAACCCTCCCCCAAAACTAGGCTTGGGCAATCCCTTAAGGCCAGTGGTTCGCAAAAAACAGAGCTCATGATCCGCTTCTCAAGAAGTTTCCTTGGAAGAGATCTGATCTCCCCTGCCGTTACTTGCCACTGCCGAAGTATTTTCAAACACGGGGCAACATAAGTCGGGAGCTTATCATGCTTGACCCTCAGGCTTTTCACTGGCCCACCATTTTCCCAGTTTCGCAGAAAGGGCCTAAACCAGGACTGGAAAATACCAACCCACCCAGGCGGTCTCTCTGCCAACATGTTACCAAGGTTGTACTTTACAAACATCAGAGAGAAAAAGACTACAGGGTTGATCATTCCTAGACCACCCTCCCGCCTAGGAAGATAAGTCACACTCCTTTTGACAAGGTTTATTCTGTTTCCCCATAACAGCTGGAAGAAACAACTATAGATCCTGGTATAGAGAGACACTGGCAAAATGCAGACAAAACTGACATACAGAAAAATTGGAATCAGGTAACCTTTGATCAGATCAACCTTTTCCCTTAAGGAAAACCGCCAACTTTTCCAGCTCGCCACCTTGGCATTGGCATTCTCCAGCCTGCTCACCCAATTTGCATGACCATAGTCACCTGGGCCAAATTCAATGCCTAGAACTCTAATTTTTTGTTGGGGCTCCGGGAAGTCATCCGGGAGAACAAAGCTCTCACCTTCCACGCCCATCCAGAAAGCTTCACACTTGTCCTGGTTGACCTTTGAACCTGATGCTTCCGCATACTGCCTTGTCACTGAGACCACCTCCTGCGCTTCCCCAGTCCCAGAGACAAAAACAGAAACGTCATCAGCATAAGCCACAACCTTCAAAGGAGGCTCACCAGCGATGCCCAAAGGTACCCCACACAATGGTCCACTCTCTAGCCTTCTAATGAAGGGGTCGATTGCAAACGCATATAGCAGAGGACTCAAAGGACACCCCTGACGCACACCTGAGCCAACCACAAAGGGCTGCCCAACCCAACCATTAACCAGAGGAAAGCTTTCAGCCCCTTTGTACAAAATCTTGAGCCAATCAATGAAACCCCCCTCCAGGCCATACTTGCCAAGAAGGAGCCATAGGTACTCATGATTAACCCTATCAAAGGCCTTAGCCTGATCCAATGTCAGCAGATATTTACCCCAACCAGCAGCCCTACAACGCTCCAAGGCCTCCCGGACAGCTAACACAGCTGAGAAAGTGCTTCTACCCTGGATTGCGCAGTGCTGGTGATGGGATAACAAATCGCCTGCCACTGATGATAATCGCCAGAAAAAAATCTTTGCCAGTATCTTTCTATCGACATTAAGAAGGCTAATGGGGCGCCAATTCTCAATCATCGAAGGATCTTTGCCCTTTGACAGAAGAACCACTGCAGATTGCCTCATGGAAGGAGGGAGAGAACCCTCATGCAAACAGCCATTAAAAACCTCCGCAAGGTGTGAAGCCAGGATCTTCTTAAAACATTTATAAAATTCGGCTGTCAAACCATCTGGCCCTGGCGTTTTCCTGATGGCTAGTTTATCAATAGCCTGGATCACCTCATCTGCAGTGATTTCATCTGTCAAATTCATCAAAGGAACAATATTTTCCAGACCTGGCGTAGAGTCCAAAAAACTCAACATCCCTGTCCGATCAAGGTTCTTTCCTCCCAGGAGATCAGCATAGTATGACCTGACGACCTCCAGGATCCCTGACCTAGACTTCGTCAGAGAGCCCGTACTGTCCTTCAGGCCATTGACCGTCTTAACTGCTACGCTCTGTTTACAATTCTGGTAAGGGTCAGGCGAATGGTATTTCCCATAGTCCCTTTCCTGAACCAAAGAGGCGTGCCGGTCATATTGATGGGTCCTCAGGAGGAGCTTCACCTCAGAGATCGCCCCAGAATCTCCTCCATTCGATACAAGGCGGTCAAGTTTCCTCCGCAAACGCTGGTAGGTGATATACTTATCTTGCTGTCTCTTTCTCCCTATGGCCTTGAAAAGCCTAACAGTCCGCTGTTTTATAAGCTCCCACCATTCTGACTTACTGTTGCAAAAGTCTAGGATAGTTACCTGTGCCTGAAAAAATTCCTCAAAGGATTGTCTTACTTCCTCGTCATCCAGGAGGGCCGAATTCAATCTCCAGATACCCCTCCCCCTAGGTGGCACGCCTGAGGCATTCAGAGTCAAATATAGAATACAGTGATCAGAAAACTCCACTGCCCGACAAACAGGTGCCGAAAAAGCAGAGTCCTCCTTTAAAAAAAACCTATCTATCCTACTCTGACTATTACCTCGCTGAAAAGTGAACCCCGTGCTGTCTGGGCAGCGCTTAATGTGCACATCTACCAGACCTGCTTCCCTAACCATTGCATTCAGGAAAAGGCTGTCATAGCCCAGCTTATCTCTGAAACCTCTCCTGTCTTTAGGCCTAGTAATGGTGTTGAAGTCACCTCCAAAGATAACCTGCTGAGCCGTAAAAAGAAAAGGCTTAATCTTTGTAAAGAGGCATTTCCTGTCCCATTTTGTCTGGGGACCATAGATGTTAATCAGGCGCAGGTCCTGCCCCCTCACAGAGACATCTAAAATCATGCATCTCCCAATCTCTACCTCAATTACCCGTCGGCATGTTACCATACCAGAAAAAAGGACCGCAACCCCGCTGTAAGGCTCGGCCGCAAGAGACCAAAAGGAGGGACCACGCTTCCACTCCTTCTTTGCCAGATGTATATCAGCCAGACTACTCAGATGGGTCTCTTGCAAAAACAAAATGTCAGCATCAAACTCGCTGAGCAAAAATAAGGCCATATGACGAGCACTCACTGATTTTAAGCTGGCAACATTAATGGTTGCCACTTTTAACGGAGTGGGAACTGCCATTAGGATAATTGAGGCAGCCGTTTCTTAGCCTGACTACTCTCTCTCCCTGGAGAACCAGTGCGCTTCAATGCACCCTGGGACTCATCATCCATAGAAGACGCCGTACTCAACGAGTCCCATTCATCGTCATCATCTGACAGGACCCCAAACTTATTTTTCAAGGGCAAAACCTTAGGACTTTGGGCAACTGAACACCTTTTTTTTTTTCTTTTGCCCTTCTTCCTTTTCTCCTCCAACCATTCCACATCATCCTTGGACAAACTGCAAATTACAGTCTCCCCACTCTTAGCCTCCCCTTCACCCCCACTCTCCCTTACCTTATCTGCCACCAGGCCAGCCTCTTCACCATTTTCCCCACTCCTCTGCATCCCCTGGTCCCCAATAGAAGCCCTGAAATGTCGAGGGGGTGGGACTGGCACTGCACTTGATGCCCCTGCATCAGCACCTCTTGCGGCCTCTGCAATTTTGGAGGACATAGACACAGAAGGATTGGACACATTCTCGGTAACTGATACATGCAAACGCACAGACTGGGGCACCACAGATTTGGAAGACACTGACACACTGGGAATTGGCACAGACTGGGAAATCACAGACTGGGAAGACACAGGCACACTAGGCAAACGCACAGACTGGGAAGACACAGGCACACTGGGCATTGGCACAGACTGGGAAGACACAGGCACACTGGGCAAACGCACAGACTGGGAAGACACAGGCACACTGGGCAAACGCACAGACTGGGAAGACACAGGCACACTAGGCAAACGCACAGACTGGGAAGACACATGCACACTGGGCATTGGCACAGACTCAGAGGGAATCGCAGGCACCCTAGCTGCTGAGCTCTGAGCATCCTCCATGTCCAGGCGGAAGAACTCTCTCATGAGCTCAGGCTGGTTATGCATTGCCTCGGGACACTGGCTATAAGGATGCCCAACCGAATTGCACAAGTTGCACCTTATAATGTTGCAATCCTTTGCCAAATGCCCTAAATCCTGACACAGAGAGCATTTCATCACTGGACAGGAGGATGCAAAGTGCCCTTTATCCCCACATTTATTACACAGTTTTGGCTGGCCTGGATAAAAGATGGTCAGCCTGTCCCTTCCCAGGAAAGCTGAGGATGGCAGATGCTGGATGACATTATCCATGACTTTTAGTTTTAGCTGCACAGACCATCCCCCCGTCCATATTCCTCGGTCATCCATAATTTTGTGTAAGGGGCTCAGGATGTCTCCATATCTCCTCAGCCATACAGATAAATCCCCTTGTGGTATGGACTCATTGCGCACAAGAATCGTCACCATTTTAATAAGTGGCTGACGTGACACAACTTTGGGGATGAGCCCTCTCCAGTCCGGCAGGCTCCTACACACATGCTCATATTTCTCCCAAAATATGTCCAAAGACTCCGGACGGATAAAGGACAAATCATACTCATAGGAGCCGGTCGGACTGATCAGGGCGAAGATATCTTCGGGTCTAAACCCCATCTGCAGAATCTTATCAACCACAGCTCTCCTATATGGGGGAATACCTTCGCCTTCCCATCTGAGCTGAACCACATTCCTCCTTTTAAATAGTGAGGAAGATAAACCATTTCCATGCTCCCCCCTACCAGATCCTGTAGCAGCACCAGCATAGGTTTTCCTCCCAGACATACCAGTAATTACAGCATTGTCCTTAGACACAGCCACACCTGCTGACAAGGAGCCTGAAACATCCCTTGCAGTCTTTGGAGCAGCAGAGACAAGACCCACCCCCTCCCCCTTCTCAAAGCACTCAGCTGCTTTCCTGGGTTCAATCACAGTTTTTTTACTGCAGAATCCCCAACAGTTGTAGCACTACTGCTCCCAGCATCTCCTGCACCATTTTCAGGAACAACAGCTTTATCTGGGTCAGGAAAAGCCTTTGCAATGTCCGTGGTGCTCCTCTCTGCAGACACTTCAACCAAAAGCTCAAAGTTATTTTCAGTTTTCCCACCAATCGCATTTAAAGTTTTTTTAGCAGGTGCATCAGGTTGCACTGCATGCTGCACATTGTCTATGGGTGTGGGCTGACAGCCCATAGCACTACAACCCTCAGCAAGCACATTGTCATTAAAGTTCACATCACCACCTTGCACACACACTGTACCTGCTTGCTGTGTTGTTACCTCTGCAGTGTCATGGCTGATGGTGGGATCAAACTTCCTCCTGGTTGTTGCAGGCTTCATGGTGAATGTTCCTCTCTCCACAGGTCTCTCTTTCATAGGGCGAGGAACGGTATCCATATCCTCATCTGAGGAATCCGCAGAAAAATGTAACTTTCTTCCATCCAGAGGGGTTTCCAGCTCAGCGATGAACTCCAACATGCCAGTACCCCCCTCAACCTCCTGCTCAGATGTTCCACATTGCTGCTGCAGAGGGAGGGAGACAGAGGCCTCCGCCATTGGGGGCTCAGCAGATGTCTGAGGTGTTGAAGAGCTGGGCTCATCCTCCGGGCCTACTTTCTCACTCTCTGCTGACTCTGTCGGTACCTGCATCTCTTCACTGGCTGGGTCACTCTCCATGCTGGAAACGGTTCCTCTCCTCATACGGCTGAAACGTTCCTCATTCCTGTATTTTTCCTTAAAAGCTCCGCTACTTTCCTTCAGAGAGCTCACCAACTCTTTCTGCTTCCTCAAAGCTTGCTCCAAGTCCTTTAATTCAGGCCTCAGAGCCGGTCTCTTCTTACTGTACAGTTTGGCACAATACAACTTTTTCTTTTTAAATTCAGTTTTTAAAGCTGCCAATTTCTCCTCCTCTTTCTCAATCCTTGTCAGCTTGTCCACAATCCTCCGTCTAAAGGTAGATAGGGATTCACCCCTCCTTGGGCCGAGCTCCATGTCTTCCATAGGCTGAGGCCTAGTCTCAGGCCTATCCAGGGGGCCCCCGCCGGGGTCCTCCCCAGGATCCAGCATCCCTCCTGGGGCAGAGAAACAACTCTAGCCCCTGGCTTCTGGAAGCACACGAGCTAAGGAATCAGCAACCTCACACCTCGCTGTCAGGGAGTGGAATGGCAGTTTCCCACCATCCCTGTGCTGAGTTCCTGGGTCTGTACACCTCCTGTGCCCATTATGAGGGGTTCCCACCATCCCTGTGCTGAGTTCCCGGGTCTGTACACCCGCTGTGCCCATTATGAGGGGTTCCCATCATCCCTGTGCTGAGTTCCCGGGTCTGTACACCTCCTGTGCCCATTATGAGGGGTTCCCACCATCCCTGTGCTGAGTTCCCAGGTCTGTACACCTGCTGTGCCCATTATGAGGGGTTTCCACCATCCCTGTGCTGAGTTCCCGGGTCTGTACACCCGCTGTGCCCATTATGAGGGGATCCCACCATCCCTGTGCTGAGTTCCTGGGTCTGTACACCCGCTGTGCCCATTATGAGGGGATCCCACCATCCCTGTGCTGAGTTCCTGGGTCTGTACCCCCGCTGTGCCCATTATGAGGGGTTCCCACCATCCCTGTGCTGAGTTCCCGGGTCTGTACACCTCCTGTGCCCATTGTGAGGGGTTCCCACCATCCCTGTGCTGAGTTCCCGGGTCTGTACACCTCCTGTGCCCATTATGAGGGGTTCCCACCATCCCTGTGCTGGATTTTCATTCATCTTAAATCTAATTTTAGGTGGACTTTCTGCTCCTCTACATCCTTGCAGTGGGCGGAGCTCTATCCCCGTAGGGGGTGTGGCGGTGACACGGGAGTGAAGCGGTGCACAGCTTCCCATCTGCTGTTTAATAGAGAGCCGTGCTCCCGGCTGGCACTTATGGCGAGCCGCCTCCGTCTTCTGAGCGAGCCGTGATTAGCGCAGCGCGTACGATCACACCGCCCACACTGCGCTATTTATAGGCACCCCCATTCCAAGGACAAATAATATATTTCTAAGCTGCAAAGGACACCAGCTGAGGTTTCACATCAGGCTAGCAGGAGAGTCTACACTGCCAGTTGGCATTGAAGGAGGAGAGCAGCAACTGTTGCATTGCAGCTCTGACAGTGTCATATTGCAGATACAGGAGAAGGCATCAAAAACCAGAACTGGCTGCATATATAAAAAGATTAAAAACTCATTTTATTATTCTTATTTTAAAAGGAAATTTACAGTAAAGAGTCTATAAGTGGACCGGTCATTACTTTACACTCCTGCCAGGTCACAATGTGAAGCAAAAGGATCATTTTATGGAAGAGCTCCGCCTTTTATCATTAAAAAGCCGTCCTTGAACTCCAGTACAGCAACTTTGCCTAGGCTGAGATGATATCATCAGTCTGCTGCAGGCAGGAGGAAGCATGTCCTCAGTCTCCCCCCCCCCCCCCCAGTGATCAGTCTGCTGCATGTAAGAGGAAGCATTTTCTCAGTCTCCTCTCCCCCAGTGATCAGTCTGCTGCATGTAGGAGGAAGCATTTCAAGTCTCCTCTCCCCCCTAGTGATCAGTCTGCTGCATGCAGGAGGAAGCATTTCAAGTCTCCTCTCCCCCCTAGTGATCAGTCTGCTGCATGCAGGAGGAAGCATTTCCAGTCTCCTCTCCCCCCTAGTAATCAGTCTGCTGCTGGCAGGGGAAGCATTTTCTCAGTCTCCTCTCCCCCCTAGTGATCAGTCTGCTGCATGCAGGAGGAAGCATTTCCAGTCTCCTCTCCCCCCTAGTAATCAGTCTGCTGCTGGCAGGGGAAGCATTTTCTCAGTCTCCTCTTCCCCCTAGTGATCAGTCTGCTTCATGTAAGAGGAAGCATTTCCAGTCTCCTCTCCCCCCTAGTAATCAGTCTGCTGCTGGCAGGGGAAGCATTTTCTCAGTCTCCTCTCCCCCTAGTGATCAGTCTGCTTCATGTAAGAGGAAGCATTTCCTCAGTCTCATCTCCCCCTAGTGATCAGTCTGCTGCATGTAGGAGGAAGCATTTCCTCAGTCTCCTCTCCCCCCTAGTGATCAGTCTGCTTCATGTAAGAGGAAGCATTTCCTCAGTCTCCTCTCCCCCCTAGTGATCAGTCTGCTGCATGCAGGAGGAAGCATTTCCTCAGTCTCCTCTCCCCCCTAGTGATCAGTCTGCTTCATGCGGGAGGAAGCATTTCCAGTCTTCTCTCCCCCCTAGTGATCAGTCTGCTGCATGCAGGAGAAAGCATTTCCAGTCTCCTCTCCCCCCCTAGTGATCAGTCTGCTGCATGCAGGAGGAAGCATATCCTCAGTCTCCTCTCCCCCCTAGTGATCAGTCTGCTGCATGTAGGAGGAAGCATTTCCTCAGTCTCCTCTCCCCCCTAGTGATCAGTCTGCTTCATGTAAGAGGAAGCATTTCCTCAGTCTCCTCTCCCCCCTAGTGATCAGTCTGCTGCATGCAGGAGGAAGCATTTCCTCAGTCTCCTCTCCCCCCTAGTGATCAGTCTGCTTCATGCGGGAGGAAGCATTTCCAGTCTTCTCTCCCCCCTAGTGATCAGTCTGCTGCATGCAGGAGAAAGCATTTCCAGTCTCCTCTCCCCCCCTAGTGATCAGTCTGCTGCATGCAGGAGGAAGCATATCCTCAGTCTCCTCTCCCCCCTAGTGATCAGTCTGCTGCATACAGGAGGAAGCATTTCCAGTCTCCTCTCCCCCCTAGTGATCAGTCTGCTGCATGCAGGAGGAAGCATTTCCTCAGTCTCCTCTCCCTTCAGTGATCAGACTGTGGCAGGCAGGAGGAAGCTCCCCCCTTAATCAGATGCACATTGTAACTTTGGAGCAAGTCCCAAAGTGAGAAGCTGCAGCAGAGGCTGATCTGCGTCAGACATTTGTGAACACAGCCAAGAACTACACCATCACTAGGCTTTACATGATCATCATACATGATGCATCTATGAGCCGGAAACTCAGTCCAGACAGTAGATGGTCACCATGATCGATGCCTGAACAAAGATGGTTCTGTCCTTCTGGAGAGGACAGCGGATGAAGGCATTGTCAGGGGTAGTACTGTGAACTCCGGTGCAGTTTATTGTGACATGTCAGGATCATACTAATACAGATTATTCTTTTTAGGTACCTGAAAGGTCCTCCGTAAGGAGCTCCAGAACAAAAGCAGGTTAGAATTTGGAAGGAAACCTCACCCCGCCCACGTATTGGAGAAAATATTTCCTTGACAAATAGTGGCATTTTTAATCCCATGTATCTGCAGGCAGATCACTGCGACTATGGTAGAGGCCGGCCTCAGGGAGGCGCTGTGGTTCGTTTTGTGGAGGAAGGTCAGGTGAGGAAGGAAAGCTCCCGCAATACCGTCCCAGAGCGGCTGCATTATTGATGGTCCCGGCTCCTGCCATGTCAGGGAAGTGCCGGATCATGGTCTGATGCCTCCTGCCTGCACGCTATCAGCAGAAGGGTGCAAACATGGCGGATTGAAGAGCACCGGCCTAACGAACCGGACGGAGGTCGTCCTCACTGAGCATCTGTTTACAATATGCCTTCCCTGCCCCCACCTCCCCATCAACACAATAATATAAATAAAATCTGTCCGTTTTCATTACATACTTTTATTTTAGACCCAGTGATGTCATCAATAGGTCTCTATGCTTCTCTATGCAATGCAGGCAGATCATGGCTGGTGGGAAGGGTCCGGTAGAGCTCTGTACACAGCTTCCTGAAAACATCAATAATCCTGCCATGTTTAGGCACTTCCTGCTATAAGGTGACAACACTCTGTCCCCGTCTCCCAATTGTGTTTGTGCGTTGTCACCCCATTACACGGACTTCCGATGGAGACAAGTGGCTGTTTCTACACGTGACACAGGTATGTTCCACTGTTGTCACCATCAGGAAACCCGTCCTGAAAAATGCCATGCAACCATTAAAACGTCTTTTTTTTTTTTTAAAGTTCCTGTACAGCAGAGCTCGGTGTATGAAAGAAGCAGCACAAGAAGCCAATCAGATCATGTGCTGACAAAGGGCATGCAGACAGGCAGAGAGAGCAGAGTGACAGGGAGATGAGCTGATCAGTGCTGCTCCTCCTTTCACTATCACAGGATGAGGGCTGGTCTGGGATGACCTGTCAGTGCTGCTCCTCCTTTCACTATCACAGGATGGGGGCTGGTCCGGGATGATCTGTCAGTGCTGCTCCTCCTTTCACTATCACATGATGGGGGCTGGTCCGCGATGACCTGTCAGTGCTGCTCCTCCTTTCACTATCACAGGCTGGGGGCTGGTCCGGGATGACCTGTCAGTGCTGCTCCTCCTTTCACTATCACAGGATGGGGGCTGGTCTGGAATGACCTGTCAGTGCTGCTCCTCCTTTCACTATCACAGGATGGGGGCTGGTCCGGGATGACCTGTCAGTGCTGCTCCTCCTTTCACTATCACAGGATGGGGGCTGGTCCGGGATGACCTGTCAGTGCTGCTCCTCCTTTCACTATCACAGGATGGGGGCTGGTCCGGGATGACCTGTCAGTGCTGCTCCTCCTTTCACTATCACAGGATGGGGGCTGGTCCAGGATGATCTGTAAGTGCTGCTCCTCCTTTCACTATCACAGAATGGGGGCTGGTCCGGGATGACCTGTCAGTGCTGCTCCTCCTTTCACTATCACAGGATGGGGGCTGGTCCGGGATGACCTGTCAGTGCTGCTCCTCCTTTCACTATCACAGGCTGGGGGCTGGTCCGGGATGACCTGTCAGTGCTGCTCCTCCTTTCACTATCACAGGATGGGGGCTGGTCCGGGATGACCTGTCAGTGCTGCTCCTCCTTTCACTATCACAGGCTGGGGGCTGGTCCGGGATGACCTGTCAGTGCTGCTCCTCCTTTCACTATCACAGGATGGGGGCTGGTCTGGAATGACCTGTCAGTGCTGCTCCTCCTTTCACTACCACAGGATGGGGGCTGGTCCGGGATGACCTGTCAGTGCTGCTCCTCCTTTCACTATCACAGGATGGGGGCTGGTCCGGGATGACCTGTCAGTGCTGCTCCTCCTTTCACTATCACAGGCTGGGGGCTGGTCCGGGATGACCTGTCAGTGCTGCTCCTCCTTTCACTATCACAGGATGGGGGCTGGTCCGGGATGACCTGGACTTCAAAGAAGTGGATTAACCCAGATATGTTGACCAGGCGAAGGCAGGAAAGGAGAGAACAAGGCAGCTTAACCAGTTCTGAGCCGGAAGGATTTCCCCCTTAATGACCAGGCCATTTTTCGTGATTCAGCACTGCGTTACTTTACCTGACAATTGCGCGGTCGTGCAACGCTGTACCCAAATAAAATTGGTTTCCTTTTTTTCCCACAAACAGAGCTTTCTTTTGGTGGTATTTGATCACCTGTGCGATTTTTATTTTTTGCATTATAAAAAAAACGACAATTCTGAAAAAAAAAAATTATATATATATATATATATATAAAATTCACTTTCTGCTATAAAACATTCCCAGTAAAATAAAAAAAATGTAAAAATCACTTTTTCTCCATCATTGTATTCTGCTACATATTTTTGGTAAAAAAAAATCCCAATAAGCGTATTTTGCGCAAAAGTTATCGCGTCTTCAAACAAGGGGATAGATGTCATTTTTATTATTATTTTGATATTAGTATTCCTGTGCGATTTTAATTTTTTTGCGCTATAAATAAAAAAAAAAAAAAGCGACAATTCTGAAAAAAAATTATATATATATATATATATATATATATATATATATATATATATATATATATATATATATATATATATTTTTTTTTTTTTTTTTTTTTTTTCACTTTCTGCTATAAAACATTCTCAGTTATTAAAAAAAAAAAAAAAAATTTAAATCAATTTTTTTCACCCTGTTAGGCCAATTTGTATTCCGCTACATATTTAATGTAAAAAAATAAAATCCCAATAAGCGTATTTTGATTGGTTTGCGCAAAAGTTATCGCATCTACAAATTAGGTGAAAGATTTATGTCATTTTTGTTTATTTTTTTTTTACTAGTAATAACGGCAAAATGCGATTTTTAGCAGGACTGCGACATTGCGGCGGACTGATATTTTTGACACTTTTGGGGGGACCAGTGACATTCATACAGTAATCAGTGCTAAAAATATGCACTGTCACTGTACTAATGACACTGGCAGGGAAGGGGTTAGCCCAGGGGCGATCAAAAGGTTAAATATGAGCCTAGGGGGTGTTTTCTAAATGTGAGGGGGATTGGCTTGTGAAATCAACACAGAGACCTGTGTTCCTAAATAGGAGGATCACAGGCGCTCTGTGTTCATTCCAGAGAGAACAACGGTCTGCTGTGTTTACAACAGCAGACCGTTGTTCTCTTTCCACGGGGAGCGATGGCAGGTGCCCGGCCCCATAGATCGGCTTCCCCACTGCCTAATACCTATACATCGGTTCGTGCAGCAGAGCCAGTTTGCCGCAGTATATCTGCGGCGGGCGGTCGGCAAGTAGTTAAATGATGCTAACCGTCAGACTGGGGACATCTAGTGGCAGAATCAATGTACTGCAGGGCACATCTCTGGATTAAAAGATGAATAACGCTGTCCATCAGACTGAAGATATCTAGTGGTAGAATAAAAATACTGCAGGGGACATCTCTGGATTAAAAGGTGAATGACGCTGCCCATCAGACTGATGCTATCTAGTGGTAGAATAAAAGTACTGCAGGGGACATCTCTGGATTGAAGCTGAATACTGCAGCAAAAGCTAGCTTTGGTATTTTATCTTTGAATGGGACACTCATTATTATCTAAGTTCCAGCTGGAATTCTAAACAAAATAAAATAAAAAACGCAGACACAGGGGGTGTGGGAAATCGTTTTATAAATAAGAATGGCGCCTCCAACAGGCCAAACTTACTGACATCTACGGAATGATGAAGTAATAGTTAAAGTCCTCGGGAGTTGGCAAAGCCACTGCGGCGGTATCAGGAGTCCAGGTCGGGTTATTTGAAGGCGGTAACACCGATGGAGGACGAGGCCCTGAGACTGAGAGGCCTGAGAACAGAAGTGTGTTTCCTACCTTATTAGTGCTGTGCTCCCTGTACTACATCACAGCTGCCACCGGGGGCAGCAAAGTCCTCACAAAAACAATAAATAAATAAATAATGAAGTCGGCATTGGCCAATTCCCAACCTCTTAAAAGCCACCAAGACGATGGCGGGAATCTTTCCCACGGGCATCTGCTTTGCCCTCCATTTAGTTTTAGAAAGAATTGGGGGGGGGGGGCAGAATTCTAGAAGGACAAAATTACGAAGGTCAGTCCACTCAACGCTGAAATTTCGATTTTGGGTGAGTACCAAACAGCGGAATCATCCAAAATTGAAATTTTGCGCACCCACAGGTGTAGGGCCCCCACGGGCCGCCAGAAGCCAACTTTCCCAGTTGGATTCCCTAATCACTGGGAGGTTTAAAAAGCCAGATAGTGCCAAGATTTCCCTTTTAGGTGGACAGACCCTTAAAATTCTCCAGTTTCTGCCCACCTTCTGTAGCCATTTAAGGAGGTCTCATTTTTTTTTATTGGATCCTCCATTCACCTAACCTGATGGGTAATGCAGTAGGATGAGTAAGACTCCTTGCTTAGCTTCTTTGGGGTTGCAGTAGATTGGCGGAGCTTGGGAGTTGCCTTTGCACCAGAATCCAGAGAGATGCCAGAAGTTAGAGGCCTCCATCCATAATTGGAAGACTATCGGGTAAACTGACTTAACCCTTTGTCTATAAGGAGAGTGAGAGGAGAATTGGCACCTCTTCCCGCGATGATCCGTCCATCATGAGTCCATCTTAGAAATACTGAGAAATAAAAATAACTATACAAAAAGCCACAAGTCCGCACCCTGAGGTCAGCGCAGGATCGGAAAGTCCGTTTGGGGGGGGGGGGTCACCATTACAGAAGTCAGTAAATTTGGGTCCCCACTTGACATGACCATGGCCCGGATCTCCTCATCCCACCATGATGTTAAAGCCGCAGTGAAACTTGTTCTTCCAGTGATTCATGAACGCTCCCAGCGCCAGAGTGACGGGAAGAGGGGGCAGTCTTTTCTCTAGCACTGCCCCCACGCAGCACGAACTGTCTACCGAACCTTTGAAGACCACGTTGGCTTTGGGGAGGTTGAGGTGGTAGCCGAAAGCGAAGGTGGTTTCCTGAAGGCGAGTGTTGGCTTCAAACTCCACTCCGACCTGAATCTGGGGATGGAAGGGGGGTACAGGACTATTAACTAACACTCTACACAAACTTAGCAGAACAAACGTGATGGACATAGGAGGAGCCAGGGGAGGGAAAGTTGGGAGGAAAGGATGGTGGAGGATAAAAAACGATACAAGGAGGAAACGGAAGCACAAGGGAGAACCAAGTAGAACATGGTAGAGCAATGAAGGAAACACGAGGGAACCTGAGGGTAAGGGATAAAACGGGAGGACTAAGTAGGAAACCGGAGTGCAAGGGAGGGAATGGGGAATGGTAGAGCAAGGGAGAAAACAGGAGGACTAAGTAGGAAATGGAAAGTCAAGGGAAGAAATGGGAGCAATGGGGGAAACAGGAGGGAACCTGTGGGCAAGAGAGAAAACAGGAGGACTAAGAGGGAAACGGGAGTGCAAGGAAGGGAATGTGGAATGGTAGAGCAAGGGAGAAAACAGGGGGACTAAGTAGGAAATGGAAAGTTAAGGGTGGGAATGTGGAATGGTAAGGCAAGGGAGAAAACAGGAGGACTAAGTAGGAAATGGAAAGTCAAGGGAAGAAATGGGAGCAATGGGGGAAACATGAGGGAACCTGGGGGCAAGAGAGAAAACAGGAGGACTAAGAGGGAATGGAAGGATAAGGGAGGAAATAGAAGGGAAGGTAGAGCCAGGGAGGAAACAGGAAGTCAAAAGGAAGAACGGGGGAGCTAAATAAGGAACAGGAGAGACACGGGAGGAGCCAGGGAGGGAGACAAGAGAGTAAATAGTAATGTATGAAACAAGAGGGAACCCAAGGGCAAGGGAGAAAACAGAAGGACCAAGTATGAAACAGGAGTACAAGGGAGGGACCAGAGGGCTAAGGAGGAAATAGAGAATGGGGAACGGTAGAGCAAGGGAGGAAATGGAGGGGGAAGGGGACATGAGAGGAAACATGAAGTCAAGGAAGAGAACAGGAAGAAGACTAAGTAGGACTAGGAAGTGGGAAGTCAAGGGAGATACGAGGGAGGGTAACTAGGCAGGAAATTAGGGGGGAGGATACAGGGAGAAGATGAGAGGACAAGTGAGAGCGAAGTAGAACATGGTAGAGCAATGGAGGAAATAGGAGGGAACCTGAGGGTAAGGGATAAAACAGGAGGACTAAGTAGGAAACCGGAGTGCAAGGGAGGAAAACAGGAGGACCAAGTAGGAAATGGAAAGTCAAGGGAGAAGCCAGGAAAAAAAACAAGGGAGAAAATTGGGTGGGAGAAAAAAAAAGAAGAGGATACAGGGAGGAAAATAGGAGCGCAAGGGAGGGCTAAGTAGAACATGGTAGAGAGCAATGGAGGAAACAGGACTAAATGAAAAAACGGGAGTGCAAGAGAATGGTAGGATAAGGAAAGAAATAGAAGGGAAGGCAGGGCAAAGGAGGAAACAGGAAGTCAAAGGAGGGAACGGTAGGGCTAAATAAGGAACAGGAAAGACACGGGAGGAGCCAGGGAGGGAGACAAGAGAGGAAATAACAAAGGAGGAAACAGGAGGGAACCCAAGGGCAAGGGAGAAAAAACAGGAGGAGGACAAAGCAGGAAACAGGAGTGCATGGGAGGGAATGGTAGATAAAAGAGGAAATGGAGGAGGGAGGGGACATCTGAGGAAACAGGAAGTCAAAGTAGAAAACAGGAGGGCTAAATAAGAAATGTGTGCGACAAGGGAGGAAACAGGGGACAAGGCAGGATACAGGGGGGAAACGGGAGCACAAGTGAGGAAACAGGGGACAAAAGAGACAAGAGAGGATACAGGGAGGAAACAGGGGACAAGGAGATAAGAGAGGATACAGGAAGGAAACAGGGGACAAGGAGATAAGAGAGGATACAGGGAGGAAACAGGGGACAAAAGAGGATACAGGGAGGAAACCAGGGGACAAGGAGACAAGAGAGGAAACAGGGGACAAAGACAAGAGAGGATACAGGGAGGAAACCAGGGGACAAGGAGATAAGAGAGGATACAGGGAGGAAACAGGGGACAAGGAGACAAGAGAGGCTACAGGGAGGAAACAGGGGACAAGGAGATAAGAGAGGATACAGGGAGAAAACCAGGGGACAAGGAGATAAGAGAGGATACAGGGAGGAAACAGGGGACAAGGAGATAAGAGAGGATACAGGGAGAAAACCAGGGGACAAGGAGATAAGAGAGGATACAGGAAGGAAACAGGGGACAAGGAGATAAGAGAGGATACAGGGAGGAAACAGGGGACAAAAGAGGATACAGGGAGGAAACCAGGGGACAAGGAGACAAGAGAGGAAACAGGGGACAAAGACAAGAGAGGATACAGGGAGGAAACAGGGGACAAGGAGATAAGAGAGGATACAGGGAGAAAACCAGGGGACAAGGAGATAAGAGAGGATACAGGGAGGAAACAGGGGACAAGGAGATAAGAGAGGATACAGGGAGGAAACAGGGGACAAAAGAGGATACAGGGAGGAAACCAGGGGACAAGGAGATAAGAGAGGATACAGGGAGGAAACCAGGGGACAAGGAGATAAGAGAGGATACAGGGAGGAAACCAGGGGACAAGGAGATAAGAGAGGATACAGGGAGGAAACCAGGGGACAAGGAGATAAGAGAGGATACAGGAAGGAAACAGGGGACAAGGAGACAAGAGAGGATACAGGGGACAAGGAGACAAGAGAGGCTACAGGGAGGAAACAGGGGACAAGGAGATAAGAGAGGATACAGGGAGGAAACAGGGGACAAGGAGATAAGAGAGGATACAGGAAGGAAACAGGGGACAAGGAGACAAGAGAGGATACAGGGAGGAAACAGGGGACAAGGAGATAAGAGAGGATACAGGGAGGAAACCAGGGGACAAGGAGACAAGAGAGGAAACAGGGGACAAAGACAAGAGAGGATACAGGGAGGAAACCAGGGGACAAGGAGATAAGAGAGGATACAGGGAGGAAACAGGGGACAAGGAGATAAGAGAGGATACAGGAAGAAACAGGGGACAAGGAGACAAGAGAGGATACAGGGGACAAGGAGACAAGAGAGGCTACAGGGAGGAAACAGGGGACAAGGAGATAAGAGAGGATACAGGGAGGAAACAGGGGACAAGGAGATAAGAGAGGATACAGGAAGGAAACAGGGGACAAGGAGATAAGAGAGGATACAGGAAGGAAACAGGGGACAAGGAGACAAGAGAGGATACAGGGAGGAAACAGGGGACAAGGAGATAAGAGAGGATACAGGGAGGAAACAGGGGACAAAAGAGGATACAGGGAGGAAACCAGGGGACAAGGAGATAAGAGAGGATACAGGGAGGAAACCAGGGGACAAGGAGATAAGAGAGGATACAGGGAGGAAACCAGGGGACAAGGAGATAAGAGAGGATACAGGAAGGAAACAGGGGACAAGGAGACAAGAGAGGATACAGGGGACAAGGAGACAAGAGAGGCTACAGGGAGGAAACAGGGGACAAGGAGATAAGAGAGGATACAGGGAGGAAACAGGGGACAAGGAGATAAGAGAGGATACAGGAAGGAAACAGGGGACAAGGAGATGAGAGGATACAGGGAGGAAACAGGGGACAAGGAGATAAGAGAGGATACAGGGAGGAAACCAGGGGACAATGAGATAAGAGAGGATACAGGGAGGAAACAGGGGACAAGGAGATAAGAGAGGATACAGGGAGGAAACAGGGGACAAGGAGATAAGAGAGGATACAGGAAGGAAACAGGGGACAAGGAGATGAGAGGATACAGGGAGGAAACAGGGGACAAGGAGATAAGAGAGGATACAGGGAGGAAACCAGGGGACAATGAGATAAGAGAGGATACAGGGAGGAAACAGGGGACAAGGAGATAAGAGAGGATACAGGGAGGAAACAGGGGACAAGGAGATGAGAGGATACAGGGAGGAAACAGGGGACAAGGAGATGAGAGGATACAGGGAGGAAACAGGGGACAAGGAGATAAGAGAGGATACAGGGAGGAAACCAGGGGACAAGGAGATAAGAGAGGATACAGGGAGGAAACCAGGGGACAAGGAGATAAGAGAGGATACAGGGAGGAAACAGGGGACAAGGAGATAAGAGAGGATACAGGAAGGAAACAGGGGACAAGGAGACAAGAGAGGCTACAGGGAGGAAACAGGGGACAAGGAGATAAGAGAGGATACAGGGAGGAAACCAGGGGACAAGGAGATAAGAGAGGATACAGGGAGGAAACAGGGGACAAGGAGATAAGAGAGGATACAGGGAGGAAACCAGGGGACAAGGAGATAAGAGAGGATACAGGGGACAAGGAGACAAGGGAGGCTACTGGGAGGAAACGGGAGCACAAGGGGGGGCTAAGTAGGAAACAAGACAGCAAGGTAAAAAAACAGGAGGGCAAGGGAGAGAAAGGAGGGGGACAGAAGAGAAGGAGGAGTGGAAGGAACAGGAGGTGCAGTAACAAAAAAAAAAAAAAAAAAAAAAAAGGGGGGGGGGGAATAGAAGGGGAAAAAATTGAGGGAACAGAAATGAAAGAAAGAAAAAAAAAAAAAAAAGTAAGGAGGATACACTCACTTGTTCATTGGCTTTGTGATAGTAGCTGGCATGAGCTCCACCATACCCGATATTCAGAGTGCTCACCCAATTCTCCGCTGTAACACAAGAGGAGATAGAATAACCACGGAGTAATCACAGGAAGAAGAGCTTTGTAATACAAAAATATTGCTGAAATTTTATACCAAAAGAATAAAATGAAAAAGCAGCAAACTATGGATTAGGAGTAAACAATACATTATATACTTTCTGTATGCAGCGCCAGTACAGTGTTCACTGCTTGCCCTAAATAAATGAATATACACTGCAATGTCGCCCCCTTGTGGTCAGCTTAGAAAACAACACATTGCAAGAATAGATTGTCAGTTCTTTTGAGACGTTACACAATTTGTATAGAGAAATATCCCCCACACTCCGTTCCTCTCTGCTTTACATCTTCAAGCTGCTGAACAATGACAGTTGATAAATAAGTAGTAGATGTGGATATCAGACAATGAGAATTTATCCCGATCTCTGAGGTGTGACTTTTTGTACCTGAATATTTTCCAGCCAATGTTAGGATGGCGCCTTCCTCCCCCATCCGCTGGTGATAGACCAGCTCTCCGCCAAGGACCAACCGAGGTGTGATACTCTGCAGGAAGTGCGTTACCAGGATCACTAGGGAAAATGCACATAGGTTATATTATACAGGAGTGACATCACCGCTCTCCAGATACAAGATATATTATACAGGAGTGACATCACCACTCTCCAGATATAAGATATATTATACAGAGTGACATCACCGCTCTCCAGATATAAGATATATTATACAGAGTGACATCACCGCTCTCCAGATATAAGATATATTATACAGGAGTGACATCACCGCTCTCCAGATATAAGATATATTATACAGAGTGACATCACCACTCTCCAGATATAAGATATATTATACAGAGTGACATCACCGCTCTCCAGATATAAGATATATTATACAGAGTGACATCACCGCTCTCCAGATATAAGATATATTATACAGAGTGACATCACCGCTCTCCAGATATAAGATATATTATACAGAGTGACATCACCGCTCTCCAGATATAAGATATATTATACAGAGTGACATCACCGCTCTCCAGATATAAGATATATTATACAGAGTGACATCACCGCTCTCCAGATATAAGATATATTATACAGAGTGACATCACCACTCTCCAGATATAAGATATATTATACAGAGTGACATCACCACTCTCCAGATATAAGATATATTATACAGAGTGACATCACCACTCTCCAGATATAAGATATATTATACTGAAAAGTGGAGTGAATACATACTTGAGTCATTGAGTAGATCGGGGTTTCCTAGGGTCAGGGTCCCCGTACAATCGTCTCCTCGATATTCTACATCAATCTGCCAGGTAAGGAATTTGGAATGATGCGTCTGCAAAAATAAGGAAAGGGTTAAAATTGACCCCACAATTATTATTATAATACAGGATCAATATAGCGCTAACAGTTTGCACAACCATATAGGAGGGTCAGCTGTACTGCCTTATCTGCAGGTCTGATCACAAGGTACAGAGATGATCAGATCAGCTCCATACACTGTAGCTGTGATCGAAGCCAGCTAATGCCTCACATCACAACCATTAAAGCCGAAATTCTAGGAATTCATTCATTTTTCTATGTAAAAAGTGAAGGCACACTATAATGTAAGTCCAAGGAGCTGCCTGACATCTCCTGGGCTTATCTCTATTATTTACATTTGACGGGTTTATTGCTCTGCCAAAAAGGGACTCCAGGGATCTGAAAGGAGAGAAACATACAGAGCAGCCATGTCCTCCCCTCCCCTGCCCATTCACAGAAGCTTTTGTATTTTGTGAATGTCCTCACCTAATACAAAGGCTTCTGTGAATGGGCAGGAGGAGGGGAGGGGCCAGGCATAGCAGCTGCATCTACTCTACAGTTCAGAACTCTGCATCTTGAGCAGTAGAGTCGCTCGGAGGGGAGGGGCCGGGCATAGCAGCTGCATCTACTCTACAGTTCTGAACTGTGCATCTTGAACAGCAGAGTCGCTAGGAGGGGAGGAGCCGGGCATAGCAGCTGCATCTACTCTATCGTTCTGAACTCTGCATCTTTAACAGTAGAGTCGCTGCAGCTATGCCCGCCCCCTCCCCTCCTCTTGCCCATTCACAGAAGCCTTTGAATTTTGTAAGCACATTCACAAAATACAAAGGCTTCTGTGAATGGGCAGTAGGAGGGGAGGGGCCAGGCATAGCAGCTGCATCTACTCTATAGTTCAGAACTCTGCATCTTGAGCAGTAGAGTCGCTCGGAGGGGAGGGGAGGGGCCGGGCATAGCAGCTGCATCTACTCTATCATTCTGAACTCTGCATCTTGAGCAGTAGAGTCGCTCGGAGGGGAGGGGAGGGGCCGGGCATAGCAGCTGCATCTACTCGATCATTCTGAACTCTGCATCTTGAACAGTAGAGTCGCTGCAGCTATGCCCACCCCTCCCCTCCTCTTGCCCATTCTAGAAACCTTTGAATTATGTAAGCATATTCACAAAATACAAAGGCTTCTGTGAATGGGCAGTAGGAGGGGAGGGGCCGGGCATAGCAGCTGCATCTACTCTACGGTTCTGAACTCTGCATCTTGAACAGTAGAGTCACTGCAGCTATGGCTTCCCCTCCCCTCCTCCTGCCCATTCACAGAAGCCTTTGAACTATGTGAGCACATTCACAAAATACAAAAGGATTCCTTTTATAGGCAGCAGAGGGGGGAGGAGCAGGCATACAGAGCCTTGAAAAAGTATTCATAAAGCTTTGAAATTTCCCACATTTTGTCACGTTACAACCAAAAAAGTAAAATGTATTTTATTGGGATTTCATGTGATAGACCGGGGGTATTGAAATAAATATTGCAGAGGTCCGATTAGTAAAATTTTCTTCCAGCAGAGGTTTGAATCGCAGTGCGAAGACTCCTGTACATCACAATCCCCCCCCCCCATATCACAATCCCTTTCTTACATCAGTATCCTCAGTCCTCCGCGCATCACAGTTTTCCCTTCATGGTAGTGTTCATATCACCCCCACAGTAGTGTACTGAATCCCCTTTACATACCACAACCTATTTATTCAAATCAGTACTCACCTCCCCTTTTAAATCACCCCCCCACACACACAGCACTGCCCTCTGACATCCCCCCCCCTCTACAAAGTAGTGTGCTCTTCCTCCTTCACATCACCTGTGTGTCATTTAATTTTAGTATAAATACGGCTGTTCTGTGAAGCCCCTAGAGGTTTGTTAGAGAACCTTAGTGACGAAACAGCATCATGGGAAAATGGAAAGAGTACGGCACAACTGCAACCCTACCAAGACATGGCCGTCCACCTAAACTGACCGGCCGGGCCCCTACCAAGACATGACCGTCCACCTAAACTGACAGTCCGGGACCTACCATGATATGGCCGTCCACCTAAACTGACCGTCCGGGACCTACCATGATATGGCCGTCCACCTAAACTGACTGGCCGGGCCCTTACCAAGACATGACCGTCCACCTAAACTGACCGGCCGGGCCCCTACCAAGACATGACCGTCCACCTAAACTGACAGTCCGGGACCTACCATGATATGGCCGTCCACCTAAACTGACCGTCCGGGACCTACCATGATATGGCCGTCCACCTAAACTGACTGGCCGGGCCCTTACCAAGACATGACCGTCCACCTAAACTGACCGGCCGGGCCCCTACCAAGACATGGCCGTCCACCTAAACTGACTGGCCGGGCCCTTACCAAGACATGGCCGTCCACCTAAACTGACTGGCCGGGCCCCTACCAAGACATGGCTGTCCACCTAAACTGACCGTCCGGGACCTACCATGACATGGCCGTCCACCTAAACTGACTGGCCGGGCCCTTACCAAGACATGACCGTCCACCTAAACTGACCGGCCGGGCCCCTACCAAGACATGGCCATCCACCTAAACTGACTGGCCGGGCCCTTACCAAGACATGGCTGTCCACCTAAAGTGACCGACCGGGCCCCTACCAAGACATGGCCGTCCACCTAAACTGACCGTCCGGGACCTACCATGATATGGCTGTCCACCTAAACTAACCGTCCGGGACCTACCATGATATGGCTGTCCACCTAAACTAACCGTCCGGGACCTACCATGATATGGCTGTCCACCTAAACTGACCGGCCGGGCCCCTATCAAGACATGGCCGTCCACCTAAACTGACCGTCCGGGACCTACCATGATATGGCCGTCCACCTAAACTGATCGGCCGGGCCCCTACCAAGACATGGCCATCCACCTAAACTGACCGTCCGGGACCTACCAAGACATGGCCGTCCACCTAAACTGACTGGCCGGGCCCTTACCAAGACATGGCCGTCCACCTAAACTGACCGGCCGGGCCCCTACCAAGACATGGCCGTCCACCTAAACTGACTGGCCAGGCCCCTACCAAGACATGGCCGTCCACCTAAACTGACTGGCCAGGCCCTTACCAAGACATGGCCGTCCACCTAAACGGACTTGGACGGGCCCCTTACCAAGACATGGCCGTCCACCTAAACTGACCGGCCGGGCCCCTACCAAGACATGGCCATCCACCTAAACTGACTGGCCGGGCCCCTACCAAGACATGGCCATCCACCTAAACTGACTGGCCAGGCCCTTACCAAGACATGGCCGTCCACCTAAACGGACTTGGACGGGCCCCTTACCAAGACATGGCCGTCCACCTAAACGGACTTGGCCGGGCCCCTACCAAGACATGGCCGTCCACCTAAACTGAAAAAAGGGGGGGGGGGGGAAGCACACTAAGGGGTTGATTTACTAAAGGCAAATATACTGTGCATTCTACAAGTGCAGTTGCTGCAGAGCTTGGTACATGAGCAGAAGCTCTGCTGACTTCCATCATCCAATCAGGTGTAAGCAAAAACTCCGTGTTTTTTTTTTTTTTTACAAAGGAGCTGAATTTCTGGAATCCAGCTTTAGCGGGCGCAGCGGCCTTCTAAGGGCGATTTCAGCGCTATAACAGAAAGCAGCGTCCACCGCTTTGCGGTTTAGAGACGCATTGGCGGCAGTAAAGCGGTTAAAGATTGTACGCTCAGGGAGGCGGCGCTCATACAATTGCAGATAATGAATATTCTATTGTTCAGCATTAGAAGCAGCTTGTAATTAGGAGTGACTGCGGGGAATATTCCGCACGAGTCGCCCCGCGCCGCACGCCTCTCCCTCGCTGGTTATAAAATCGATGGATGCTGCCGGCTATCTTCTCCTTCCCTCGTCACTCCCGTAATTAGCGCAGACGAAGGCAGGCTCATCAATAATGCAGATCAGTCTGCTGCTCCCATCTGCTGTAATCTTAGATTCCCTCCATTACCTGGAATACGGCCTTGGATCGGATGCGCTCGGCCAGCAGGCAGTGGGCCTGGGCGTTCAGGCTGCCGTGGTTGTCCAGATCCGCGGTCAGCAGCGGGAATGTCTGCGACAAATCAGAGAAGAGAGAGTGAGAGAAGATCTGGGGGGGGGGGCACTTCAACCACTTCAGGACCGGGCATATTAATGACAAGTTAAAAATCTGTATTATTTGCTAGAAAAGGACTTCGAACCCCCAAACATTGTATATTTTTTTAGCAAAGACTCTGGAGAATAAAATGATGGTCGCTGCAATATTTTTTTTCCCCATGCGGTATTTGCACAGCAGTCTATTAAACACAATTTTTGGGGAAAAAAATACATTTTATTGCATTTAAAAAAAACTATTATTTTTCTAGAATGTGAAAGATCCTTGAGAAAAAAATGGAGATCATTGCAATAGTTTGTCACACTGTATTTGCGCAGCGGTCTTACGAACGCAATTTAAAGCGGAGTTCCGGGCACAAAATTCAATTTCTAATAATTACTGCATTGTATTCCTTACTCTCCGCTGAGTCAGAATTGGATATTCCCATAGTTTTTTTTTTTTCACTTACCTGTTTACAGAGGTTTGTATACTCACCTTTCAAAGGACTTCCTCCCTCCTGTGCCTCGGCTCTCCTCGTCACTTCCTGCCGCAATGCGTCCTGGGAGCTCTTCCTCGGCCCTCCCATGATGCACTTTGCAGTCACATGGGCGGCCGACCACTGTTCTCATTTCTTGACTCACAGGCCTACGCCCACTGGAATCAGGAAGAAGGGAAGACATTTCCCCACAACGGACTCGGCAATCCACAACAAAGATGGCGCCGCACATCAGAAATTATATAAAGTAAGATTTTATTCTTGCAAACTCATTATTTCACCATTCTAACCAGGATTAGCGGATGTATCGATGTGTAAGGGTGATTGTTAGGGGGAGATTGAAAAAAAAAAAACGATTCTGTGCCCGGAACTCCGCTTTAAAATAATAAAAAAAAAAAAATCATATATATCCAATGTACGGCATGTGTAAAAGCTTCACATATGAAATATGGCTGGTACAGGGCCTGTGGGTGGCTGGCTGGTACAGGGGCTGTGGGTGGGTGGCTGGTACAGGGCCTGTGGGTGTGGATGGCTGGTACAGGGCCTGTGGGTGGCTGGCTGGTACAGGGCCTGTGGGTGGGTGGCTGGTACAGGGCCTGTGGGTGGGTGGCTGGTACAGGGCCAGTGGGTGGCTGGCTGGTACAGGGCCTGTGGGTGGGTGGCTGGTACAGGGCCTGTGGGTGGGTGGCTGGTACAGGGCCTGTGGGTGGGTGGCTGGTACAGGGCCAGTGGGTGGCTGGCTGGTACAGGGCCTGTGGGTGTGGATGGCTGGTACAGGGCCTGTGGGTGTGGGTGGCTGGCTGGTACAGGGCCTGTGGCTGGCTGGCTGGTACAGGGCCTGTGGGTGTGGGTGGCTGGCTGGTACAGGGCCTGTGGCTGGCTGGCTGGTACAGGGCCTGTGGGTGGGTGGCTGGCTGGTACAGGGCCTGTGGGTGGGTGGCTGGTACAGGGCCTGTGGGTGGGTTGGGTGGCTGGTACAGGGCCTGTGGGTAGCTGGCTGGTACAGGGCCTGTGGATGGGTGGCTGGCTGGTACAGGGCCTGTGGATGGGTGGCTGGTACAGGGCCTGTGGGTGGCTGGCTGGTACAGGGCCTGTGGCTGGCTGGTACAGGGCCTGTGGGTGGCTGGCTGGTACAGGGCCAGTGGGCGGCTGGCTGTCTGGCACTGTGGTAGGTGGGTGGCTGGCACAGGGGCTGTGGGTGGCTGGTTGGTACAGGGCCAGTGGGCGGCTGGCTGTCTGGCACCCTGTGGTAGGTGGGTGGCTGGCACAGGGGCTGTGGGTGGCTGACTGGTACAGGACCTGTGGGTGGCTGGCTGTCTGGCACCCAGTGGTAGGTGGGTGGCTGGCAAAGGGGCTGTGGGTGGCTGGCTGGTACAGGACCTGTGGGCGGCTGGCTGGTACAATGCCTGTGGGTGGCTGGCTGGTACAGGGCCAGTGGGCGGCTGGCTGTCTGGCCCCCTGTGGTAGGTGGGTGGCTGGCACAGGGGCTGTGGGTGGCTGGTTGGTACAGGGCCAGTGGGCGGCTGGCTGTCTGGCACCCTGTGGTAGGTGGGTGGCTGGCTGTCTAGCACCCAGAGGTAGGTGGGTGGCTGGCACAGGGGCTGTGGGTGTGGGTGGCTGGCTGGCACCGGGCTGCTGTGGGTGGCCCGTGAGACTAGTCCCGACTCCAGACAAGGCTGTCCAAGGCGAGGGAGGTGGCCTAAGAAAGCAGAAGGACGTCACAAAAAAAATTGGCAATATCAGCCAGTTCCAGTGCTGATAGCGATACATCGGGGAAAGTTCATATCGGCCCCCAATAATGGGTCTCTCCATACTTGTAACTAAATAAAATGAACGGATAAATAATCTTTGTATCAGCAAATTAGCCATGAAGACACGCCCAGAAAGGAGAACAATAATTCGAGGTCTGCGATTCTCACCTCATTGGAGCCCGGCAGTTGGTCTCCCATGTATTTGGCATTAAAGTGGTACCCCGACTGTCCCATCGAGCTCATGTGAATGTGGTGGCTGACCTAAGGAGAGAAGAGAGAGGAGAGAGAGGAGAGGGAGGGGCAGAGGGAGGGGAGGGCAGGGAAGAGCAGAGGGAGGGAAGGGCAGAGGGAGGGAAGGGCAGGGCAGAGCAGAGGGAGGGAAGGGCAGGGCAGAGCAGAGGGAGGGAAGGGCAGAGGGAGGGGAGGGCAGGGAAGAGCAGAGGGAGGGAAGGGCAGGGCAGAGCAGAGCGAGGGAGGGGCAGAGGGAGGGAAGGGAAGGGCAGAGGGAGGGAAGGGAAGGGCAGGGCAGAGCAGAGGGAGGGAAGGGCAGAGGGAGGGAAGGGAAGGGCAGGGCAGAGCAGAGGGAGGGAAGGGCAGAGGGAGGGAAGGGCAGAGCAGAGCAGAGGGAGGGAAGGGCAGGGCAGGGCAGAGGGAGGGAAGGGCAGAGCAGAGCGAGGGAAGGGCAGAGCGAGGGAAGGGCAGGGCAGAGGGAGGGAAGGGCAGAGCAGAGCAGAGGGAGGGAAGGGCAGGGCAGAGGGAGGGAAGGGCAGGGCAGAGGGAGGGAAGGGCAGAGGGAGGGAAGGGCAGGGCAGAGCAGAGGGAGGGAAGGGCAGAGCAGAGGAAGGGAAGGGCAGAGCAGAGCAGAGCAGAGGGAAGGGCAGAGGGAGGGAAGGGCAGGGCAGAGCAGAGGGAGGGAAGGGCAGAGCAGAGGAAGGGAAGGGCAGGGCAGAGCAGAGGGAGGGAAGGGCAGGGCAGAGCAGAGGGAGGGAAGGGCAGAGCAGAGCAGAGGGAAGGGCAGAGGGAGGGGAAACGAGAAGGAACAAGAGCGAATGAGGAGCAAGGAGGGGGGGAGAGGGGGCAAGGAGCAAGAGGGAATGAAGAAGCAGCAGAGCGAGAAGGAGCAAGAGGGAACCAGAGGGAGCAAGGAAAGGGAATGGCGGGGGAACAAGGGAGCAAGAGGGACCAAGGAGCAGCAGGGTGAAAGGAAGCAAGAGGGAAGGAGGGAGCAAAAGAAGGGAGGGTGAGAGGGAGCAATAAGGATATGAGGAGCGAGGAGCAACGGGGGGAGAGAGCGTAAGTAAGCACGGAGCAACGGGGGGGGGGGGTCGGACAGGGAGCAAGGAGCGACAGGGGGGCAGACAGGGACCAGGGAGTAATGGGTGGGGGGGGGGGGAGAAGAGGGAGCAGAGAGTGAAAGGGGGGAGATATAATATGTTTTGCACAATGGTTTATGTTATACATACAGTATAAAGGAAAGGACTTTATGTTCTACTCATCAGCTCTTCCTCTTCATTCATTTATTCTTCATACAGGTGAACAATGATTGGTTCTCTTCGTTGGACCTACCTGAAAATGGCTGCTGAGATATCGGTTGATGATCACCTTCACCCCCTCCATCTGCTGCGGGAACACCTCTACAACCAGAGAGAACACCACCATCAGTATCCAATCAGAACGGTCCTATGACCCACCACCATGTTATACCCCCTTCTGTGTGACCCCCCCCCCTCCCCCCCCCACTAATATCAGTGACAGGCCCGCCGCATCGAACTCACCCTTACAGCTCTTGTGCAGCTCATCAAAGCTCCCCGGATTGGGCAGAGGCACCGGCCGTCTCCGCCCCCTCCAGGACACATGCGGGGAGTAGTGGGTGAAGACGTTCCCCATCCTGGCTTCTGCCAATGGCGAGAATCAGAGTGAGCGCGGTCGCTTTTATGGTGGGAGGGGCTTAGAAGAAACATGGTGGCCTCGTGCGGCGTCCTGGCTGAAGGGCACCCATCATCCTTGGCAGCATGTTAGTAAAGGAGAGCTTGAAAGACGAAACCTGCTGGAGGAGAGACAGGAGATCAGTTATAGAGGACGAAACGTATCCGGGGCGGATCCTTCCCTCAGGTGTGCCTAAGGATAGAGAAGGCGTCTTATCATCAATGGTTGGCTTGTTGTGGTCTCCTGAGCACAGCTGGAGAGACTGGAATGGGGAGACAATCATACAAGGCCTGCAGAACTTCAAACAGGAAATGTCTGCCGATGTCAGAGACCAAAAATAACCAAAAAGGAATCAATTTAGGTGGCCGAAGTGTCCAGTTTTGGCTCACGGAAGTCACCTTTCCATCCATTGACCAGGCTTAAAGCGTATCTCTGGGGGGGGGGGGGGGAGGATTAGACCCTCTGCCAGGTTTTTATTGCTGACTTGGAAAGATTCACTCTCTTTGTACCATTGAGCATTCTCATTGAGAAAGAAAGGGAGGGGAAATCCAAACTTTTACTGGGGTCACCAGAACAGGAAGTGAGGGCAAATCTTAAAATGAGGACACCTGTTCTGAGGAAAACAATCTGGGGATTTCTCTCTATTAGAGAGATTTGCTCTAACTTCCTGTTGCATCCCTTAGACAGAAAGTAGAAATTTCTGATAACTTCCTGTTGCATCCCCTCAGTAAAGAAGTAGAGGTTTCCTCTACCCTCATTTTGCATTCCGTAGACAGGAAGTAGAGATTTCCTCTAACTTCCTGTTGCATCCAACATACAGGAAGCAGAGATTTCAGCTACATTCCAGTTGCATCCCTTGGACAGGAAGGAGATTTCCTCTAACTTTCTGTCGCATACCTCGGACAGGAGGAAGAGATCTCTTAACTTCCTGTTGCATCCCCAGTACAGCAAATAAAAATTTCCGATAACTTCCTATTGCATCCCACACATAGGAAGTAGAGTTTTCTTCTGACTTCTTGTTGCATCCAGAGATTTCCTCCAATTTCCTGTTGCATCCCAACGACATGAAGCAGAGATGTCCCCTGACTTCCTGTTACATCCCTCAGATAGGAAGTAGAGATTTCCTCTAATTTCCTATTGCATCCCCCTACCAGATAGCAGAGATTTCCTCCGACTTATTGTTGCATTTAGGGATTTCCTCTAGTTTCCTGTAGCATCCCTCTGAAACAAAGTAGAGATTTCCCCTAACTTCCTGTTGCATCCCCCCCAGTAAAAGAAGTAGAGATTTCCTCTAATTTCTTGTTGCATCCCTCAGATAGGAGGCAGAGATTTCCTCCAACTTCCTTTTTCATCCCTCAGATAGGAAGCAGAGGATTTCCCCTGACTTCCTATTGCATTCCTCCGACAGGAAGTAGAGATTTTCTCTAGTTTACTGTTGCATCCCTCAGATAGGAGGCAGAGATTTCCTCCAACATATTATTGGGTCCAGAGATTTCCTCTAATTTCCTGTTGCATCCCTGAGACAAAAAGTAGAGATTTCCCCTAACTTCCTGTTGTATCACTCCAGTAAAAGAAGTAGAGATTTCCTCTACCTTCCTTTTCCATTCCGCAGATAGGAAGTAGAGATTTTTTCTAATTTCTTGTTCCATCCCCAAGTACAGAAAGTAGAGATTTTCAATAACTTCCTGTTGCATCCCCTGGACAGGAAGTAGAGATTTCCTCCAACTTCCTGTTGCATCCCTCAGACAGGAAGCCGAGATTTCCTCCGACTTCCTGTTGCATCCCTCAGACAGAAAGCAGAGATTTCCTCCAACTTCCTGTTGCATCCCTCAGACAGGAAGCAGAGATTTCCTCCGACTTCCTGTTGCATCCTTCAGACAGGAAGCAGAGATTTCCTCCGACTTCCTGTTGCATCCCTCAGATAAGTCAGAGGAAATCTCTTCTTCCTGTCTTAGAGATGTAACAATAAATTAGAGGAAATCTCTACTTCCTATTGCTGCATCCAGAGATTTTATCTAATTTCCTGTTGCATCCCTCAGACAGAAAGTAGAGATTTCCTCAAACTTCCTGTTGCATCCCCCCAGGTAAAAGAAGTAGAGATTTCCTAAACCTCTCTTTTGCATCCCCCAGCACAGGAAGTAGAGATTTCTGATAACTTCCTGCTGCATCCCCCAGCACAGGAAGTAGAGATTTCTTATAACTTCCTGTTGCATCCCCCAGCACAGGAAGTAGAGATTTCTTATAACTTCCTGTTGCATCCCCCAGCACAGGAAGTAGAGATTTCTTATAACTTCCTGTTGCATCCCCCAGCACAGGAAGTAGAGATTTCTGATAACTTCCTGCTGCATCCCCCAGCACAGGAAGTAGAGATTTCTTATAACTTCCTGTTGCATCCCCCAGCACAGGAAGTAGAGATTTCTTATAACTTCCTGTTGCATCCCCCAGCACAGGAAGTAGAGATTTCTGATAACTTCCTGCTGCATCCCCCAGCACAGGAAGTAGAGATTTCTTATAACTTCCTGTTGCATCCCCCAGCACAGGAAGTAGAGATTTCTTATAACTTCCTGTTGCATCCTGCAGTAAAAGAAGTAGAGATTTCCTTTACCCTCCTTTTGCATTCCCCAGATTGAAAGAAGAGATTTTCTTCTACTTCCTGTTGCATCCCCCAGCACAGGAAGTAGAGATTTTCTAATTTCCTATTGCTTCCCCCCAAACAGGAAGTGAAGGAAAATTCCCCCCATGATAAAACGACATAAAAAACCAACAACCTGGCAGGGGTTTTAGCACTAAATTTACAAAGCGGTGAAGTCCCTGAATGTGACCTGGTATCAGACTCTAGCAGTCCCTGTACAGCAGAGCTCAGACTGGGGGAGGGAGAAGCAACACGAGCAGCCAATCAGTTGTACTGCAGTACCCATGTGCCAAACGTATAGCATGCTGATAGGAGGAGAGAGCAGCGTGATAGAGGGATGAGCTGCTTCTCCCTTCACTGTCCAATCAGGGGATGGGGGGAGAAACAAGACCTGTAAATGTTACTTAATGACAGCTGAGATAAATCTGGTCTCCTGCTCTGCGCTATGTGGCAGAGCTGTGTAAATCTCAGGACTGGATGGACAGATATATATATATATATATTCTATGTGTGTGATGAGTCTTGCCTGTGATTGGAGGTGACGATGAAGCACAGCAATAGGATGGACTCTCCTCCAGAAGCACTGTGAAAGGCCTGCTGAATCTGCCTGCAATGACACAGAACCTATAGAGATACAAGAGGGGGATGGGGTGTGATGAGCCTGGCATGCAAAGAGTAATACATAGAAATATCCTGTGTGCTCCCCTCCCCCCCTCCATACACACCCAGGACTGAGCTCTCACCGTCCTCCCTCCACTGATCACCGGCCTGCGACTGTCCTCCCATTCATGTCACCTGGGGAGAGCCCGCCATTACTACTGCTGGCAGGCTCCGCCCGGCGTGACGTCAGACGCGCCCACACTCACACAACAGGGAGGCGGCCATGATGGGTGCGGGCAGAGGAGGAGGTGCCAGGGGAGAGGCGTGCCCACAGTCCACCGGTCACCAATGGGGAGACGTTTCGTCACATGACCTATTTGTGCTTTAAAGGAGACGTACAAATGGCGGCCAGGGAGATTGTATAATCAGTAAAGAGGACCTGTCATCTATATATATATATATATTATATACTAATAAAGAGGACCTGTCATCTATATATAAATGTATATTATATACCAATAAAGAGGAGCTGTCATCTATATATATATATATATTATATACTAATAAAGAGGACCTGTCATCTATATATAAATGTATATTATATACCAATAAAGAGGACCTGTCATCCATTTATTTATACACCTATATATATATATATCTCAAGAAAGAGGAGCTGTCATCCATTCATAAATATATATATATATACCAATAAAGAGGAGCTGTCCTCTCTTTATACTATATAACACTAAACAGGAGCTGTCATCTATATATATATCTATTATATACTAATAAAGAGGACCTGTCATCCATATATATATATATAACACTAAAGAGGACCTGTCATCTATATATAAATGTATATTATATACCAAAAAAGATGACCTGTCATCCATTTATTTATACACCTATATATATATATATATCTCAAGAAAGAGGACCTGTCATCCATTCATAAATATATATTATATAACAATAAACAGGACCTGTCATATATATATATATATCTATTATATACTAATAAAGAGGACCTGACATCTATATATAAATGTATATTATATACCAATAAACAGGACTTGTCATATATATATATATTATATACTAATAAAGAGGACCTGTCATCTATATATATATAACTGACAGACCCTCTTTATTGAGATATATATATATATATATAGGTATATAAATAAATGGATGACAGGTCCTCTTTATTGGTATATAATATATATATAGATGACAGCTCCTTTGTATTGGGATGAATATATATATATATTTATATAGAGAGACAGGTCCTCTTTATTGGTAGAAATATATATATATATCTATAAATGACTTTTATATTGGGATAAGTATGATATGACCGGTGTGTTCTCTTTAATAATTTATAACTGATATCAGACAGGTCCTCTTTATTGATGGGAAGCTCCTCCCCCTAGGGCGGGGCCGGTGACGTTACATAGCACGACTCGGTCATGTGTACAGCAGGGAGGGTTCTCTGGTCTCCGTGCACCACCTGACATGACGGCGAGCGGGGATTGGCTGGCAGAGTCAGACCCCTGACTTCCGGGATCGGAGGGGCAGGTGGTGTCCCCAGGAGGGGAAGATCACGGGCAGAGCGGAGACTGGAGGCCTACGGGAGAGGTGAGTGAGGTGGGGAGACCTACATAATCATCACCACCGTGTGTGTACAGAGGAGACCGACCACCGATCTGTGTCTGATATATACCCCACCCCCTCCTCCATTCATAGATCACCCTGACCTCTGTACACCCCCTCCCCCCTCCATTCATTTATCAACCACTTATACCGCACTGCTCTACAACACTCACCACAGGAGCTTACACTCTAATGTCCCCTCCCCCCACAGTCACATCAGTCTCTGTATCAGAAGAGCTTACACTCTAATGTCCCCTCCCCCACAGTCACATCAGTCTCTGTACCAGAGGAGCTTACACTCTAATGTCCCTCCCCCACAATCTCTGTACCAGAGGAGCTTACACTCTAATGTCTCCTCCCCCCCACAGTCACATCAGTCTCTGTACCAGAGGAGCTTACACTCTAATGTCCCCTCCCCCACAGTCACATCAGTCTCTGTACCAGAGGAGCTTACACTCTAATGTCCCCTCCCCCACAGTCACATCAGTCTCTGTACCAGAGGAGCTTACACTCTAATGTCCCCTCCCCCACAGTCACATCAGTCTCTGTACCAGAGGAGCTTACACTCTAATGTCCCCTCCCCCACAGTCACATCAGTCTCTGTACCAGAGGAGCTTACACTCTAATGTCCCTCCCCCACAATCTCTGTACCAGAGGAGCTTACACTCTAATGTCTCCTCCCCCCCACAGTCACATCAGTCTCTGTACCAGAGGAGCTTACACTCTCATGTCCCCTCCCCCACAGTCACATCAGTCTCTGTACCAGAGGAGCTTACACTCTAATGTCCCCTCCCCCACAGTCACATCAGTCTCTGTACCAGAGGAGCTTACACTCTAATGTCCCCTCCCCCCACAGTCACATCAGTCTCTGTACAGAGGAGCTTACACTCTAATGTCCCCTCCCCCACAGTCACATCAGTCTCTGCACCAGAGGAGCTTACACTCTAATGTCCCCTCCCCCCCACAGTCACATCAGTCTCTGTACCAGAGGAGCTTACACTCTAATGTCCCCTCCCCCCCACAGTCACATCAGTCTCTGCACCAGAGGAGCTTACACTCTAATGTCCCCTCCCCCACAGTCACATCAGTCTCTGCACCAGAGGAGCTTACACTCTAATGTCCCCTCCCCCACAGTCACATCAGTCTCTGCACCAGAGGAGCTTACACTCTAATGTCCCCTCCCCCACAGTCACATCAGTCTCTGCACCAGAGGAGCTTACACTCTAATGTCCCCTCCCCCACAGTCACATCAGTCTCTGCACCAGAGGAGCTTACACTCTAATGTCCCCTCCCCCACAGTCACATCAGTCTCTGTACCAGAGGAGCTTACACTCTAATGTCCCCTCCCCCCCACAGTCACATCAGTCTCTGCACCAGAGGAGCTTACACTCTAATGTCCCCTCCCCCACAGTCACATCAGTCTCTGCACCAGAGGAGCTTACACTCTAATGTCCCCTCACAGTCACATCAGTCTCTGCACCAGAGGAGCTTACACTCTAATGTCCCCTCCCCCACAGTCACATCAGTCTCTGTACCAGAGGAGCTTACACTCTAATGTCCCCTCCCCCCACAGTCACATCAGTCTCTGTACAGAGGAGCTTACACTCTAATGTCCCCTCCCCCACAGTCACATCAGTCTCTGCACCAGAGGAGCTTACACTCTAATGTCCCCTCCCCCACAGTCACATCAGTCTCTGTACCAGAGGAGCTTACACTCTAATGTCCCCTCCCCCCTACAGTCACATCAGTCTCTGTACCAGAGGAGCTTACACTCTAATGTCCCCTCCCCCCACAGTCACATCAGTCTCTGCACCAGAGGAGCTTACACTCTAATGTCCCCTCCCCCACAGTCACACGCTATTATACATTGTATATAGCTCTGACATGTACCGTGTCGTTGTACACTGATCTCTCTCTCTCTCTCTCTCTCAGGTCATGTCTGGTCTCCCCCGATTATCACAGTGGAATTCTCTGATTGGATGATGGATGTCGGTGGAAGGATCCCTGAGGAGGTAATAGTTGGTTGTGTTTGTACCCCTCCCCCGTCATTGTTCCCCACACTCAGGGCTGAATGCAGCTCATTACCATCTCATAGATCCGTGTTATCTGTGTGTCCTTCTATCAGACGGGGGGGGGGGGGGGGGGGGGGGTCAGGTAGGAGACCCTGTTGTGACCTTTAAGGGGCCATTGGTTTTTGTTTGAGGGACTTCTTTACTGACCAGTGAGCGGACTCCATTGCCGGCCATTTCAGGGACGCCTTGGGTTGGCCTTTTTCGAGGGACGCCTTGATTGGCCTTTTTAGAGGGACGCCTTGGTTGGCCTTTTTAGAAGGTCGCCTTGGTTGGCCTTTTTAGAGGGACGCCTTGGTTGGCCTTTTTAGAGGGACGCCTTGGGTTGGCCTTTTTAGAGGGACGCCTTGGTTGGCCTTTTTAGAGGGACGCCTTGGTTGGCCTTTTTAGAGGGACGCCTTGGTTGGCCTTTTTAGAGGGACGCCTTGGTTGGCCTTTTTAGAGGGACGCCTTGGTTGGCCTTTTTAGAGGGACGCCTTGGTTGGCCTTTTTAGAGGGACGCCTTGGGTTGGCCTTTTTCGAGGGACGCCTTGGTTTGGCCTTTTTCGAGGGACGCCTTGGTTTGGCCTTTTTCGAGGGACGCCTTGGTTTGGCCTTTTTCGAGGGACGCCTTGGTTTGGCCTTTTTCGAGGGACGCCTTGGTTTGGCCTTTTTCGAGGGACGCCTTGGTTTGGCCTTTTTCGAGGGACGCCTTGGTTTGGCCTTTTTCGAGGGACGCCTTGGTTTGGCCTTTTTCGAGGGACGCCTTGGGTTGGCCTTTTTCGAGGGACGCCTTGGGTTGGCCTTTTTCGAGGGACGCCTTGGGTTGGCCTTTTTCGAGGGACGCCTTGGTTTGGCCTTTTTCGAGGGTCGCCTTGGGTTGGCCTTTTTTGAGGGTCGCCTTGGGTTGGCCTTTTTTGAGGGTCGCCTTGGGTTGGCCTTTTTTGAGGGTCGCCTTGGGTTGGCCTTTTTTGAGGGTCGCCTTGGGTTGGCCTTTTTTGAGGGTCGCCTTGGGTTGGCCTTTTTTGAGGGTCGCCTTGGGTTGGCCTTTTTTGAGGGTCGCCTTGGGTTGGCCTTTTTTCGAGGGACGCCTTGGGTTGGCCTTTTTTCGAGGGACGCCTTGGGTTGGCCTTTTTCGAGGGTCGCCTTGGGTTGGCCTTTTTTGAGGGTCGCCTTGGGTTGGCCTTTTTTGAGGGTCGCCTTGGGTTGGCCTTTTTCGAGGGACGCCTTGGGTTTACTCTTGAGAGGACACCAGTTTTGAGGGGGCGCCATGGTTGGCTCTTTAAAGGGACGCCTTGGGTTTGCCCTTAAGGGAACACCAGTTTTGAGTGAACACCATGGTTGGCACTCTGATGGGATACTTTGTTTAGCCTTTGAATGGACATGAGGGTTGACCCCTTTGAGGTGGATACCAGTTTTGAGGGGATGCATTGGTTGGCCTTTGAGAGGACACCTTGGTTGGCCCTTTTGAGGGCACCTACTAGGCTACAGAAACCTACTTTATCTCCCTAAATAACTGGAAGTTTATAAACGCACCTTGATAGACGAGGATATAAGGAACACCATGGTTTGGATGCAACGTTAGTAATTTTTATGAATGAAGCCTGGGTCTCTCCAGCCCTGGGTTAAAGTCTGAGGTTGTGCCGGGCTCAGCGAATTCTCAGAATTTTTATATTTTTATGGCTTTTTCTTTCTTCTAAAGAGTGTGAGATTCTCTCCGGAGTCCCCGCACTCTCTGACTCGCTGTATTCATTAGACTGGTTACCCGTTCTGGAAATTCCACATAACTAGTCCCAGCCGGCGTTGAGGAATTCATTTAATTTCACAATGCAACTAATGAGTTACAACGGAGTCACAAAAAGGGGACCGGTCATGGAGGTTTTCTTCCACCAATGGTGGTCACCATTGGTGGATCTGGGAAGTAGTGCTGGTTCCTACGTTGGGTACTTGTGACGTCATGATGGTACTCCCCTCCAGAACTGCTTCCAATGGTAGCTATGGCAGTGTCAGGTCCTCCTCTAGCAGCCCAACCAAAACTATTTTATTTTTTATTTTTTTTCCAAATTTTTTAAATTATTTTTATTTTTCAATTTCCTTTTTTTTAATTATTTTTCACTTTTCCTTTTTTTTTTTTTTTTTTTTTTTTTTTTCAGTTTAGTTTTGGATAATGCCGGTAAAGATTTTTAACTTCAGTTTGGTTTTTGTTTGTTTCCTGGGGCATTCCGAATGATAGTTTCACTAGAGATTACGGGCCCATTCACATTTTGGCGACTTGTTATGCAACTTTGGAGATGACAAATCGAAGCCCATTGTTTGCAATGGAACTCTTTCAGATCGGTGCGACTTCAGCCCCATTCACACCTCAGCATTTTGTAGCTGGAAGCTCGAAACTCCAAAACGCTGGAGGAGAAAAAAATCAGTTATTCTCTGTGGAGTCGGTTCACGTCTCCACTACAAGTTTCCTGGTGAAAAAAAAAATAGTAATTATATAAGAATAAAATGTAAAAAAAAAAACAGTAATTTATATAAGAATAAAATGTAAAAAAAAACAATTATATAAGAATAAAATGTAAAAAAAACTTTAATAATTACCCCTAACCTTAACAAAACCTAAATTATTAATAAAAAATAATAAAACACCCAAAAAAAAAAAAACCCATTATATATATATATATATATATATATATATATATATATATATATATATATATATATATATATATATATATATATATATATAATATTAACACTCCATTTCAGTTTTCCACCAAGTACATTTTTGCTACCAAAATTTCAATTCGGCCCACCAGTAGTAAAAAATGGATTCCATAGGGAGCCTGAATTTCGAAGCTGGATTGTAACTTTGTGACGCTGACCTTGTGAAACAGTAGCATTCTTGACAACAGAGGGATACAAAGTAGCAAGTCTGTTCCAAGTAGTCAATGCCACCAGCATCCATCAGAGGGGGTTGGGTTTAGATCTGACAGATCAGGTTTATACCTTCATTAATCGCGGTGTCTCCATTTTTTAGGTGTGACGGCGACGGTGTCAATCCGGCATCATGGAGGACAAGCGAAACATCCAGATCATCGAGTGGGAGCACCTGGACAAGAAGAAGTTCTATGTCTTCGGGGTCTGCATGACGATGATAATCCGGGTCAGCGTCTACCCGTTCACGCTCATCCGGACGCGGCTCCAGGTGCAGAAGGGGAAGAGCCTCTACAACGGGACATTTGACGCCTTTGTGAAGATCCTGAGGTCGGAGGGGGCCGCCGGGTTGTACCGGGGCTTCCTGGTCAACACCTTCACCCTAATCTCCGGCCAGTGTTACGTCACCACCTACGAACTCACCCGCAAGTACGTGTCGGGCTACAGCAGCAGCAACGTGGTCAAGTCTCTGGTGGCGGGCGGCTCGGCATCTCTGGTGGCGCAGACCATCACCGTACCCATCGACGTCATCTCGCAGCACCTTATGATGCAGAGGCAGGGGGAGAGCCTGGGCCGCTTCCGCATCAGCAGCGCGGACAGCAAGCAGTCGGTCATGTTCGGCCAGACCAAGGAAATCATCATGCAGATCTTCAGGGCGGACGGGCCCAAGGGGTTTTATCGGGGTTACGTGGCTTCGCTGATGACCTACATCCCAAACAGTGCCGTGTGGTGGCCTTTCTACCACTTCTACGCAGGTGAGTGGCAGGGCATGCTGGGAGTTATATATATTTTTTTTTTTTTGAAAGAGTAGACCTCTATTGGGTTCATTTATTTTTTGTTGTCTTTGTCCGGCTAAAAAATTCCCTTCCCCTTTCTGTCTTGAAATTGCAGCTTACATTGTGCTGAGGATTTGCCCCCCAGAGGAAGGGAGTCACATGCTCCTTCATACCTAGAAATCCCATGTGTTTCTCTAAAGCAGCAGTCTCCAAACTGCGGCCCCGGGGGCCGGATGTTGCCCTTTGCTTGTTATTTCTGAACCCCCCCCCCCCCCGTCAGCAACAATGGGGCATAATTCCTGACACCGACAATGGGACAGGTGTTTGTCCCCGCTGACAGCAGTGATGGGACAGGTGTTTGTCCCCGCTGACAGCAGTGATGGGACAGGTGTTTGTCCCCGCTGACAGCAGTGATGGGACAGGTGTTTGTCCCCGCTGACAGCAGTGATGGGACAGGTGTTTGTCCCCGCTGACAGCAGTGATGGGACAGGTGTTTGTCCCCGCTGACAGCAGTGATGGGACGGGGGTTTGTTCCCGTTGGCGCCAGTGACGGGACGGGGGTTTGTTCCCGTTGGCGCCAGTGACGGGACGGGGGTTTGTTCCCGTTGGCGCCAGTGACGGGACGGGGGTTTGTTCCCGTTGGCGCCAGTGACGGGACGGGGGCTTGTTCCCCGCTGGCGCCAGTGATGGGACGGGGGTCTGTCCCCCGCTGGCGCCAGTGATGGGACGGGGGTCTGTCCCCCGCTGGCGCCAGTGATGGGGCAGGGGTCTGTCCCCCCGCTGGCGCCAGTGATGGGGCTGGATTTTGTCCCCCCGCTGGCGCCAGTGATGGGATGGGGGTTTTGTCCCCCCGCTGGCGCCAGTGATGGGACGGGGGTTTTGTCTGTCCCCGCTGGCGCCAGTGATGGGACGGGGGTTTTGTCTGTCCCCGCTGGCGCCAGTGATGGGACGGGGTTTTGTATGTCCCCGCTGGCGCCAGTGATGGGGTATTATTCGGCCACACACCCCACCCCCAAATCCAATGATGGGACATTGCTTAATCTCACTGACTCCAGGCCACTTTTTCTCCCACTGGCCCCGGCCCCCCTAGAATAGTAAACGGGCCCTTTGTTTAGAAAGTTAGGAGACTCCTGATGTAAAGGGACCATTAACCGGAAGGGGGGGGGGTACATTAAAGGGAATGTAAGGAGCTTGTTCTGTAGGGGGGGGGCATTAAAGAGACCCCATTGCGATGCCCTGCAGGGGGCAAAGGGCAGGCTTGCTTCAGAGAGTCAGCCTACCCCATGAGTAATATTTGTTATAGGTGGCGTCTAGTGGGAGGAGTCACATACGGACTTCCTATTCCAAAATTGCTTCATATTGCAGGATTCCAGGATGGCAGCACATGTCATATAATGTGATTTATTTATTTTTTTCCCCCCTGTGGTAAACATTGTTTGCTTTGTTCCAGAACAATTATCACGCCTGTCCCCTAAAGACTGTCCTCACCTGCTGCTTCAAGCCATCTCGGGGCCCATGGCTGCAGCTACAGCGGCCACCATCACCAATCCCATGGATGTCATAAGGGCACGAGTGCAGGTAACGCAACAGGGTGGTTCTGTTCCACCAAATATTGCATGCTCAAGAATTTTAAGTGTATTATATTTTAAATGACAGCAGTCCTGAGTACCTGACTTACCAGCCTCTTGCAATCCTTGTACAGCAGGGCTCAGACTGGGAGAGGGAGGGGCAGGACTGGGAGCCAACCAGGTGTGCTGGCATGCATATGAGTTGATGGGAGGAGAGAACAGAGTGAGCAGAGAGAGGACTCATCACTCTACTGCTGTTGTGTCTTCACTGTACAATCATGGGTTGAGTTGGGGTGGGAGGGGTCACTGTACAATCATGGGTTGAGTTGGGGTGGGAGGGGTCACTGTACAATCATGGGTTGGGTCACGGTGTAAGGGGTCACTTTAGAATCATAGGTTGGGTCACTGTAGAATCATGGGTTGAGTTCGGATGGGAAGGGTCACTGTACAATCATGGGTTGGGGTGGGAAGGGTCACTGTACAATCATGGGTTGGGAAGGGTCACTGTACAATCATGGGTTGGGTTGGGAAGGGTCACTGTATAATCATGGGTTGGGGTGGGAAGGGTCACTGTACAATCATGGATTGGGTTGGGAAGGGTCACTGTACAATCATGGGTTGGGTTGGGAAGGGTCACTGTACAATCATGGGTTGGGGTGGGAGGGGTCACTGTACAATCATGGGTTGGGGTGGGAGGGGTCACTAAAATTATGGGTTGGGTTGGGAAGGGTCACTGTACAATCATGGATTGAGTTGGGAAGGGTCACTGTACAATCATGGATTGAGTTGGGAAGGGTCACTGTACAATCATGGATTGAGTTGGGATGGGAAGGGTCACTGTACAATCATGGATTGAGTTGGGAAGGGTCACTGTACAATCATGGATTGAGTTGGGATGGGAAGGGTCACTGTACAATCATGGGTTGGGGTGGGAAGGGTCACTGTACAATCATGGATTGAGTTGGGAGGGGTCACTGTACAATCATGGGTTGGGGTGTGGCAGGGGAAGGCAGTGAGGTGTCCTAAGTTCAGTTATTTTCTCTGCAGTGGTGGGAGGGGGGAAGGGAGGCAGAGTATGTGCTGCTGGGGGACAGGGCAATCGAGAACCTGTGCTTGGCCTTGTGTAGGCTTCCAACCAGCTTTTAGCATCTTCTCATTCTTGAGGTCTCCAACCTGAAGGTGTTCCCACTACAGTGGTCTGTTGCTGCCCACCTTGGGCCATTGCCATTTCCACTCCTGTTGTATGCTTATTAATTTAAAAAAAACTTGAAAAAAAAAACCCCAGCCTATAGCGAGCCACAGCAAGTGTGCAGACTTGAAGATCCCACCATTGGAGTCCAAACATTGGGAGCTTTAACTCTCTACAGAAAATACAAATTAAGAGAATTTTGTGGACCCCTGACCATCATACCTACTATATGGCCAAAAGTATGCAGTCCCCATTATTATTACGTTCAGGTGTCTCCAGTGAAAGGTACCACAAGTAATACACCATACAAAGACATTTTAGACCAGGGTTTTTCAACTGGGGTTCCTAGGGATTCTGCTGCAACTCACCCATCAGTCGCAGGCAGCTGACAAGTAGAATACATCCCCTCTGCCGATACATGCAGAGCTAGGCAGGGAAGCACACAGCAGGGCACAGTACAGTTGCAGAGGTTTCCTCCATATGCAGAGCTAGGCAGGGAAGCACACAGCAGGGCACAGTAGAGTTGCAGAGGTTTCCTCCATATGCAGAGCTAGGCAGGGAAGCGGGTGTGATCTGTCCTCTTCTAGTGCTCTGTTCCCTACTAGCCCCTCCTCCCCTCCTGTTCATCCTGGGTGTTTGTATATGACCGTTCATAGGATAAACAGGAGGGGAGGAGGGGATAGTAGGGAACAGAGCGCCAGAAGATGACTGATCACAGCCGCTTCCCTGCCTAGCTCTGCATATGAAAGGAATCTCTGCTCCCATGTACTGTGCTCTGCTCCCATGTACTGTGCTCTGCTCCCATGTACTGTGCCCTCCTGACCCCCTGTACCCCACTCTGCTTCCTCCTTGTGCTCTCCTTATCTCAAGCTGCACCCAGAATCGAGCATCTGTGGAGAAAAAAAGCCAGGACAAGTTTCACATTAAATGGGAACATTTTATTATTGATTCTGTTACTTAATGCTATTTCTAAAAATAATTGTTTGCTGATCACACCAATTTTCCGTGAGCTGTAGATGTGAACATTAAATCACGGATTTCTCCGAGACCTCAAACCTTTTTGCCAAGGGTTCCTTCAAGGTGAAAAGGTTGATGAACCCTGTTTTAGACAATGGCATGCTTTCCACCTTGTGGTAACAGTTTAGAGAAGGTCTCTTTCTGTTCCACCATGACTTTGCACATTATTTAATTTTTATTTCAGGCATTATTTATGTTCATTAGAGCGCTGCAGTTTTTATGATTCTGTTCCACCATGCCTGTTGTCCCTGTGTACAAAGCCAGCTCCATAAAGCCATGGTTTGAGGAGTTTGGTGTGGAGGAACTCCAGTGTCCTGCCCTGACCTCAAACCTGCTGAGCAACTCTGGGGTGAATTGGAATGCTGATGGCAAACCAGATAATCTCATCCAACATCAGTACCTGACCTCATAAATGGTAGCCAGCTCCATAAAGACTTGGTTTGACCAGTTTGGTGTGGTTTGGTGTCTTTCACAGAGTCCTGATCTCAACCCTACTGAACCCTCTTGGGATGAACTGTAACGCAGACTGTGAGCCAGGTCAGGTCCAACATCAGTACCTGACCCCACAAATGGGCACAAAATCCCAAACACCCTCCAAAATCTTGTGGAAAGCCTTATCCGAAGAGTGGAGACTGTTATAGAGCCAAAGTGAGGGGAACTTCATATTAATGGCCACGGTTTTGGGATGGGTAGTCAAACGAGCTCTTTTAGGCTTGATGACCAGGTCTCCACAAAAGTTTGGCTGTATAGTATAACCAAGGATCCATGGAACCCTAGGGTTGCTAGAGGTTCCTTGAGCCATGGGCAATTCTTGCCTCTCAGGTAGGTAACCACTGACACCCTTCGTCTTTCTTTTCTTTCCTTCCTTCGTCTTTCTTTTCTTTCCTTCCTTCGTCTTTCTTTTCTTTCCTTCCTTCGTCTTTCTTTTCTTTCCTTCCTTCGTCTTTCTTTTCTTTCCTTCCTTCGTCTTTCTTTTCTTTCCTTCCTTCCTTTGTCTTTCTTTTCCTTCCTTCCTTCGTCTTTCTTTTCTTTCCTTCCTTCCTTTGTCTTTCTTTTCCTTCCTTCCTTCCTTCCTTCCTTCCTTCTTTTCTTTCCTTCCTTCCTTCCTTTCTTTGTCTTTCTTTTCCTTCCTTCCTTCCTTCCTTCCTTCCTTTCTTTGTCTTTCTTTTCCTTCCTTCCTTCCTTCCTTCCTTCCTTCCTTCCTTACTTTGTCTGTCTTTCTTTTCCTTCCTTCCTTCCTTCCTTCCTTCCTTACTTTGTCTGTCTTTCTTTTCCTTCCTTCCTTCCTTCCTTCCTTCCTTCCTTCCTTCCTTCCTTCCTTCCTTCCTTTGTCTTTCTCTTCCTTCCTTCCTTCCTTCCTTCCTTCCTTTGTCTTTCTTTTCCTTCCTTCCTTCCTTCCTTCCTTCCTTCCTTCCTTTGTCTTTCTTTTCCTTCCTTCCTTCGTTCCTTTGTCTTTCTTTTCCTTCGTTCCTTTGTCTTTCTTTTCCTTCGTTCCTTTGTCTTTCTTTTCCTTCGTTCCTGATGGATTCTGAATGACAATATTATGATCTACTTCTTGGTTCCTCATCTCACCACCCTCCTCCTCATATTTCAGGTGGAAGGAAAAAACTCGATCATCAACACCTTCAGGCAGCTGATGGCGGAGGAAGGTCCCTGGGGCCTGACCAAAGGCCTTTCCGCCCGGATCATCTCCTCCACCCCCTCTACCATCGTCATTGTGGTTGGCTATGAGACCCTGAAGAAACTGAGCCTCAGACCCGAGCTGGTAGATTCAAGACACTGGTGACAGTACGTGGACTTAGAGATGTTCCGCAGAGACGGGGCGATACACTCGGGCCAACCACACTGGAAGACGGTCCAAATTCCACTGGATTGTACAGGATCGTGTGTGTATATATTTGCGTGTCTGTGCACAAAGAGAAAATGGAGAGACTGTATATATCGCACAGTAAGTGCGATAGGAACTTCGGTTTTATCGCTAACAAAAAAAAAAGAAAACACTGCTGCTGGGCTATCCCAAGGTGCGTGCAAAGGGGTGGGCACAGAGGGATTTGGCCACCCTACATTCTTGGCGTCAAACAGCGCCCCCTGTTGTATATTTTTTTTTTTTTTAATCCATGTCTGTGACCATTTTTCCTAGTGCCCCCCTTCCACCCGTTGTATTCTGGTCTGCTGTGGCACCACCTTGGCCCAATTAATTTTTTTTTTTTTATTCTTTATTTAACATAAATGGTGTTTGTATTTTTAGAATGGACTCTTATTTTTTTTCCCTTTTTTTTTAATACTCAGCGTTCTATTGATTTTATTTAATATGTTTGCCAAATTTTGTTGGAAGTATGAAAGAAAAATCTTCCCTTTAAGTGGTTCTAAGGGTAAAGGATTTCTCTTTTTTTTTTTTTTTTTTTGTTTTTTAACCTTTTATGCATAAAGGTAAAAAAAAAAACCTTCTTTGTGCAGGTGTCTTCCCAGACCCCGCCCCCCATCCTCTTAAACACCTGAACCCAATCTCGATCTAGCCCTGTGCATGAGAGCAGCTCCCTCTTTCCTCACTGGCCATTGGCTCCTACTGCTGTCAATCACAGCCAGTCAGGAGGGGACAGGGCGGAGCTGCACTCTATGTGTCTATGGACACAGCCAGCTCAAGAATAAGCTTGCCCTGGGAACGGAGCCAGGAGGAGACGGGAGCATCGGTGGGGGGACCCCAGAAGGGAAGGTTTGGGGCTACTCTGTGCAAAACCGTTACATATTACCATAAGTATGACATGCATGTTGTTGTTATATTTTTATTTTTTTCAAATGTATCCTTTTAGAATCACTTTATAGGGTATATCCACTTCTTGGGGGCTTTAACAATTCTATTAACAAACTAGACCCTTTTAATTCACATTAGGCTCCGCCTATCGGGTACCTATAGCTCAGGAATATTATTAAAAACTTAGATGCGCCCTCTCTCTCTCAAAGAGGGCTTCCAGTAGCAGATAGACTTAGGCTCCATTCACACTACCGCGACTTGTCAGCCTGACAAGTCGCGGTCCATTGACTGCTACAGGACCCGTTCTAATAGGAGCGACACAAGTCGCTCCGACTTAGAAAAAGGGTCCTGTACTACTTCGGGGCGACCTCGGAGCGACTTGCATAGACATTCATTATATGATGTCCGTGCAAGTTGCGCCGAAGTTGTGGTGCACGCGACTTCACAGGTTGCCCCCCCCCCTGAAGTCGTGCCGCTTCAGTGTGAACCGGCACTTAGCAATAGCATGCAATGTCAAGCTGCGGCTGCCAAAGCCGGCAGAATCTTAGCATGCATAAGGAAGGGGATGTATTCCAGAGATAAAACTATAATCCTTCCACTATACAAATCACTGGTCCGACCGGATCTGGAGTATTCTGTCCAGTTCTGGTCACCAGTCCTCAGAAGGAATGAAGGGATATGTTGGAGCTGGAGAGAGTCCAGAGAAGGGCAACAAAACTTATTGGGGGATTAGAGGACCTTAATTACGAAGAACGTTTAGGAGTGCTCGATTTATTCTCCCTGGAGAGGGGACACAATAGCAATTTACAAATACCTCAACGGTGATCAGAGCATTGAAAATAAACTATTCAGTCGCAAGGAATGCATGAGGACTGGAGGCCATACAATACGATTAGAGAAGAGATTTAACCTCAGGCTACGCAGGGGGTTCTTTACAGTAAGGGCTACAAGGCTGTGGAACTCTCTACCACAAATGGTGGTAACTGCGGGAAGTATGGCTACTTTTAAAAGACTCTTGGACTTACATCTCAAGGATAAAAATATTCAGGGGTATGGGTAATGATCACACCTACACAGGTTGAACTGGATGGACTATTGTCTTTATTCAACCTCAACTACTATGTAACTAGGAAATCTAAAAGTGGAATGTCACACGGCTTTTCTTATTCACAGTGCAGAGAACCGTTCAAAGGGATGGTGACATGAAGTTGGGGGTAAACCCTTCCATGGGGACAGAGATGGTGAAAGCTGTAGAACCGCCCTGTTTTTGTTTGTTGAGAGGTTGTAAATCCCTTCCTTGGTGTCAAAGAGCCTGCATGGGTGTTAATCCTTCGAGTCATTTGGCTGAACAAGTGTTTTTGTCAAATCACTGGGTTAGAGATGGTAAAATTGGCATTATATGTGGAAGACAGATGGTGTCGGAGGAGATCCCTACTCCTGTTCAACGATGGCTGTTCCAGTTTCACGTAGATGGCCTCTTTCATGCCTCTGAACCACTTCTCCTCTCTGTCCAAAATGTGCTCCTCGCTGTCCTTGAAGGAATGTCCCTTTTCTTCAAGGTGTAGGAAAACTACTAAAACTTGTAGTCCTGTAGAATTTACTTCCGATGTTGGGCCATTTGTTAGTTGAGAAGGTTTTTCTGTCTCCCCAATGTAAAGGCCTACCAAAAGAACGGTGGTTTAGAGCAGCCATTCTCAAACCAGGGTTCTGTGGATCCCTAGGGTTCCTCCAGAGGTGGCTAAGGGGTTCCTTGAGTTCGCCCTCTCTCATGGGGTCTCCCTTCGGGGGAGCCCCACCTCGTACTTGGGGTGGGCTGTTTTGGCAGTTCCCCTGGAGAACAGGGTTTTCCTGGTTTTGGCCAGGCAGACCATTGGAAGTACCTCAGTCCCTGTCAGGAGTCTTCCGCCCCGGGGGGTATCAAGGTCAGGGTCCAACCTCTTCGGAGGGAAGACCATTTCGCACACCCTGTGCACTTTTTGTGTTTCCCACGTTTTGCGTGTGTGCACTTTTTTATGCACCGGGTGATAATCTTGAGTGAGTTCACACACCACGGCTTTAAAAAAAAAAAGGGGGGTTCCTTGAGTTGTAGCTAATTGACCTCCCAATTGATGGTGCCTGCATAGTTCCAGGTCCAACACCACTTGGCAGAGCCAAAGCTATGACTGTCAGGGGGGGCCTTCTTCCCACTAACCAAAAGGGCTTCAAACTATGGCCCTCCAGTTGTTGAAGAACTACAATTCCCATCATGCCTGGTCATGGCTGTGAATGTCAGATTATTACAATGCCTCATGGGACGTGTAGTTCTGCAACAGCTGGAGGGCCGTAGTTTGAGGATCCCTGGTTTAGAGTGTAGACCAGACCTATGCATTTTATGGCCCAGGGCCACATCCGGTCCTTTGACTGTCCCAGTCCGGCCCCCAGAAGGTCAGTCAGAAATGGGGGAGTTTGGGTTCCCTGGATCTAGTCCAGCCAGTCGGCAAGATGAGGCAGCAGTGCTTCCGCCCTTGTTGGTCCGTCGGTTGCCAAGATGGCTGTGGTCGCACTTCAGTGTTTTTGGCCATGGAGGAGGGTCTGCGCCACCTCTTGTGCCACTGGGGTGGGCAGCAAGGACCTTTTTCAGGTTGGGGCATGTGTGGAGGGGCTGTCAAGTCCCACTTTTCACGCCTTAGGTAAGGGGCAGAGTCTATGCCCCTATTAGTCATCCTTAAAGTAGAACTATAGGCAAAACTTATTTTTTCATTTTGGGTAGAGTAAAGGAGGGTTATAACCCTTGTCAGTTTATTATTTGTCACCTGTGTCTCATTGGGGAGATTTCTCTTTACTTCCTGTTCCATAGCCAAACAGGAAGTGGGAGGAAATCCCTGCAAATTAAGGGACTCCCTTGGGGACCCCCAGGTTGCCAGAACTAGTGTCCCCATTATTACTTACTTCCTGTTCCATAGCCAAACAAAAAGTGGGAAGAAATTCCTGCAAATTAAGGGACTCGCTTGGGGACCCCCAGGTTGCCAGAACTAGTGTCCCCATTATTACTTATTTCCTGTTCCATAGCCAAACAGGAAGTGGGAGGAAATCCCTGCAAATTAAGGGACTCCCTTGGGGACCCCCAGGTTGCCAGAACTACTGTCCCCATTATTACTAGTTATGGGACAATTTGGGATTTTCTTTTACTTTTAAAAATGAAAAAAAGTTTTGCCTATAGTTCTACTTTAAGGATGACTAATAGGTGCATAGCCTCCGCCCCTTACCGAAGGGGTGAAAAGTGGGACCTGGCAGCACCTCCACACCTGCCCTAACCTCAAAAATATCCTTGCGGCCCACCCCAGTGACTCAAGGGGTGGCATGGCTCTTCCTCAATGGCCGAAATTACTCGCAAAGAGCAGAAGTGTGACCACAGATAGAATGACCCCCCCCCTTTTCCTGGGAATTGAGGTGGCACTATCACTCTCTGAACACCTCTAAACTGCTACACAAGCCCTAACCTGAAAAATATCCTTGCTGCCCACCCCAGTGGTTCAACGGGTGGCACGGCCCCTCGTCTATGGCCGAAATTACTCGGAAAGAGCGGAAGGGCGACCCCCAGATAGAATGACCCACCTGGGAATTGAGGTGGCACTATCACTCTCTGAACACCTCTAAACTGCTACACCTGCCCTAACCTGAAAAATATCCTTGCTGCCCACCCCACTGATAGAATGACCCCCCTTTTCCCGGGAATTGAGGTGGTATTATCACTTTCTTAACACCTCTGAAATGTGATCCACGCTGGTTTGTTTTTCCAAGCGTGGAAGAGTCTGCCACCTCCGTGAAACGGGCACGGGAGCCTCCATCCTCAGAGACTGATAGAAATCTAAACGCATGGCATAGGACCTTCTATTGCCATTGTAGTGGTTGTCACTGCGCCTTATCTACAGGTTAATGAACCTGAGTTTGATCAGATAATAGGAGGCAGTAAATCATGTTTGTTCCCGAATGACCCCTAAAAACAAATAACGGGACAGAAATAAATCCAGACCCATTCATGAATATTATACAGAGTTATATTTTTGTAAAATCCCCAATGCCCAGCGATAGAATTGGTCAATGAGAAGCGGATCTCATCCCTCTGTACCGAGAGAACTGTAATCTCGATTAAAAAAGTGTAAGAGCTTCTTCATGCCTAATGCCGTGACTGGGTTTTTTTTCACGCTGGATGAACGCCAGTCACCGCTAAGCGAAAACAATTGATCACTCTGCAGCGCCCCCGGGAGGTATGGTGCAGTAAAGTCACCCCATATCGGCGCAGAGGAACGCCTGTGCAGAAACATGAAAGAAGTGTCGCAATGTGTACTTCAAATAAAGTTAGAGTAACTCCACTTTTGTTGATTAAAAAAAAAACTCCCTGCCGGGCGATCTATGTACATTGCCCCCTTCTGGGCGATCTATGTACATTGCCCCCTGCCGGGCGATCTATGTACATTGCCCCCTTCTGGGCGATCTATGTACGTTGCCCCCTTCTGGGCGGTCTATGTACATTGCCCCCTTCTGGGCGATCTATGTACATTGCCCTTCTGGGCGATCTATGTACATTGCCCCCTTTTGGGCGGTCTATGTACATTGCAGGGACTATGTGACAAACTCACTCAGGACTGGGGCTTTTGGAAGGGACTGCAGGCTAGCCTCTTGCCTACGCCCTAGCTTTGTGAGGGAACACTGCTCTTTGTGGGGTGTATGCTGGGGGGACCCTTGGAGTAATGTCACTTTGAATTCAAGTCCACATCTCCCCAAGACACACAGACTCTAGGCCTAGGATCCATGTTAAAGGCCTAGCTGCCAACAGGGGACTACCCCGCACAGTCCGACTCATAGCAGATGCTAAGGTCATCAGCACAACCACCTCTCTTCCACACAATGTTGATTAACTCACCTATTGTCTATTGTGTTCCACACATTAATTGTGGTAATTAACTCACCTATTGTCTACTGTGGGGATGTGTTTACACTTATAATTATGTGTCAGACAGCTAAATATCCCAAGCGCTCACTCTATTGGGAATAGTAGGTGTGCTGTAGAGGGCTGCATCGGGTGCGGGCTCCCGCAGCAAATCTTGCGGGTGCTGGCGGGAGGTCAGGAACTTTTTCGGGAGACCCGCGGGGAACTCTATGATGTAAGGACTCACTGTACTTGTGCATGCTCCCCTACAGCTATGGTTCCTTCCTTCCCCAGCGCAGCCAATAACCAACGCTGATACAGTGCCAGACCAAACCAACACACAGAAAAAGGAGGGGGGGGCAAAGAAGAAAAGTCTTCCCTGACCTCGCTCCGCCAGTTCTAGTTACTCTTCTCGGGGTATGGTACATGACTGTCAGTGTACCATACCCCGAGAAGAGTAACGAGAGCTGGCGTAGCGAGGTCTGGGAAGACTTTTCTTCTTTGCCCCCCTCCCCCTCCTTTTTCTGTGTAATGGTTTGGTCTGGCACTGTATCAGGTGTTGTATGAGGTCATTGGCTGGGGAAGGAAGGAACCATAGCTGCGGGGAGAGCATGTGTGTAATGGTTTGGTCTGGCACTGTATCAGGCAACGTTGTATGATGTGGTTATTGGCTGGGGAAGGAAGGAACCATAGCTGCGGGGAGAGCATGTGTGTAATGGTTTGGTCTGGCACTGTATCAGGCAACGTTGTATGATGTGGTTATTGGCTGGGGAAGGAGGAGGAGGAACCATAGCTGCAGGGAGAGCATGATGAGCCTCTTAACTCTAAGACCTCTTTTCAGCATCATTATAAGAGAAGGGCTTTGACTGCAGATAAGGGCCAGCACTGAGATAAAGTTTGCGGGAGTGGACACAAACAGTGCGGGTGCGGGCAGGATTGGACACAAACATTGCGGGCGCGGGCGGGGTTGGCAACAAAGATTGCGGGTGCGGGCGGGATTGGCCACAAACATTGCGGGTGCGGGCGGGTGTGGAACACCATAGGGTGCGGGCGGTCCTGGTCATACATTCAGCGGGTGCGGGTTTAAGAAAACAGGCCCGGGCAGGGCTCCAGTGTGCTGTTCTCCTCAGATAGGGAACCCCCAAAGACTGAAATCACAAAAGAAAGGAGGCGCAAGCACCTAGTGCAATGATGGCGAACCTTGGCACCCCCCAATGTTTTGGAATTACATTTCCCATGATGTGTACTTCAAATAAAATTAGAGTAACTCCACTTTTATTGATTAAAAAAAAAAAAAAAAAAAATCTCCCTTCTGGGTGATCTATGTACATTGCAGGGACAATGTGACAACTCACTCAGGACTGGGGCTTCTGGAAGGGACTGCAGGCTAGCCTCTTGCCTACTGATTATGGGCCCTGGCTTGTGAGGGAGCACTGCTCTTTGTGGGGTGTATGCTGGGGGGACCCTTGGAGTAATGTTACTTTGGGTTCAAGTCCACGTCTTCCCAAGACACACAGACTCGGACTCGGCCTAGGATCCATGTTAAAGGCCTAGCTGCCTATTGCCAATAGGGGATGGCTCTGCACAGTCAGACTCGTAGCAGATGCTAAGGTCATCAGCTCAACCACCTATCGTCCACACATTGTTAACTCACCTATTGTCTACTGTGTTCCACACATTGTTAATTATGCTGATTAACTCACCAATTGTCTACTGTGGGGATTTGTATACACTTATAATAATGTGTCAGACAGCTAAATACCTAAATACCGCAAGCGCTCACTCTATCGGGAATACTAGGCGTGCTGCTCTCCTCAGATGGGGAAACTCCAGAGACTGAAATCACAAAAGAAAGGAGGTGCGCAGTGATGGCGAACCCTGGCACCCCAGTTTTTTTGGAACTACATTTCCCATGATGCTCAACTACACTGCAGAGTGCATAAACATCATGGGAAATGTAGTTCCAAAACATCTGGGGTGCCAAGGTTTACCATCACTGATTTAGGGCGTGTGCATCTGGGGTGCCAAGGTTTGCCATCACTAATTTAGGGTGTGTGCATCTGGGGTGCCAAGGGTTGCCATCACTGATTTAGGGCGTGTGCATCTGGGGTGCCAAGGTTTGCCATCACTAATTTAGGGTGTGTGCATCTGGGGTGCCAAGGTTCGCCATCACTGCTTTAGGGCGAGTGCATCTGGGGTGCCAAGGTTTATCATCACTGATTTAGGGCGTGTGTATCTGGGGTGCCGAGGTTTACCATCACTGATTTAGGGCGTGTGCATCTGGGGTGCCGAGGTTTACCATCACTGATGTAGGACGTGTGCATCTGGGGTGCCAAGGTTTGCCATCCCTGCTTTAGGGCGAGTGCATCTGGGGTGCCAAGGTTTGCCATCCCTGCTTTAGGGCGAGTGCATCTGGGGTGCCAAGGTTTACCATCACTGCTTTAGGGCGAGTGCATCTGGGGTGCCAAGGTTTGCCATCACTGCTTTAGGGCGAGTGCATCTGGGATGCCAAGGTTTACCATCACTGCTTTTGGGTGAGTGCATATGGGGTGTCCAGGTTTACCATCACTGATTTAGGGCATGTGCATCTGGGGTGCCAAGGTTTACCATCACTGCTTTAGGGCATGTGCATCTGGGGTGCCAAGGTTTGCCATCACTGCTTTTGGGTGAGTGCATATGGGGTGTCCAGGTTTACCATCACTGATTTAGGGCGTGTGCATCTGGGGTGCCAAGGTTTACCATCACTGCTTTAGGGCGTGTGCATCTGGGGTGCCAAGGTTTGCCATCACTGCTTTAGGGCGTGTGCATCTGGGGTGCCAAGGTTTGCCATCACTGCCTTAGGGCGTGTGCATCTGGGGTGCCAAGGTTGCCATCACTGCTTTTGGGCATGTGTTGAAGTGTGGCCACGTCCCACTTATCAACCCACAGGTATGCTGCGGAGCCTACGCCCCGCCCAAACTAGTGCCTTGGTGCGGAAGTGATGTTGTATGCCGGACGCATGTATAACATTGGAGGATCTCCAAAACAGTCCCAGTTTCTCATGTGACCCCCTTGGGGGGGAAAAAATAATTGCCTACCACTGTTGTAGAACAAATATGGATGGCTACTAAAGTTATATAACACTGGTGATGGAAAGGTGGTAAAAACAGGCGGTCAATCCATAGTTTTAGCTCCCTTCCTCCCAGGCAAGATCCATAAAGATATGGATGAGCGAGTTTGGGGTGGAGGAACTCGACTGGCCTGCACAGAGTCCTGACCTCAACCCGATAGAACACCTTTGGGATGAATTAGAGCAGAGACTGCGAGCCAACTCCCAACTTTGTGGGAAGAGTTTGGGGATGGCCCCTTCCTGTTCCAACATGACTGCGCACCAGTGCACAAAGCAAGGTCCATAAAGACAGGGATGAGTGAGTTTGGGGTGGAGGAACTTCACTGGCGCCTGACCTCACAAATGCGTTTCTGGAAGAATGGTGAAACATTCCCATAGACACTCCTAAACCTTGTGGACGGCCTTCCCAGAAGAGTTGAAGCTGTTATAGCTGCAAAGGGCGGAGCCAACTCAATATTGAACCCTACGGACTAAGACTGGGATACCATCAAAGTTCATGTGTGTAAAGGCAGGCGTCCCAATACTTTTGCAAATATGATCTCCAGGCTAAAGAAACGAATGGCGTCTGGTATCCTTCGAAAATTTGCATATTACCGCCAGGCTGCTCTGCAGCCATGTTGCCTTGCAGCGGGTTGGCATTTCCAAGCTGCCAGTCAGGGAGGTGGCAGTATACCCGCACGTGCAAATGCAATAACGTACCACAATAGGATGCTTTATATGTGAAAAGGCCCCTCCGCCAGCAGAGGACGGGAACTGCGGTGTCCGCCTCATATGGTGCTGCTTATCACAGGCTGGGGAGGTGACTATGGGGACAAGTTTACTAATCTGGGGCTCGTAGAGGTGCAGGCATACCCCGATCCGGCCCCTGAGGGCCACCCCAGGCTCCTGTCCCCCCATGTCTGTGAATTGTGTCCCCTTTTCCTGTTTCTATTTTGGGGACATCTGAGATCAAATGTATTTTTGTGAAGATTTTTCAGGAAAGCTGTGTCACTAAATGTCAAAGGATGAACCTGTGTCCCCTCTTGTCAATACAGATGATAACACTTTCAAAAAAAAAAAAAGTTGTCTTGCCTCATTTTTTTTACCCTCTTGTTTTGAAAAGAACGGGGAGGAATTAGGGGCTCTGTCTGGGTTTTTATTGCCACCCGGGTCCCCATTTTGGAGATTTCCCCTCACTTCCTGTCAGAAAAAAAAAAAAAAAGGAAGTCATTGGAACAGGGCCGCTGATAAGGCGGTACAGCCTCTGCCGCCCCCCTGTACTGGGCTCGGGCCCCATCAGTTCAAAAGGGGGACCTGCTGAGTAATAGGGCCAGCTACAGTGCTGCCAGCTTCTTCTCCATTACCTCCAGCTGTACTGCAGGGGGATCACTTCTAGCATCCGCGCCCCCCTGCTTCCCGAGCAACTTCTCTCCACATTTTCTGTTGACAAAAGTTTGCCACATTTCCTGTACGGTTGTCACCGGGACAGGAAGTGAGGGGTAAAAAAAATCTCCGTGATGGGTTGAAATATGAAAATAAAATGTGATAGAAAATGGAACTCTTACACGGGACCAAGGCCTACACAAACTACAGTGTGCAGATCTTTCATGGCCTCTTCGGGATGCACTGTAACGCAACAGCGTGAACGTTATTTATATATTATATGCTAAGAACAAGGGCAGAGAAGGGCAACTAAACTAATTAGGGGATTGGAGGACCTTAATTATGAAGAGCGTCTGCAATCGCTTGATTTAAGCCCTGTACACACGTACGAATGTCAGCCGAACGATCGGCCGTCTTTTGTCCGGTGCTGTCCTGTCGGCTGAAAAGTGCAAAAGACTGCACACGAATTTTGTCGGCCAACAACAGCCGACTGCAGAAGTGATGTCATGTAATGGTTAACTTTCCTTGTGTTTTTTCTTTTCTGAGCATGCCCAGTCTTGCTAATCTGCTCTTTGTCGGCGGAATTCTGTACTGACTGGCGAACAATCGGCCGTTCTTGTGTCGGCATACAAAAATTTTAAAGTCTGCACGACAGATTCTGTTCGGCCGAAAATGCGCTGTCGGTTGTCGGAAGCATCATACTAACAAGCCTACAATCGGCCGATCGGTCCTCGGCCGAATATTTACGGACGACAATCGGTACGTTGCGTACGGGGCTTTATTCTCCATGGAGAAGAGACGCCTGAGAGGGGACATGATAGCAATTTATAAATACATCAATGGTGATCTCAGCATAGAAAAAAAGCTATTCAGTCGAAAGGATTGCATGAGGACTCGAGGGCATACAATGCGATTGGAGGAGAAGCGTTTTAACCTCAGGCAACGTGGGGGGTTCTTTACTGTTAGGGCTACAAGATTGTGGAATTCTCTACCACAAGAGGTGGTTTCTGCGGGAAGTATGGTGGCTTTCAAAAGACTCTTAGACGTACATCTCAAGGATCAGAACATTCAGGGCTATGTGAGATGATTACGGCCACACACACCTACACAGGTTGAACTGGATGGACTATTGTCTTTATTCAACCTCACCTACTATGTAACAAGGTCTCTCATCTATGGCAACCAGTTCAAACCCTCCTTTCCCTTGCAGCTCCTTCTACCAAAGTGACATCTGACTGGTTGCTATGGACGGTAAGAAATGTTCTTCTTAGGCCATATTCGCTGGCGAGAATCATCGGCAGGCTGCGTGACTCTACAAATCAATGTCTGGTGCCAGGCCATCCAAGCTGTTACCTGCTTCTGACTGACCCTGGGTGCGTCCAGGGACGGCGTTTCCACTGTATTTTTGTCGACATGGAAACTGGACGCGGCTGAAGCACAGAGTGCGGCTGCGTTCAGAGATGGCGTTTACCCCACCACAAACTCCCCGCCCCTTGGAGGTATCCCTGCCACGTTTTCCATACATACAGTCATTGTGCGCGTTATTACCAGCAATACTGCGTCTGAAGGAGTCTTGAGGGGACTGGAAAACAGCAACTCGCCTAAAATGTGCGCAAGAGCATGACGAAAAAAATGGCAGCCAAACTCGGAAGTGGTGCTTCTGTGTTCCTTCTAGCAGGGGGAGATCAGTAAATGGATGTTCTACCGGCTGCACGAGCCAATGGGGGGGGGGGGGGGGGTCCAGGCCCACAGGTAGGATAGTCGAGTCTGGGAAACATAGCCTGGTGTCCAGGAAACATAACTGGGGGGCAAAAAACATGTCAGGGGGGTCCAGTAAACATGTCTAGGCAAGAAAACCTGACCAGGGGTCCAGGAAACATGGCTGGGGGTCTAGGAAACATGGATGGGGATCCAATAAACATGGTTAGACAAGAAAACATGACCAGGGGTCCGTGAAACATGGATGGGGATCCGGTTAAAATGGCTGGGCAAGAAAACATGACCAGGGGTCCAGGAAACATGACTGGGGGTCCATGAAACATGACTGTGTGCCTATTAAACATGTCTGGGCAATAAAATATGACCGGGGTCCATGAAACATGACTGTGTGCCTATTAAACATGTCTGGGCAATAAAATATGACCGGGGTCCATGGAACATGACTGGGGGCCTAGGAAACATGGATGGGGATCCAGTAAACTTGACCAAGGGTACATGAAACATGACTGGGGGGGCCTAGGAAACATATCTGAGGGTTCGGGAAACATGGCTGGTAAACATGAATGGGTGTCCAATAAATATGGCTGGGGCACAAAAACACGACCAGGGGTCCAACAAACATGACCAGGGGTCCAAAAAACACGCCCAGGGGTCCAAGAAACATGACCAGGGGTCCAACAAACATGACCAGGGGTCCAACAAACACAACCAGGGGTCCAAGAAACATGAACAGGGGTCCAACAAACATGACCAGGGGTCCAAGAAACACGACCAGGGGTCCAAGAAACACGACCAGGGGTCCAAGAAACATGAACAGGGGTCCAAGAAACATGACCAGGGGTCCAACAAACAAGACCAGGGGTCCAAGAAACATGAACAGGGGTCCAACAAACACGACCAGGGGTCCAACAAACAAGACCAGGGGTCCAAGAAACATGAACAGGGGTCCAACAAACACGACCAGGGGTCCAATTAACACGACCAGGGGTCCAACAAACACTACCAGGAGTCCAACAAACACGACCAGGAGTCCAAGAAACATGGCTGTGTCCAGGAAACGTGTCTGGGGGGGGGGGGGGCAATGAAAACACGACGTGGGGTCCTAGAAACATGTCTGGCGATCTGGGAAACACGGCTGGGGGTCCTTGGAAAGAATTTTTCCACCTGACAGCCATCTTGTCAGATTTACGCGCTTCGTCAGCCAGAAATGCGTATAAAACGCAGTGCCGCTGTATGACACAAGCCAGTGAAAGTGAGGTGTGAATGTTGGGTGAAAAGGTTTATTATGGAGGTTTATTCTCGGCCTGTGTGTATTAGGAATGTCTTATAGGCGGACTCTCCTCACACTGACTGACTCCTCACACACTGACTGACTGACTCTCCTCACACACTGACTGACTGACTCTCCTCACACTGACTGACTCTCCTCACACTGACTGACTCTCCTAACACACTGACTGACTCTCCTAACACACTGACTGACTCTCCTCACACTGACTGACTCTCCTAACACACTGACTGACTCTCCTAACACACTGACTGACTCTCCTCACACACTGACTGACTCTCCTCACACACTGACTGACTGACTCTCCTCACACTGACTGACTCTCCTCACACACTGACTGACTCTCCTCACACACTGACTGACTCTCCTCACACTGACTGACTGACTCTCCTCACACTGACTGACTCTCCTCACACACTGACTGACTGACTCTCCTCACACACTGACTGACTGACTCTCCTCACACACTGACTGACTGACTCTCCTCACACACTGACTGACTCTCCTAACACACTGACTGACTCTCCTCACACTGACTGACTCTCCTAACACACTGACTGACTCTCCTAACACACTGACTGACTCTCCTAACACACTGACTGACTCTCCTAACACACTGACTGACTCTCCTCACACTGACTGACTCTCCTCACACTGACTGACTGACTCTCCTCACACTGACTGACTCTCCTCACACACTGACTGACTGACTCTCCTCACACTGACTGACTCTCCTCACACACTGACTGACTCTCCTCACACACTGACTGACTCTCCTCACACTGACTGACTCTCCTCACACTGACTGACTGACTCTCCTCACACTCTGACTGACTCTCCTCACACTGACTGACTCTCCTCACACACTGACTGACTCTCCTCACACACTGACTGACTCTCCTCACACACTGACTCTCCTCACACTGACTGACTCTCCTCACACACTGACTGACTCTCCTAACACACTGACTGACTCTCCTCACACTGACTGACTGACTCTCCTCACACTGACTGACTCTCCTCACACTGACTGACTCTCCTCACACACTGACTGACTCTCCTAACACACTGACTGACTCTCCTCACACACTGACTGACTCTCCTCACACACTGACTGACTCTCCTCACACTGACTGACTCTCCTCACACTGACTGACTCTCCTCACACACTGACTGACTCTCCTAACACACTGACTGACTCTCCTTACACTGACTGACTCTCCTTACACTGACTGACTCTCCTCACACACTGACTGACTCTCCTCACACACTGACTGACTCTCCTCACACTGACTGACTCTCCTCACACTGACTGACTCTCCTCACACACTGACTGACTGACTCTCCTCACACTGACTGACTCTCCTCACACACTGACTGACTCTCCTCACACTGACTGACTCTCCTCACACACTGACTGACTCTCCTCACACACTGACTGACTCTCCTCACACACTGACTGACTCTCCTCACACTGACTGACTGACTCTCCTCACACACTGACTGACTCTCCTCACACACTGACTGACTCTCCTCACACTGACTGACTCTCCTCACACTGACTGACTCTCCTCACACACTGACTGACTCTCCTCACACTGACTGACTCTCCTCACACTGACTGACTGACTCTCCTCACACTGACTGACTGACTCTCCTCACACTGACTGACTGACTCTCCTCACACTGACTGACTCTCCTCACACACTGACTGACTCTCCTCACACTGACTGACTCTCCTCACACTGACTGACTCTCCTCACACTGACTGACTCTCCTCACACTGACTGACTCTCCTCACACACTGACTGACTCTCCTCACACACTGACTGACTGACTCTCCACACACTGACTGACTCTCCTCACACTGACTGACTCTCCTCACACACTGACTGACTCTCCTCACACACTGACTGACTCTCCTCACACTGACTGACTGACTCTCCTCACACTGACTGACTGACTCTCCTCACACTGACTGACTCTCCTCACACACTGACTGACTCTCCTCACACTGACTGACTCTCCTCACACACTGACTGACTCTCCTCACACACTGACTGACTCTCCTCACACTGACTGACTCTCCTCACATTGACTGACTCTCCTCACACTGACTGACTGACTCTCCTCACACACTGACTGACTCTCCTCACACACTGACTCTCCTCACACACTGACTGACTCTCCTCAAACTGACTGACTCTCCTCACACTGACTGACTGACTCTCCTCACACACTGACTGACTCTCCTCACACACTGACTCTCCTCACACACTGACTGACTCTCCTCAAACTGACTGACTCTCCTCACACTGACTGACTCTCCTCACACACTGACTGACTCTCCTCACACACTGACTGACTCTCCTCACACTCTGACTGACTCTCCTCACACTGACTGACTGACTCTCCTCACACTGACTGACTCTCCTCACACTGACTGACTCTCCTCACACTGACTGACTCTCCTCACACTGACTGACTCTCCTCACACACTGACTGACTCTCCTCACACTGACTGACTCTCCTCACACTGACTGACTCTCCTCACACACTGACTGACTCTCCTCACACTGACTGACTCTCCTCACACACTGACTGACTCTCCTCACACTGACTGACTCTCCTCACACACTGACTGACTCTCCTCACACACTGACTGACTCTCCTCACACTGACTGACTCTCCTCACACACTGACTGACTCTCCTCACACTGACTGACTCTCCTCACACTGACTGACTCTCCTCACACACTGACTGACTCTCCTCACACACTGACTGACTCTCCTCACACTGACTGACTGACTCTACTCACACTGACTGACTCTCCTCACACTGACTGACTCTCCTCACACTGACTGACTCTCCTCACACACTGACTGACTCTCCTCACACACTGACTGACTCACACTGACTGACTCTCCTCACACACTGACTGACTCTCCTCACACTGACTGACTCTCCTCACACACTGACTGACTCTCCTCACACACTGACTGACTCTCCTCACACACTGACTGACTCTCCTCACACTGACTGACTGACTCTCCTCACACACTGACTGACTCTCCTCACACACTGACTGACTCTCCTCACACTGACTGACTCTCCTCACACTGACTGACTCTCCTCACACACTGACTGACTCTCCTCACACTGACTGACTCTCCTCACACTGACTGACTGACTCTCCTCACACTGACTGACTGACTCTCCTCACACTGACTGACTGACTCTCCTCACACTGACTGACTCTCCTCACACACTGACTGACTCTCCTCACACTGACTGACTCTCCTCACACTGACTGACTCTCCTCACACTGACTGACTCTCCTCACACTGACTGACTCTCCTCACACACTGACTGACTCTCCTCACACACTGACTGACTGACTCTCCACACACTGACTGACTCTCCTCACACTGACTGACTCTCCTCACACACTGACTGACTCTCCTCACACACTGACTGACTCTCCTCACACTGACTGACTGACTCTCCTCACACTGACTGACTGACTCTCCTCACACTGACTGACTCTCCTCACACACTGACTGACTCTCCTCACACTGACTGACTCTCCTCACACACTGACTGACTCTCCTCACACACTGACTGACTCTCCTCACACTGACTGACTCTCCTCACATTGACTGACTCTCCTCACACTGACTGACTGACTCTCCTCACACACTGACTGACTCTCCTCACACACTGACTCTCCTCACACACTGACTGACTCTCCTCAAACTGACTGACTCTCCTCACACTGACTGACTGACTCTCCTCACACACTGACTGACTCTCCTCACACACTGACTCTCCTCACACACTGACTGACTCTCCTCAAACTGACTGACTCTCCTCACACTGACTGACTCTCCTCACACACTGACTGACTCTCCTCACACACTGACTGACTCTCCTCACACTCTGACTGACTCTCCTCACACTGACTGACTGACTCTCCTCACACTGACTGACTCTCCTCACACTGACTGACTCTCCTCACACTGACTGACTCTCCTCACACTGACTGACTCTCCTCACACACTGACTGACTCTCCTCACACTGACTGACTCTCCTCACACTGACTGACTCTCCTCACACACTGACTGACTCTCCTCACACTGACTGACTCTCCTCACACACTGACTGACTCTCCTCACACTGACTGACTCTCCTCACACACTGACTGACTCTCCTCACACACTGACTGACTCTCCTCACACTGACTGACTCTCCTCACACACTGACTGACTCTCCTCACACTGACTGACTCTCCTCACACTGACTGACTCTCCTCACACACTGACTGACTCTCCTCACACTGACTGACTGACTCTCCTCACACACTGACTGACTCTCCTCACACACTGACTGACTCTCCTCACACTGACTGACTCTCCTCACACTGACTGACTCTCCTCACACACTGACTGACTCTCCTCACACTGACTGACTCTCCTCACACTGACTGACTGACTCTCCTCACACTGACTGACTGACTCTCCTCACACTGACTGACTGACTCTCCTCACACTGACTGACTCTCCTCACACACTGACTGACTCTCCTCACACTGACTGACTCTCCTCACACTGACTGACTCTCCTCACACTGACTGACTCTCCTCACACTGACTGACTCTCCTCACACACTGACTGACTCTCCTCACACACTGACTGACTGACTCTCCACACACTGACTGACTCTCCTCACACTGACTGACTCTCCTCACACACTGACTGACTCTCCTCACACACTGACTGACTCTCCTCACACTGACTGACTGACTCTCCTCACACTGACTGACTGACTCTCCTCACACTGACTGACTCTCCTCACACACTGACTGACTCTCCTCACACTGACTGACTCTCCTCACACACTGACTGACTCTCCTCACACACTGACTGACTCTCCTCACACTGACTGACTCTCCTCACATTGACTGACTCTCCTCACACTGACTGACTGACTCTCCTCACACACTGACTGACTCTCCTCACACACTGACTCTCCTCACACACTGACTGACTCTCCTCAAACTGACTGACTCTCCTCACACTGACTGACTGACTCTCCTCACACACTGACTGACTCTCCTCACACACTGACTCTCCTCACACACTGACTGACTCTCCTCAAACTGACTGACTCTCCTCACACTGACTGACTCTCCTCACACACTGACTGACTCTCCTCACACACTGACTGACTCTCCTCACACTCTGACTGACTCTCCTCACACTGACTGACTGACTCTCCTCACACTGACTGACTCTCCTCACACTGACTGACTCTCCTCACACTGACTGACTCTCCTCACACTGACTGACTCTCCTCACACACTGACTGACTCTCCTCACACTGACTGACTCTCCTCACACTGACTGACTCTCCTCACACACTGACTGACTCTCCTCACACTGACTGACTCTCCTCACACACTGACTGACTCTCCTCACACTGACTGACTCTCCTCACACACTGACTGACTCTCCTCACACACTGACTGACTCTCCTCACACTGACTGACTCTCCTCACACACTGACTGACTCTCCTCACACTGACTGACTCTCCTCACACTGACTGACTCTCCTCACACACTGACTGACTCTCCTCACACACTGACTGACTCTCCTCACACTGACTGACTGACTCTACTCACACTGACTGACTCTCCTCACACTGACTGACTCTCCTCACACTGACTGACTCTCCTCACACACTGACTGACTCTCCTCACACACTGACTGACTCACACTGACTGACTCTCCTCACACACTGACTGACTCTCCTCACACTGACTGACTCTCCTAACACACTGACTGACTCTCCTAACACACTGACTGACTCTCCTCACACACTGACTGACTCACCTCACACACTGACTGACTCTCCTCACACTGACTGACTCTCCTCACACTGACTGACTCTCCTCACACTGACTGACTCTCCTCACACACTGACTGACTCTCCTCACACACTGACTGACTCTCTCATCTTTCTGCCTCCATACTGGAAGTCACTGATCGTCTCAGAGGGAACTCGTCACATGATTGGGCTGTCCCGTGACGGACAGGAGCTACCAGCCAATCAGCTTTGACTATTGTCGGGCGGGAAAAGACGGACGCGTCTCTGTGGTACGGCCCCGAGTAAGATGGAAGCCGAGGCCGTCCCGTCCACCTCGGGGGTCTCAGAGCAGCCCGGAGCCGCGGACACCACGGGGCGGCCGCTCATCTTTAACACGCTGGTGGACAAGTTTTTGGAAGGGCTGGTGGAGGTGGGAAGGTAAGTCGGAGCGCACTGATTGGTCGCCTTATCGGACTCGGCGCGCTGCGATTGGCTGTGGCGCACTTTGGGGTTCGCGACAGAGGATTGGCTGAACGCCTCAGAGACTGTGATCTGATTGGGCGAGATGGGGATGCGGCTGAAGTTTGATTGGCTGAGGGATTTTTTGGTCTATTTCTATGTTTTGGGGCTTGCCATAAGAGCTGACAATCAGTGGGGTGGGATTTGCTGGCAGTGTTATACCCTCCCCCACCACAGCAAGTACTGACTGGAGGGTGGAAGAGTCTGTCTGTGATCCCAATGGGGAAATAAGGGGGGTAGTTGTCACCAGGATGACATAAAAACAGAGAATCCCCCTCACTTCCTGTCCTGGTGACACTTCTTTTACCAGACAGGAAGTGAGGGGAGATCGCCAACAGATACACAGAGAACAATAAGATCCTGGGGGTCTAATAACAACAATTCTGTGTGAAAGCCCCTCCCCCTCACTTCCTAGCTGAGCCTGAAGCTGGTGGGAGGGGCCTGTAACTTGAAGGCGGTGTCCAGTCAGAGCTGGTGGGAGGGGCCTGGAGATGATGGGAGGAGTCTGGAACTTGCTGGTGGGAGGGGCCTGGAGATGATGGGAGGAGTGTTTAACTTGCAGGAGATGTCCAGAGCTGGTGGGAGGGGCCTGCAGATGATGGGAGGAGTCTTTAACTTGCAGGAGGTGTCCAGAGCTGGTAGGAGGGGCCTTCAGATGATGGAAGAAGTCTGAGGTTAGTGGGAAGGGCCTGGAGCTGATGGGAGGAGTCTGGAACTTGCAGGAGGTGTCCAGATCTGGTGGGAGGGGCCTGGAGATGATGGGAGGAGTCGTTAACTTGCAGGAGGTGTCCAGAGCTGGTGGGAGTGGCCTGTAAATTGCAAGAGGTGTCCAGAGCTTGTGGGAGGAGATGATGGGAGGAGTCTTTAACTTGCAGGAGGTGTCCAGAGCTGGCTGGAGCAGCCTAGAGCTGATGGGAGGGGTCTGGAGCTTGTGGGAGGAGTCTGAAAAATTGCAGAAGGAGCCTGGAGCTTATGGGAGGAGTCTAACTTGCAGGAGGTGTCCAGAGCTGGTGGGAGGGGCCTTCAGATGATGGAAGAAGTCTGAGGTTAGTGGGAAGGGCCTGGAGCTGATGGGAGGAGTCTGGAACTTGCAGGAGGTGTCCAGATCTGTTGGGAGGGGCCTGGAGATGATGGGAGGAGTTGTTAACTTGCAGGAGGTGTCCAGAGCTGGTGGGAGGGGCCTGTAAATTGCAAGAGGTGTCCAGAGCTTGTGGGAGGAGATGATGGGAGGAGTCTTTAACTCGCAGGAGGTGTCCAGAGCTGGCTGGAGCAGCCTAGAGCTGATGGGAGGGGTCTGAAGCTTGTGGGAGGATTCTGAAAAATTGCAGAAGGAGCCTGGAGCTGATGGGAGGGGCCTGGAGCTTATGGGAGGAGTCTGGAACTTGCAGGAGGTGTCCAGAGATGGTGGGAGGGGCCTGAAGCTGAAAGGAGAAGTCTAGAACTTGCAGGAGGTGCCTAGAGAAGGTAGGAGGAGACTGGAGCTGGTGGGAGGGGCCCGGAGCTGATAGGAAAAGGCTAGAACTTTCAGGAGGAGACTGGAGAAGGTAGGAGGAGCCTGGAGCTGGCAGAAGGTGTGCAAGGCTGGTGGGAGGGGCCTGGAGCTGGTTGAAGGAGTCTGGGATTTGCAGGAGATGTCCAGAGCTGGCTAGAGGAGCATAGAGCTGATGGGAGGGGCCTGGAGCCCCAGGAGAAGTCTTAACTTGCAGGAGGTGTCCAGAGCTGGTAGGAGGGGCCTTTAGATTATGGAAGGAGCCTGGAGCTGGCAAGAGGTGTGCAGAGCTGGTGGGAGGGGCCTGGAGCCGGCAGAAGGTGTGTTGGGAGGGGCCTGGAGCTGCAGGAGGAGTCTTGAGCTGGTGGGGAGGGGCCTGGAGCTGGTTGAAGAAGTCCGGGATTTGCAGGAGGTGTCTAGAGCAGCATAGAGCTGATGGGAGGAGTCTAAAATGTAGGCAGAGCCTGGAGCTTGTGGGGGGAGTCTGGAAGGTGGTGGAGCAAAGTATGCCTAAATAAGAGGATCCCAGTCATGTGACCCGCTCTCCTCCAACCAGAGTTCTCTGTGTTGCTTTGGCCATTTCATTCTCCACACCACAGCGTGCATTTTATGAATGGTCTGCAGTGTATGGAGAGCTGTTCTGAAAGCCAATCACAGCAGTCCCATTATTACTCCACAGCTGGTGTGAAGGGGTTAATGTAGATTAGTGACCGATCCCTACACTGACAGCACAGCGAGGAAGCCCCCACAATGCAGTTCTGTACAGAAAAGGCCCCTCCCCCCATGGTGATGACAAACCTACAGCTGTACAGATCAGTGTGTGACCTCTGACCTCCCAATCACCTTCTATAACCCCTCCCCCCCTTCCTCCGCAGCTACCAGCGCTTCGCTCGCTGCTACAAGAAGTTCTACCGGCTGCAGCCGGAGCTGACCCGGGGAATCTACGACCAGTTCGTGGCCCAACTACATTCCTCCATCAAGGTGAGCCGACCCCAATTTTACTTTCAGCGTATCGTAAAGTGAGACCCCCCTCCCAGAATTCCTACCGCCGCCATGAATACTCACCATACTTTATGTCCGGTAGCTCCATCTAGTGGCTATTATGAGGTATTTTTTTGTGGAAGACCTCAATCAGAACAATACCTCATTATGGGCACTAGATGGCGCTGACAGACACAGGAAACACACGTATTAGACACAATACGGAGATTCTTCCTGATGGCTGTGGGAATATTTTGGGGATTTTATGCAGCAATTTTTTTTTTTTTTTTTTAATAAAGTTATTTATTACTATTTTTTTTTTCCTCAGGCTGAGATTCAGGAGATAAAGGAAGAGGGGAATCTGGAAGCGCTGCTGGACTCTTTGGATAAGATGGAGAAGGAGGCAGCAAGCACAGCGGATGTCAAATGGTGAGATCGGTGTTTATCGCTTCTCGATTTTAGGGTCACTCTTCAGGGGGCCTTCAAGGACACAGAACGTTTTTCATTAAAGGAGGAGTTCATGATAGAAGAGGCTTAAAGTAGTTGTAAATCCCTTCCATATACCCAGTGAAGTGACCGCCCTCAGGAAATACACAGAGATAGAAGTTATACATAAGTTGTACCTGTTTATCTGCAGTCTACTATTCTCTGCAGACAGGATTTATAAAGCTTGTCTGAGAGTTCAGGGGAAAAAAAGGGGGCGGAGAGCTGTAACCACACACTGCAGACTTAAGTGAGGAGAATACTGAGAGCTGATTGGAGGGAAGGGGCACACCACACCACCCCCCCCTTCCCCCTTCACGCAGAAACAGATTTGAGGCTGTCAATTACAGGCTGTGTGCTGGATGTCCCTTCTCTGTCACCATTTATCTTTTGGTGTCCGGAAAACCCATCATAGTGACATAGTTAATCAGGAGCCTGTAGCTATTTATCTGATCTTCCCAGGAGCCTGCAGTCACTATATCTGGTCTCCCCAGGAGCCTGCAGTCACTATATCTGGTCTCCCCAGGAGTCTGCAGTCACTATATCTGGTCTCCCCAGGAGCCTGCATTCACTATATCTGATCTCCCCAGGACTCTGCATTCACTATATCTGCTCTCCCCAGGAGCCTGCATTCACTATATCTGATCTCCCCAGGAGTCTGCATTCACTATATCTGCTCTCCCCAGGAGCCTGCATTCACTATATCTGATCTCCCCAGGAGCCTGCAGTCACTATATCCGGTCTCCCCCGGACTCTGCAGTCACTATATCTGGTCTCCCCAGGACTCTGCAGTCACTATATCCGGTCTCCCCCGGACTCTGCAGTCACTATATCTGATCTCCCCAGGACTCTGCAGTCACTATATCTGATCTCCCCAGGACTCTGCAGTCACTACATAAATATAAACTGCTAAATACCTTTTCTCATCAGCAGTATATAGCAGTCTTGTGACTTCTATCAGTGTCTGGTTAAATCTTATAGGAGTAGTTTCATTCTCCTCTCACTGTCCTATTAGCCTGCAGGACCCCCGACCCTCTGTCTGTACAGTGCTGATTGGTTCTGTGCTGATCACATGCTTTGAATATTTAAAAATGAAGTAACCCGTGTTTTTGGCGCTCAGATAAAGTGTAGTTCCACTTTAACCTCTTAAATGCTGGTGGGTGCTAAATGTGAGGGAACCAATGGCCACACGTTACCCCTGATCTGCAGAGGCCCCCCGGCCACAGCGAAATGAAAAACTGTTCTTTGCTCCGACAGGCGTCCCAGCGGAGTTCCCGAAGAGGACTTGCGGGCTCACTTGGTTCCGTACCTCCTGCAGCAGCGGGAATACTTACGCAAGTTGGTGAAGGAGAGGGAACAGGAGAACGCCAAGCTGGCCCAGTCCGTCCTGGCTGGGAGGAGGAAGATCGAGGAGATGCAGCAGGAGATCCAGAGGAGGCAGCAGGCCTGGAAGGTGAGGAGGCACCACTATGGAGGAGGTGTATGTGCTGTGTGGTTTAACCACTTCAATACCGGGCACTTTCACCCCCTTATATAATATTATTATTTTATTTATTTATTTATTTATTTTTTTTCATCAGGAATGTAAACATCCCTTGTGACAGTAATAGGCAGTGACGGGTACTTTTTTTGGAGGGATCGGGGGTCTATAAGACCCCAAATTCCTCCTTTTTTGCACTTAAAAGCATTCAAAATGCCAAGCTTGGCTGTTTTGAATGCTGTAAATTTTTTTAAAAATCTGGCGATTTTTAAGGCTCCAGTACCCGGAAGGGATGTCAGGACGTCGCTTCTGAGTTACTACATCGGAGACCCGATCAGAGCTGATTCCGGCTTTGTTTGCGTCTTCGGCCAGCCGGCGGAGGTGACGGCTGGTCGCTTGAGGCCTTTCAGTGGGACGGGAGACCCAGGCGAAGTGGCGGGAGGAGGGGACGTCCCCTCCCGCTGCTTTAATAAGAGCTGAGCAGCTTCTTGGCTGCATTGGTTGTTATTACAAGAAAGCCAACTGTCGGCTCTAAAAAAAGGTACCGGGTTGATCCCTGTAGCTGCAGGCATCGCTCCGGTACAGCCTCTTGAACCAACATCGGCAAGTTTGTGACCGATAATTCAAAAAAAAAGTGAATATCAGTCCCCGATAATTGGCCCCACCGATAATCGGTCGATCCCTACCACAAATTATGGGATATATCTGAAAATTGATCAATCCTTATGTACTGACAGATACATCTCATTTCTTGAGGCCCAAAAATGCCAGGACAGTACATATTATCCCCCAAATTACCCCTTTTTATGAAGTAGACAGTCCAAAGTATTTAGTAAGAGTCATTTGGACTCTTTTTTTAAGTTTGAACTTTTAGAAGAAATTTTGAATGAATGAAGAAATTAATTAAATGAAAAAAAAATAATATATTTTCACAATTTATTTTTATATTTTTACATACTGTCACAATTGCAGTACAGCGTCATCATGTAACTGGTGTGGCGGTGATCAGGGACACTGAAGACCGTACTGGGGAAAAAAAAAATAAATAAATAATAATTGTTTGTATTCAATTTGTTTTGTTACTTATTTGTCTTTTCTTTTTTTGCAATTTTCTTTTTTTTACCCACTGTAACAATACTGTGTAAACGGTCCAAGGTATTTAGTTAGAGGCGCGGCATTTGTCTTTTGAATTTGTAATTTTATTGTCACAATTTTTTGGAAAATTAAATGTGAAAAAAATATTTTTTTTTTTCACGATTTTTTTATTTTACATACTGTCACCGTTGCATTACAGCATCATCATATAACCGGTGTGGTGGTGATAGTATAAAAAAAAAAAAAAAATATATATATATATATATATATATATATATATATATATATATATATTATTATTATTACATTTTCTTATCTTTTTTTTACAACTGTGTGTGTGTGTGTGTTTTTTTTTTTATTTTTTACATACTGTGATTGTAGTGTACCATAGAAACACTGTACTATCTGGGGGAGGTAATGAAGATTTTTTTTTTTTTCTTTTACACATTATGTTTGCTTATAACAGTGAATTTCACTGTTATAAGCAACTGTGTTTTTCTGAATTAGATGGGTTCATTCAGTGTTTACTGCTGTGATTGGCCACATCTAATAACATGGTACAAATGGGCTGTTATTGGCCCTGTCTGTACCATGTGATCACTGTGACCAATCACAGAGATCAACACAGTAGTACACAATGGATGGCATGAATGGACGCATTGAATTGTGTACAATTGTCATGTGATCTGTTGTAATTGGTCACAGCGATCACATGGTACAGATGGGCTGTGATTGGCCCTGTCTGTACCATGTGATCACTGTGACCAACCACAGAGATCAACACAATAGTACACCGTGAATGGATGCCATCCATTGTGTACAATTGTCATGTGATCTGTTGTAATTGGTCACAGCGATCACATGGTACAGATGGGCTGTGATTGGCCCTGTCTGTACCATGTGATCACTGTGACCAACCACAGAGATCAACACAATAGTACACCGTGAATGGATGCCATCCATTGTGTACAATTGTCATGTGATCTGTTGTGATTGGTCACAGCGAGCGTTCACATGGTACAGATGGGCTGTGATTGGTCCTGTCTGTACCATGTGATCACTGTAACCAATCACAGAGATCTGCACAATAGTACACAATGAATGGATGCCATCCATTGTGTAAAGTTGTCATGTGATCTGTTGTGATTGGTCACAGTGATCACATGGCACTGGCAGCGGGCCGGTACATTAATCTGTTATTACAGCGGGTGACAGTGCGCACTGCAGCAGGGCATGTGGGGGGTGTGCAAGAGGTGCAATCCTGGAAGGAATGTCGTTTGGCATCCAGCCAGAACGGCGAATGTTGCCATTAAGAAACTCTAAGAGACTCATTCTGTTAACGTTGCTGATTACTTTTTGTTTTTGTGTTGTAGAATTTAAGCCAATCCCAGAGGGAGCTGATCCTGTCCATCCAGGAGACCGAGAAGGTGTGACCAGCAACTCTTCTAATGCCAACTGCTGTCCCATATTGTGGATGGATACAACTGTCCCCGCCCCCGCTGCCTTGCTGCAACCCTTCTCCTCCATATTATAGGACCTCTATTGTGATATTATATTCTGAGGATAATACAGGGGACCATAGTATTCAGCATGTTCTCTTCTACATTTCACATCCGTATATATATATATATATATATATATATATATCTTCTCTCCACTTTTACTACACTTCTTCTTGTTCTGCGTGTAAAAATGGCAGTTACCGGGGTTGGGATGAACCATGACAATGCCAGGGGACACATACTGGTCACCTTTTATTGTGAAATAGTTTGTCCCAACCCCCGGTCACTGCCGTTTCTTTTATTATTTATTGAATTCTGTGTGTAAATGTGGAGAAAAATATAAAGACGTGTATAAAGGGAATATAGTGAGTAGTATTGCCACATGTATTACCAGCGTACACATACAAGATGGACTTCTCCTCATATTACACCCGGTGCTTGCAGCACTGACAACTTACTGAGCTCCTGAGATTTGTTTATTTGCTTTTTGTTAAAAATGTAATTGTTAATAAATGATGTATTTTCTATATTCGTTACATTTTTCTCAAATCCGACCTCCAGGCCCCCCCTCTCCTGGACTGAAATGGCTTACTCTGATTTCACTGCACACTGTGTACCTCTCGCAATGTGCATTAGAAGCTGCTGCAAGTCAGATAGATAGATCGATCGATCAGATAGAGCCCGCCTCATTTCTTGGCTGGAGGATGTCCAACATCATCTAGCTCAGTGATGGCGATCACTCTAGCTCTTTCCTTCCCCAAACCTGACTCTCCCTGGCTTCTCTGCCTTTTTGGCTAAGATCAAACGTAGTATCTGTTCTTATCAGTGATCCAGTAGGGGGCACTGTGCTATCACCTGACCTGACCTAGTGGTGGCTATGCAAACCTGCTTGAGGGATGGGAACCCGGAAGGTTAGTACTGGCAGGAATTGAAACCGGAGCGCCCACAGGTCATTGGGGGCAGGGAGTATATTCTCCCTGAGAAAGCTGGAAGGGTCCATTACCTCCTGATTCGAACAGTCTACCTTGTCTGGTCATGGGAAGGCTGAGAGTCCGCAGTGTCTGTGCCCTCTGGGAGCGGCCACCCCAGAGGTGCTCTTATGGCGCTTTTCCACTGCATGGTACGGATCAGTTTGGCTCGGTTTGGCGCCTTTCCACTGCATGGTACCGCATGGTACGGGTTAGAACAGTTCGGTACAACGGCGCTTTTCCACCACATGGTACGGCTCGGTACGGCTCACTTAAACAGTACCACCTCGGTTGGGGTTCCAAGCAAGCCGTACCGATACCATATCCCACAATCCTTTGCATGCAGCATTGATTTTTTGTCACTACTAGCCACTGATTGGTCAGAGAATCGTTGTAATCCCACCCACTTACTACTAAGTACTACAACAGTGGAGAAGCAAACTGAGCCGAGTAGAGCCTATACAGTGCTGAAACGTGCCGACTCGTACCATGCAGTGGAAAAGCAAACTGAGCCGAGCCAAGCAGTGCCGAGTGGAGCCGAGCCGGTACTCACAGTGGAAAAGTGCCATTAGTAACCCCCTTGGTGTTGGACCCCAATGTGTGAACCGCCACATGATCACTGCTTCAAACACTTTTTTCTGCACTGTGCCTATTAGGGCTGGGCCTTTTGGCTAAAGTCCGGGGCAATTTTTGTTACCAGGCCTCAGGGCCCGGCCACTGCACCATGCGCAGCCACTTATTTATTTATTTCCTCTCCCACGTTTTGTCACTTTCACTTATGTGTGTTTTTTTTTTTTTCTCTCTAAGAGGGAGGGTCTTTGGGCTTTCCCTGAAGTCTAGGGGGGAAGATGCATGGCCCTCAGGCTCCTTCCTGCTGACCTGCTGATGACATCACTGATTTATTAAATAAAGTATGTCAGGAAGACGGAAAGATTTATTTAATAATGTCATCAGCATGTTGATGGGGAACCAGGGAAGGGAAAATAATAGGCAGATTAAACTTCAGCTTTGCAAACATTAGCTAGAGGTTTACTATAGATTGAAGCACACATACTAGTTAATTTGTGGGAAAGTTTTGTCTGGAGTTCCCCTTTAATCTAGACCCTATGACTGACTAAGCCCTGATGGGCGGGGCAAAATGCATCAGAGGAAGGTGTGGTTTTTGACAGAGACATGTAGGCTGAGGCTGCTCCATACCTCTATGTTACACGGACTGGTCAGGAGAGCAGTGGTGTTCTTCATGAATTAAAATAAAGTTTTGTCTGGAGTTCCCTTTTAACCTAGACCCTATGACTAAGTCCTGATGGGCGGGGTCACCCATAGGGGGTGTGGTTTTTGCCAGAGACACGTAGGCTGAGGCTGCTCCTTGCCTCTGTTACACGGGCTGATCGGGAGATCGGTGGTGTTCTTCATAACTGTAAATAAAGTTTTGTCTGGAGTTCCCCTTTAAACTAAACCCTATGACTAAGCCCTGATGGGCGGGGTGAAACGCATCAGAGGGGGTGTGGTTTTTGACAGAGACACGTAGGCTGAGGCCGCGCCATACCTCTGTTACATGGGATGGTCGGGAGAGTGGCGTTCTTTATTTATGAATATAAATAAAGTTTTGTCTGGAGTTCACCTTTAATCTAGACCCTTTGACTAAGCCCTGATGGGTGGGGTGAAACGCATCAGAGGGGGTGTGGTTTTTGATGGAGACGTGTAAGCTGAGGATGGTCCTTACCTCTGTTAACACAGGCTGGTCGGGAGAGTGGTGTTCTTTATTCTTTAATGTAAATAAAGTTTTGTCTGGAGTTCCTCTTTAAGCTAGCCCCTATGACTAAGCCCTGATGGGCGGGGTTAAATGCATCTGAGGGGGTTTGGTTTTTGATGGAGACGTGTAAGCTGAGGCCGCTCCTTACCTCTATGTTACAGGGGCTGGTCGGGAGAGCGGTGGTGGTCTTTAGTCTTTACATGTTGCGGAACTACACATCCCATGATGCATTGTAAAACTCTGACATTCACAGGCATGGCTAGGCATGATGGGAATTGTAGTTCCTTAACACCTGGAGGGCCATAGTTTGGAGCCCTCTGATCTAGACCCTATGACTAAGCCCTGATGGGCGGGGCGAAACTCATCAGGGGGGTGTGGTTTTTGGTGGAGACACTTACGTTGAGGCCGCTTCTTACCTCTTTGTTACACGGGCTGGTCTGGGAAGTGGCATTCTTCATGAATGTAAATAAAGTTTTGTCTGGAGTTCCCCTTAAATCTAGACCCTATGACTAAGCCCTGATGGGCGGGGCGAAACTCATCAGGGGAGTGTGGTTTTTGGTGGAGACACTTACGTTGAGGCTGCTTCTTACCTCTTTGTTACACGGGCTGGTCTGGGAAGTGGCATTCTTCATGAATGTAAATAAAGTTTTGTCTGGAGTTCCCCTTAAATCTAGACCCTATGACTAAGCCCTGATGGGCAGGGCGAAACTCATCAGGGGGGTGTGGTTTTTGGTGGAGACACGTACGTTGAGGCCGCTTCTTACCTCTTTGTTACACGGGCTGGTCGGGAGAGTGGTGGTGTTCTTCATGAATGTAAATAAAGTTTTTGTCTGGAGTTCCCCTTTAATCCCTGGGACTTTCCGCAGGGGTTGAGGTCGGGGGTGGCGGGGTTCATCGTTGTTCTCCGCCATCCTTAAATATCAGGTTATGTTCTCCGGCAGAATACATAAACACGCCTCGGGCCTCTGTGGTGTGCTGTGAACTCCGTCCCCTTCCTGATTACACAGTGTGGCTCCCAGTCCCGGCCTTACACTGGTTTCCAGTGATTTACTGGGTTGTTGTCCAAACCTCAGCTGGCGGTCAGAGAACACGAGTCCCGGCCACAGCCTCATGGATGATGTTGTGATTGAAGAGAATGTAGTTAACCCTCTGTAAACATCCCTTGTAATAGAAATAAGCAGGACAGGACCTCTTTATGGAGAGATCTGGGGTCAAAAAGAGCTCACATCTCACATTTACCCTCAAAATCAAAAGAAAAAAAAAGAAAATGTTGAGACTTTGACCTTAAAAAAAAGAAAAAAATATGTTTTAAGGCCTGAGAACTGGAAGTAACATAGGAGGCTGCTCCAGTCCTCCAAGGGCATAGAGCCAAGTGGGGGCTATTTTGCCTTCACTCGACTTCCTGCCTAGCCATAGGCTGCATCGGATCGCTTCTGGGCTTACCAACGCCGCTGGGATCACTTTCATCCGACGCCGAATTAGTCCCGGTTCACACTTATGCGATGCTGGATCCCTGCGAATCTACTGCGGGTTCCCGCATCACATTCCCAGCACAGGCAGTTTACACTGCCATATGCGAATCGATCACATACCGCAGTGCGATCTGACATTCGGACACAAATCGGATCGCATTGGTGTGAACCACCATGCGTACGATCCTGCTGCGGACCCAAAAAAAGGGTCCTGTGCGTGTTCAGTCCGAATCCGATGCGAATTCAGCCATACTATCCTTGATGTCATTGGGAGGAATTTGCCCCATCGTTAATGTCATTGTGAGGAAATGGCCCCATTGATGTCATTGGAAGGAATTGGCCCCATCAATGTCATTGGGAGGATTTGGCCCCATCATTGATGTCATTGGGAGGAATTGGCTCCATCCTTGGTGTCTTTGGGAGGAATGGGCCCCATTGATGTCATTGGGAGGAATTGGCCCCATCAATGTCATTGGGAGGATTTGGCCCCATCATTGATGTCATTGGGAGGAATTGGCTCCATCCTTGGTGTCTTTGGGAGGAATGGGCCCCATTGATGTCATTGGGAGGAATTGGCCCCATCCTAAGCATCTTTGGGAGGAATTGGCCCCATCCTAAGCGTCTTTGGGAGGAATTGGCCCCATCCTAAGCGTCTTTGGGAGGAATTGGCCCCATCCTTGGTGTCTTTGGGAGGAATCAGCCCCATTGTTGATGTCATTGGGAGGAATTGGCCCCATCAATGTCATTGGGAGGATTTGGCCCCATCATTGATGTCATTGGGAGGAATTGGCTCCATCCTTGGTGTCTTTGGGAGGAATGGGCCCCATTGATGTCATTGGGAGGAATTGGCCCCATCCTAAGCGTCTTTGGGAGGAATTGGCCCCATCCTAAGCGTCTTTGGGAGGAATTGGCCCCATCCTAAGCGTCTTTGGGAGGAATTGGCCCCATCCTAAGCGTCTTTGGGAGGAATTGGCCCCATCCTTGGTGTCTTTGGGAGGAATTGGACCCATCAATGTCATTGGGAGGAATTGGGCCCATCGATGTCATTGGGAGGAATTGACCCCATCAATGTCATTTGGAGGAATTCTGCCCTTCACTGGTAAAAGCAAACAAAGGGCTGGAGAAAAGCAAGCAAAGGGCCTCACCTGGCCCTCAGGGCTGCAGTTTGGAGACCACTGTTCTAGGGGGGTATAGAAGTAATTTGCGAGAACATTTGGGGATGGGAGGTTTTCCATGCCATGGGATTTCTACTGACTCCTTAGTTTGTACTGAGATTGAAGCGGAACGCCAAAAATGGTTCATCCAGATACCAATCCAATCCCAGAAACCAATCCAATCCCAGAAACCAATCCAATCCCAGATACAAATCCAATCCCAGAAACCAATCCAATCCCAGAAACCAATCCAATCCCAGATACAAATCCAATCCCAGATACCAATCCTATCCCAGATACAAATCCTATCCCAGATACAAATCCTATCCCAGATACAAATCCGATCCCAGATACAAATCCGATCCTAGATGCCAATCCAATCCCAGATACAAATCCGATCCCAATCCAATCCCAGATACAAATCCGATCCCAATCCAATCCCAGATACAAATCTGATCCCAGATACAAATCCGATCCCAGATACAAATCCTATCCCAGATACCAATCCTATCCCAGATACAAATCCTATCCCAGATACAAATCCGATCCCAGATACAAATCCTATCCCAGATACAAATCCGATCCCAGATACAAATCCGATCCTAGATCCCAATCCAATCCCAGATACAAATCCGATCCCAATCCAATCCCAGATACAAATCTGATCCCAGATACCAATCCGGTCCCAGATAAAAACCCTATCCCAGATACTAATCCAATCCCAGATACAAATCCGATCCCAGATACAAATCCTATCCCAGATACAAATCCGATCCCAGATACAAATCCGATCCCAGATACCATTAAATAGTTTGTCACAAAACGATCACATTGGATTTCAGAGGGCATCACAAATGTAAACATTTCCTTCTCTGGCTACAGCTGTATGAGTTTTCTTTTTTGGGCTGCTTGGCTGCAGAACGATTTCCTGATATAAATGTATTCATTCTGGAAGAGGAGTAGAAGAGACCCTGCTGACCCCGCTGGAAGTATTTTAGAACTTGGAGCTTTACCTGAACTGCACACAGAACACTCTGAGCCAATCCACACACATAGACCGGCTCTGTTCTACTTCTCCTGAGCCCATGGAGAGGAGTACAGACAACAAGAGACACTGATCAGGATAATCCCATTCCTGAGATCATTGGAGAAACTTCTCTGGTATCCGATCAATATGTGAATCGTAGAAGATATAAGAAGGTACACTATATTGTCAAAAGTATTGGTACGCCTGCCTTTACACCCACATGAACTTTAATGGCATCTCATTCTTAGTCCGTGACTAAGAATCAGCCCCATCGTTGATGTCATTGGGAGGAATAGACCCCATCCTTGGTGTCTTTGGGACCCATCTAAGTGACTTGGACCACCCTTTGCAGCTATAACAGCTTCAACTCTTCTGGGAAGGCTGTCCACAAGGTTTAGGAGTGTCTATGGGAATGTTTGACCATTCTTCCAGAAGCACATTTGTGAGGTCAGGCACTGATGTTGGGTGAGAAGGCCTGGTTCACAGTCTCCGCTCTAATTCATCCCAAAGATGTTCTATCGGGTTGAAGTCAGGCCAGTCAAGTTCTCCACTCCAAACTTTCTCTTCCATGTCTTTATGGACCTTGCTTTGGGCACTGGTCCAAATCATTTGGAGGAGGGGGGATTATGGTGTGGGATTGTTTTTCAGCGGTTGGCCCCTTAGTTCCAGTGAAGGGAATACCAAGACATTTTGGACAATTTCATGCTCCCAACTTTGTGGGAGGAGTTTGGGGATGGCCCCTTCCTGTTCCAACATGACTGCACACCAGTACACAAAGCAAGGTCCATAAAGACATGGATGAGCGAGTTTGGGGTGGAGGAACTTCACTGGCGCCTGACCTCACAAATGCGCTTCTGGAAGAATGGTCAAACATTCCCATAGACACACTCCTAAACCTTGTGGACAAGGTCAACCAGAAGAGTTGAAGCCCTTTGTCCACCCTTTGGACACGCCCTTTTAGCCAGTTCCGTATCCAAGAGCAAACCTTGCGGTCGATGCCTGCAGACCTTATTTTATAAATTAAGCGCTTGTGGGGAACTGTATCAAACGCCTTAGCGAAATCCAGGTACACCACATCCACTGGTCTCCCCCTATCTAGCTCACAGCTCACCTCCTCATAGAATGTTAAGAGATTGGTTTGACAAGAACGCCCATTTGTAAACCCGTGCTGATTACTGCTGATGATGCTGTTGTCTTTAGCAAACTCTACGATATAGTCCCTTATCATCCCCTCCAGAAGTTTACATACTATCGATGTCAGACTGACCGGCCTATAATTTCTCGGGACATGCCTCTGCCCTTTTTTGAATATCGGAATCACGTTAGCCTTCCTCCAATCCTCCGGTACATTTCCTGTCATAATACTGTCAGCAAAGATCAGGAACAGTGGTCTAGATATAATCTTACTAAGTTCTTTGAGTACTCTCGGATGTACGCCATCCGGGCCTGGTGATTTATTTGTGTTAATTTTATCCAGCCTTTCCCTGATTTCACCCTCTGTTAGCCATAGCGGCATTAAAGTTCATGTGCAGGCGTCCCAATACTTTTGACAATATAATGTACATGCTAGAGCCAGTTATCCCACCAGCATGTCTTGGGAGGAAACCCTAGCATGTCTTCGGAGAGTTGTCACCCTAGGACAGGAAGTGTGTTTCTGCTGGGATCATCTGGTGAAAATAAAGGGAAAAAATCCTAAAAAAGAAAACGAATGCAGCCACCACATCTATGTGTAGGTAAAAAGCAATATAAAACACGTGTGACCAGCTTTAGATCGGAGTTCCGTCATTTGTGGACCTGCATACAGAAGAGTTTGGATTGATTTACTAAAGGAAATATACTGAGCTCTTTGCAGGTACAGTTGCTCCAGTGCTTAGTAAATGAGGGGGATCTCTGCTGACTTCCATCATCCAATCATCTGCAAGCAAAAATGCTATTTCCTTTAGTAAATCCAAACCGTTGCATATAGCCAATTTATCACTGAAAAGAGGAGAACGTCATCAATCTCTGGTTCCTGTGACCCTGTGATTGGAAAGCTTGGCTGGCACGGGGTAACAGCTCCATAAGACGTGGCTCTGGGCTCTCTACCCAGGTAACCCCAGGTCACGGAGTCCGCCCAGCGCCGCTTCCCATTTTGAGGTCTGACCGCTGGCGGAAATGCATCCGCCATTACAGGGAGAGGAAGACGGGGAGTGAAGATAATAGCATAGGGCCCTCTACAACATCATCCCAACATGGCATTATATCATCAAATCACCGGACTCTGCCAAACCTTCCATTTAACCCCTCGGGATAGACTCATCTTGTCTCCGCTACTTCAGATGGCTTGTAGAGGGAAACTAACTTAATTTAAGTCAGTACATTCTGAGTTAAGGTAATATTACCCTTAAATTATACTTTTTGATCGTATTTATACATATATATATATATATATATATATATATATATATATACAGTGGGTACGGAAAGTATTCAGACCCCCTTAAATTTTTCACTCTTTGTTAGATTGCAGCCATTTGCTAAATCATTTAAGTTCATTCTTCTTCCTCATGAATGTACACATAGCACCCCATACTGACAGAAAAACACAGAATTGTTGACATTGTTGCAGATTTATTAAAAAAGAAAAACTGAAATATCACATGGTCCTAAGTATTCAGACCCTTTGCTGTGACACTCATATATTTAACTCAGGTGCTTTCCATTTCTTCTGATCATCCTGGAGATGGTTCTACACCTTCATTTGAGTCCAGCTGTGTTTGATTATACTGATTGCACTTGATTAGGAAAGCCACACACCTGTCTATACAAGACCTTCCAGATCACAATGCATGTCAGAGCAAATGAGAATCATGAGGTCAAAGGAACTGCCTGAAGAGCTCAGAGACAGAATTGTGGCAAGGCACAGATCTGGCCAAGGTTACAAAAAGATTTCTGCTGCACTTAAGGTTCCTAAGAGCACAGTGGCCTCCATAATCCTCAAATAGAAGACGTTTGGGACGACCAGAACCCTTCCTAGAGCTGGCCGTCCAGCCAAACTGAGCTATCTGGGGAGAAGAGCCTTGGTGAGAGAGGTAAAGAAGAACCCAAAGATCACTGTAGCTGAGCTCCAGAGATGCAGTCAGGAGATGGGAGAAAGTTGTAGAAAGTCAACCATCACTGCAGCCCTCCACCAGTCGGGGCTTTATGGCAGAGTGGCCCGACGGAAGCCTCTCCTCAGTGTAAGACACATGAAAGCCCGCATGCAGTTTGCTAAAAAACACCAGAAGGACTCCAAGATGGTGAGAAATAAGATTCTCTGGTCTGATGAGACCAAAATAGAACTTTTGGGCCTTAATTCTAAGCGGTATGTGTGGAGAAAACCAGGCACTGCTCATCACCTGTCCAATACAGTCCCAACAGTGAAGCATGGTGGTGGCAGCATCATGCTGTGGGGGTGTTTTTCAGCTGCAGGGACAGGATGACTGGTTGCAATCGAGGGAAAGATGAATGCGGCCAAGTACAGCGATATCCTGGACAAAAACCTTCTCCAGAGTACTCTGGACCTCAGACTGGGCCGAAAGTTTACCTTCCAACAAGACAATGACCCTAAGCACACAGCTAAAATAACGAAGGAGTGGCTTCACAACAACTCCATGACTGTTCTTGAATGGCCCAGCCAGAGCCCTGACTTAAACCCAATTGAGCATCTCTGGAGAGACCTAAAAATGGCTGTCCACCAACGTTTACCATCCAACCTGACAGAACTGGAGAGGATCTGCAAGGAGGAATGGCAGAGGATCCCCAAATCCAGGTGTGAAAGACTTGTTGCATCTTTCCCAAAAAGACTCCTGGCTGTATTAGATCAAAAGGGGGCTTCTACTAAATACTGAGCAAAGGGTCTGAATACTTAGGACCATGTGATATTTCAGTTTTTCTTTTTTAATAAATCTGCAACAATGTCAACAATTCTGTGTTTTTCTGTCAGTATGGGGTGCTATGTGTACATTCATGAGGAAGAAGAATGAACTTAAATGATTTTAGCAAATGGCTGCAATATAATAAAGAGTGAAAAATTTAAGGGGGTCTGAATACTTTCCGTACCCACTGTATATATATTAAAAAAGAATAGCGCACACATGCAAAAGAAATTACTACCAAATTTGAAGACAATCCGTAAATAAAAATGGGGATTTAGTTCCACCATATGGCCATATAGTGCTCAAGCCCACCACTACGTCAAAGTACCCCATTATCAGTGGGTCCTACACTATCCATGAAAAATAGATGAATCCAGCCTTTCTAACCCTTGGAGATAATACTCCTTGCTGGGAAGGATGTGCAAATGCACCACAGGGGACTCCTCCTATATCCACTTGATAGTGGACACTGATAGAGTACAGGTGTGTGTGGGGGGTGGGGTGGGGTGCTCAACCTCGGTAGTCTGGTCAGACTGAATACATAATAAACGAGCAAAAAATTTGGGATATATATATATATATATATATATATATATATATATATGTATTTATACTGTATATAAACAGCAGTGTGAAATAGTCCATGCAGAAATCAAGTAGTGTTCCCAACTAACCACCAATAATAAACAGAAGTTTGGTGAGAAGGCGGGGATGCCTGAAATACCGATATTTTTCGATACCGATATTTTGGTCACAATGTATTGGTATCGGCTGATATGGGACGATATTTTGTACATTTAAAGTTTTGAAAAATAAAGACAATTTTTGACACAAATCTGGTGCTGAACATGTTAATTTTTGTTTAATGCTTAATGGCTGGCTTGCTGGCAACCTGTGGTGGGTGGCTGGCTGGCACCCTGTGGTGGCTGGCTGGCTGGCACCCTGTGGTGGGTGTCTTGCTGGCTGGCTGGCACCCTGTGGTGGCTGGCTGGCACCCTGTGGTGGGTGGCTGGCTGGCTGGCACCCTGTGGTGGGTGGCTGGCTGGCTGGTACAGGGCCTGTGGGTCACTGGCTGGCTCGCTGGTACAGTGCCTGTGGCTGGCTGGCTGGTAACAGGACCTGTGGGTGGCTGGCTGTTACAGTGCCTATGGCTGGCTGGTACAGTGCCTGTGGCTGGCTGGTACAGGGCCTGTGGGTGGCTGGCTGGCACTGGACTGCTGTGGGTGGGTGTATGGCTGTCATACACTCCCGCGAGACTAATCCCGACTCCAGATGAGGCTGTCCAAAGTGAGAGAGGCGGCCTAAGAAGGCAGAATGACGTCACAAAAATATCGGCAATATCGGTATTATGTGAGACTGTTGGGATCAACCTACATCATTGTGATTATCACAGATGACTATGGCTTTTAACACATTTTTTGGTATTAGTCTACAAATATTTTATGAGAATTGTCATTTTGTGATTAACAAATCTTTGTTTGACTCTCAATGAAATATTCAAAGTCCCATTTACATACTTGGTTTGCTTTATATGATGTGGCCCTTGTACTGAAAAGTTTGGAGACCCCGATCTAAAGACCATTGTACCATTAGATCAGGGATCCTCAAGCTATGACCCTCCAGCTGTTGCGGAACTACACATCCCATGAGGCATTGTAAAACTCTGACATTCACAGACATGGCTAGGCATGATGGGAATTGTAGTTCCTGAACAATTGGAGTGCCGTAGTTTGAAGACCCCTGCATTAGATGGTAATGTGTGTGGTGGGCTCTAGGGGTATAGCAGGAGCAAGGAAAAGGCGGACAAGTTCTATTTACAAACTTGATTGATCTACCTGGATACATTGTTGAGTTCAGAGGAAGTGATTTTCTACATTGTTTCAATCTATTCTATAATTCCAAGATTTTATTTTCTTTGTAGCCATATTTGCAGTAAAGATTATCTTCTCTGTTTGGACATTCCATTGACCTAGATAAACACATACAGTATTGAATCCTGATTGCTTTGCCAACTGGCACAGAAGGACTTCTTTCCTCAGCCCGCTGGCTTTAGGATGTCCTCTATTTTTGGTGAAATGATCTACGACTAGGAAAAAAAAAAAGTAATTTCTGTTTTCTGGTCGCCGGACACACAGTGAAACTGCTGGGTGCCACGAAACTCTGGTCCCTCCTCCTCTGTGGGGGCACAGAGGGTGCCAGGTCATCCTGTATATATGTATGGTGCTTCAGCCAGAGGAGAATAGAGACCCGAGAAGGAGCACAGACTCAGAGCTTGAGAAGAAGACAAGAACTGCAACCATGAAACTGGTCATTGTCGCCGCTTTACTTGGGTTGGTGGTTGTGTGCATGGGACGTAGAGGTAAGTACACGACTCTATGAGCATCTCCTGAACCCTTCTCACTGTTATCTTTACACATCACTCTACTGATCACTCTATAGAAATGGTAGAACCTTCTAGAAGTGCTCCTAGAGAGTCATCATTCCATTAACAATTGTTAGCTTAGTGTTTGGTTCAAGCTGGAGAGTTATACCACCTAAGATCAACCCCGTACACATAGATTTCTGAAGGTTGGTTTGTCTTTGAATGGTTGGTTGTTGTTAATGCAGTCATGACGAATAATGACAGTGGGAACCCCTTATAATGGGCACAGCGGGTGTACAGACCCATGAACTCAGCACAGGGATGGTGGGAACCCCTCATAATGGGCACAGCAGGTATACAGACCCAGGAACTCAGCACAGGGATGGTGGGAACCCCTCATAATGGGCACAGCAGGTATACAGACCCAGGAACTCAGCACAGGGATGGTGGGAACCCCTCAAAATGGGCACAGCAGGTGCACAGACCCAGAAACTCAGCACAGGGATGGGGGGAACCCCTCATATAGGAGAACACCAGGTGTACAGACCTGGGAATCCAGTGTAGGGATGGTGGGAAGCCCTCATAATGGGCACAGCAGGTGTACAGACCTGGAAACTCAGCACATGGATGGTGGAAACCCCTCATAATGGGCACAGCAGGTGTACAGACTCAGGAACTAAGCACAGGGATGGTGAAAACCCCTCAAAATGGGCACAGCAGGTGAACAGACAAAAATAACTCAGCACAGGGATGGTGGGAACCCCTCATAATGGGCACAGTAGGTGCACAGACCCAGAAACTCAGCACAGGGATGGTGGAACCCCCTCATATAGGGGAACACCAGGTTTACAGACCTGGGAACCCAGGGTAGGGATGGTGAGAACTCCTCATAATGGGCAAAACAGGTGTACAGACCCGGGAACTCAGCACAGGGATGGTGGGAACCCCTCATAATGGGCACAGCGGGTGTACAGACCCAGGAAATCAGGGCAGAGATATCACCAATAGAGTCTTTGAGATACACAAAAAGTTACTGATTTTATTTACAATGGGAAATAATCTAGTGATGTCATCTGTGCTTTTGTTTTTTTTTTAGCTCACAATCGTGGAAGCCTGGCTGATTCACGCAGTTCTGAAGGTCGGTGTAAATCTCCTTTCATCTACTTATTTCTTGCCCCTTGCTAAATATTTATTATCATGTTTACCCCGATGTGTCCTAATAGACACTTTACAAGAGTCTGGTATCACCCCAATGTTATATCAAACCATACAGCATACCTTATATATTACAAGGGATGTTAACATTCCTTGTAATAGGAATAAAAGTGATAATAAAAAAATTGAAAGGGACAGTGTGAAAATAAAAAATAAAAAGTAAAATAAATAAGAAATTTTTTAATTTCTAATTTTTAATTTTTTTTAAGCACCCCCATATCTCTGTGCTCGTGCGCAAAAGCGGACGCATACGTAAGCTGCCCACGCATATGTAAACAGGGTTCGCTCCCCACATGTGAGGTATCACCGCAAATGTTAGAGCGAGAGCAATCATTTTAGTGCTAGACCCCCTCTGTAACTCTAAACTGGTAACTTGTAAAGGTGTTTGAAGCATCGCCTGTGGAGATTTTTAAGTACCGCATTTTGTCACCATTCCACGAGCGTGCGCAATTTTTAAGCGCAACATGTTAGGTATCTATTTACTCGGCGTAACATCATCTTTCACATTTTACAAAATAATTGGAATAAATAGTGTTTTTTTTTATTCTACTTAATAAAGTATATTTCTTCCCCAAAAATTGCGTTTGCAAAACTGCTGCGCAAATACAGTGTGACATATAAAATTGCAATGATTGTAATTTTTTTTCCACAGGGTTTAATGTATAATGTTTGGGGGGTTCTAAGTAATTTTCTAGCAAAAGATTCTGATTTAAACTTGTAAACAAAAAGTTCCAGAAAAATTATTATTAAATTAAATATAAAATGACAATTGTACAATTGATATATAAAACAAATATAGCAAATGTAATTGTCTGGGGTGTCAACCAATTTCTTTATTGATTTGGCTCTTTATAATTAATATGTTATATGTTTTTAGATGTGTTCAGGAGAAAGAGCATTTTCGAAACGCGTTGATCTTATGTGGACCTTCCTTGTAAAAAATAGGAATGTTCTCTGTAGATAGAGGGATAGAGAGGGTAAAAAAGGGGGAGGGGTATGTCTGTATATTAAGAACAGTATACAGGTAAATATGAGGGATGATATTAATAATGGAGCTATGGACGAGGCAGAATCCCTATGGGTAGAGCTTCAAAGGGAAGGCACGGTGGGGAAGGTAATATTGGGCGTATGCTATAGGCCCCCCAACCAGAGTGAGGAGGGGGAGGCGGACCTCATGTTACAGATAGGATTGGCAGCAAGGATGGGAAATGTCATTATAATGGGGGACTTTAATTATCCGGATATAGACTGGGCAGAAGGAACCGCGCACTCAGCCAAGGCTAGGCAGTTCCTAAATATTTTGCAGGACAATTTCATGGGTCAGATGGTGAATGCACCGACAAGAAACAATGCGGTACTTGACCTACTGATTACCAACAATGCAGACCTGCTCACGGATATAGAAATACGGGAAAACTTAGGGAGCAGTGACCATAGGTCAATTGGTTTCAGTATTAATTACAATAATAGGAAACACAAGGGTAATATTAAGACGCTGAATTTCAAAAGAGCCAATTTCCCTAAACTGCGCTCGCTGCTAGAAAATATCAAATGGGATAGAACCCTGGGAACAAAGAACACTGAGGAAAAATGGGAGTGCTTCAAGAGCATACTTAACAAGGGGGTGGGCCAGTGCATTCCACTGGGAAATAAATTTAAAAGAACAAAACTAAACCCTGGGTGGCTAAACTCCAAAATAAAAATGTATATTAGAGCTAAAGAAAAGGCCTTCAAAAAATACAAGACTGAGGGGTCAGTGGCAGCATTTAAGCATTATAAAGAGTGTAATAAGAAATGTAAAGATGAAATCAGGGCGGCTAAAATAGAACACGAGAGACATATAGCGGAGGAGAGTAAAAAGAACCCCAAGAAGTTCTTTAAGAATATAAACAGTAAGAAAGCGAGGCCAGAACACATTGGCCCCATAAAAGATGATAAAGGAAAAATGGCCACTGAGGACAGAGAAAAGGCGGAAGTGTTAAATAATTTCTTTTCTTCAGTCTTCACAAAGGAATCGGAGGTCTACACGAACCCAGCTTGTAAGGCCGAACTAAATAATACACCTCAGGAAGTGCCGCCATGGCTAACAGAAGATAGACTTAGAGCTAAACTAGAGAAGCTTAACATAAATAAATCCCCGGGACCGGATGGCTTGCACCCGAGGGTTCTTAAAGAGCTCAGCCAGGTGATTGCCAGACCATTATTCTTGATCTTTAAGGATAGTTTACAGACGGGTATGGTGCCAGCTGATTGGAAAAAAGCCAACGTGGTACCAATATTTAAAAAGGGGCCGAGATATATCCCGGGTAACTATAGGCCGATCAGCCTAACATCTGTAGTCTGCAAAATATTGGAGGGGATGTTAAGGGACCACATACAAGACTTTAGTAATGAAAACGGTATTATAAGTATTAATCAGCACGGATTCATGAAAAATCGTTTGTGCCAAACCAATCTATTAACCTCCTACGATGAAGTGAGCTGCCACTTAGATAAAGGTAAGCCTGTGGATGTGGTGTATCTGGACTTTGCAAAGGCCTTCGACACCGTTCCCCACAAACGATTACTGTACAAACTAAGGAAGATAGGTATGGACCATAAGGTGAGTACCTGGATAGAGAACTGGCTCCAGGGGAGAGTCCAGAGGGTGGTGATTAATGGGGAGTACTCGGATTGGGCGGGTGTGGAAAGTGGGGTCCCCCAGGGTTCTGTCCTGGGACCAATCCTGTTTAATTTATTCATAAATGATCTAGAGGAGGGGATATCTAGTACAATCTCAGTATTTGCGGATGATACTAAATTAGGCATGCCAATATCTTCTATGCAGGATGTGGAAACCTTGCAAGTGGACCTGAACAAAATAACGGAGTGGGCAACTACATGGCAGATGAGATTTAATGTTGAAAAATGTAAAGTAATGCACTTGGGGGCCAGAAACCAGAAAGCAAGCTACTCGCTAGGGGGGGAACCTCTGGGTGAGTCTAGGATGGAAAAGGACTTAGGGGTACTGGTAGACAACAGGCTTGGCAGTGGCATGCAATGCCAGGCCGCAGCAAGCAAAGCCAACAGAATACTGGGATGTATAAAAAAGGGGATTCACTCCAGAAATAAAGAGATTATTCTCCCGCTCTACAAGACTCTGGTCCGGCCACATCTGGAGTATGCTGTCCAGTTCTGGGCACCGGTCCTCAGAAAGGATGTGCTGGAACTGGAGAAAGTCCAGAGAAGGGCAACAAAAATAATTAGGGGGATGGAGGACATCAGCTATGAGGAAAGACTACAAGCCCTGAACTTATTCTCTCTGGAGAAGAGACGATTGAGGGGGGATATGATATCAATGTACAAATACTGTACTGGCGACCCTAGCATAAGGAACAAACTATTCAGAGAAAGGAGATACAATAAGACACGTGGCCACTCACTAAAACTAGAGGAAAGGCGGTTTAACCTTAAAGTGCGTAAGGGGTTCTTCACTGTAAGAGCGGTAAGGATGTGGAATTCTCTTCCACAAGCAGTCGTATCAGCAGGGAGCATTGATAGTTTCAAAAAACTATTAGATGGACACCTTAAAGACCACAACATACAGGGGTATACAATGTACAACATACAGGGGTATACAATGTACAACATACAGGGGTATACAATGTACGGCTAAAAGCAAACACACACACACATCATAGGTTGAACTGGATGGACTTGTGTCTTTTTTCAACCTCACTAACTATGTAACTATGTAACTATGTAACTATGTAACAGATGTAAACTATACCTGGGTATATTACATGGATATGGTCACTACTAGTGATCGACCGATATCGGTTTTTTCATTGCCAATATTTTGGCCAATGCATATCGGAATCGGCCGATATTGGCCAATATTTTCGTACATTTAAAAAAATATATATATTTTTTTATTTTTAACAATTGACAGGTACTGTTGTGGAGGGATCTGGGGGTCTAAGACCCCGTTCAGACTGCGGCGACACGACTTGCTGGGGCGACCTGTGAAGTCGCGGTGCACGTTTTGCGACTTGAAGTCAATGCAAGTCGCCTCCAGGTCGCCCCGAAGTAGTACAGGACCCTTTTTCTAAGTCGGAGCAACTTGTGTCGCTCCTATTAGAACGGGTCCTGTACTATTCAATGGCGGGCGACCGACTGCGACTTGTTGCCTGACAAGTGCGCTAGTGTGAATGGAGTCTAAAAGACCCCAAACCCCATCACTTCCGGGTTTTACTTGGAGACCCGATCAGAGACAAATGCGGCTTTGATCGGGTCTACGGGAGCCGTGAAGGCTGGTTGCCTGGGTCTCTTGGTGGGCGGGAGGAGGGGGGACGTCCCCTCCAGCTCCTTGTAATGGCAGCCGAGTGGCTTCTCAGCCTCATTGGTTGTCATTACAAGACATCCGACCGTCAGCTATGGGCACCAGTACCAGGGTGATGCCCTAGCTCAGTGTTTCTCAACCTTTTTTCAGTTGTGGCACCCTTAAGAATTCTGCACAATCTTGAGGCACCCCATTTTAAAATGTAAAAAAAAAAAAAAAACTAAACTAATAGTTTTACATAACGCAGCAACATTCATACACATGGGCCATCCAACATTAGAAGTGATTTATTCCTCCACTATTGCAAACTGGTATGGACTAGTATTCCAGGGTTTCTCTTCTCCCTCAGTTTCTCTTCTTCTATTTGCTAATGTGACCCCGGTGCTAATGGAGAAGGGATGAGGAGGAGTAAATAAGAATGCTGTGCAAGCATCTTTCATTCTCCTTATCAACCATTGATGTCACTGGTTGTCAGGGTACCAGCGGCTTGACACGCACAGTGCCTAGGGTTGTCAGGGTGCCAGCGGCTTCACACGCACAGTGCCCAGGGTTGTCAGGGTGCCAGCGGCTTCACACACACAGTGCCCCGGGTTGTCAGGGTGCCAGTGGCTTGACACGCACAGTGCCCAGGGTTGTCAGGGTGCCAGTGGCTTGACACGCACAGTGCCCAGGGTTGTCAGGGTGCCAGCGGCTTAACACACACAGTGCCCAGGGTTGTCAGGGTGCCAGTGGCTTGACACGCACAGTGCCCAGGGTTGTCAGGGTGCCAGTGGCTTGACACGCACAGTGCCCAGGGTTGTCAGGGTGCCAGCGGCTTCACACACACAGTGCCCAGGGTTGTTAGGGTGCCAGTGGCTTGACCAGCACAGTGCCCAGGGTTGTCATGGTGCCAGTGGCTTGACCAGCACAGTGCCCAGAGTTGTAATTCTACAAAGTAAAAACCTGTGGCAATTTGTTGCCATTTTGCCAAGGCACCCCTGAAGGATCCAGGAGGCACACCAGGGTGCCACGGCACCCTGGTTGAAAAAGGCTGCCCTAGCTGCAGGCATCACCCCGGTACAAGCACTTTCCCGAAATATTGGCAATATCGGTAACCTCAGAGGCTGATTCCAATATATCAGGGAAAGTACATATCGGCCCCCAATATATCGGCTTTGCCGATAACCGGTCGATCCCTAGTCACTACTATGTCCTTTTTACATTTTGTATAATACATTTGCCATGTTATGGTATATTTTCTCTTTTGTTGGCTTCACTCACTTGACCTGTATGTCCTTCTACAGTCCCTTTGCTACAACATGTTCTGTTTTATATATATATATTGGTGGGATGTGAGCATAATCACATGGTATGTTCTTCCTTTATCTAAATATTCCAGCCCTGATTAGCATCTAATGTGTAAAGTGATAAGAAAGTTGGGGATGGACATCTACTATCTCCTTGTCTCACCAGTAACGCCTCTCTTTTCCCTCTGGCAGCGTTTATCTCTAGACAAGAGTCCGCCAACTTTGCCAAAAGACACAGACGTAGCAACCTTCACAATGCGTAAGTGTTGGGTTTCTCCTCCTGTCAATTCTGTTATCCAGAATAACTAACATCAACCTGGTGATAGTCAACCATTGGATCTCCAACAAATGTGCAACTACAAGTCTCAGTACATCCTATCATTCCCTGGAATTTGTAGTTTCACCCAAACTGGTCATCTACAAGTTGACTATCACCATTTATGTGGGTCCTTGCCTCCTATCATGTTACGCAGCGTCTTGGTTGACCAGTGGTGGTAACCTTCTGTTTTCTGTCTTGCTTAGGGTCTTCGGGACCCCTGTAAGAGACCCCCTGGAATCCAAGAGAGAAGTATGTGAGCTCAACCCAAGCTGCGATGAACTGGCCGACCACATCGGATTTAAGGAGGCCTACAGACGCTTCTATGGCCCCGTCTAAAGAACCAGTACAATCGCTTCTCTTCTTTCTACATTACCTTCCACTTATCCTGCTTTCTTCACAACGTATCAAGCTGGCCAGTTGTCACAAGCTTCTTCCGGATGGGCCACACTCTTGTTGCTTTGTGTGTGTTGTAGCTAAGTAGCCATTACCTCATGTAGCCAGGCAAGAATAGCACAGGAGCTGGGGAGGGGGTGGGTATAGGTTTTAGGATGGGCCCTTTAAGGCCGAAAGCACTTTAGATAGACTTTTGCATGCTGTATGAGAAGGAAGGATCAATAAAGGTCACCTCTCTCGGACTTAGATTGCACAGGGTACACATTTCATTTCTGTTATACTTTCATTGACAGGTCCTCTTAGACAGCTAACTGCCACTTGATGACTTATGACAAATTGGCGTAGTCGGCGGGACAATACTGTTGGGTTAAGCAGTTCACCAAGGACTGGGAAGATGGAAGTTCTCTAGACTAGTCTTTGAGGCATTCTTGCTGTTGAGAAACTATAAGTCCCAGCATGCCTTGCCAGTCACTGACTTGTCATTCCGAAACAGTTGAAGAGCCATAGGTTGCAAAAGGTCAGGAAATACCTTACATCCAATAAAAGAACAAATCATCTCTTTCATCTGCATTGTAAGTGAGCCAAACGCACCCTAGGTCTTCTATCGTTATCAATATTATAACATTATATTCAGTTCTGTATACATTGTGGGGGCAGGCAGGTGCAATGAGAGGACAATCCAGACAGGGTGGCAGCATAGTTGCCAACATTTGAAAAAAATTTCCAGGGACAGGCTCCTATTTGCCGGGATTGTCCCGGGAAAAACGGGACAGTTGGCAGGTATGGGTGGTAGGGTCCTTAGTGCCTTGTGTGGCCCCAGACTGACAAACAGCCCGAAATTTAACTTCCCGGCATGGACATGCTTATCAGGCTTGCTTATATCACTTCAATATGGTGCTATGTGGAATTATTTTAATGAATATTGTTTATTATAAATAAATATGTATTAACTTTAGAATGTGTGTGTGTCTGGTTCTACATGGATTGCCAGTGTATATATTATAATACATCTGCAGAATGTTATTCCTTCCATTACTGGTCTAGAGGTATGCAGAACATCCCATACATGAGACCCCCCTCACATCAGAGTACTCCCTACACTTGAGACCCCATCTTATCAGAGTACCCCCTATAGTCGAGACCCCATCACATCAGAGTACTCTCTATCCATGAGACCCCCATCTTATCAGAGTACCCCCTATACTCGAGACCCCATCACACCAGAGTACCCCTTTGGACAAGATCCTCCCATCACATCAGAGTATCCCCTATCCATAAGACTCCCATCTACTCAGAGTACCCCCTATACATCAGACCCCATCACATCAGAGTACCCCCTACACAAGATCTTCCCATCATATCAGAATACCCCCTATCCATGAGACCTCATCACATCAGAGTACCCCTATACACAAGATCCCCCATCTCATCAGAGTACCCCCTATACAAGAGACCAACATCTCATCAGAGTATCCCCTATACATGAGACCCCATCACATCAGAGTACCCCCCTATACATGAGACCCCATTACATCAGAGTACCCCTATACACAAGATCCTCCCATCACATCAGAGTACCCCCTGTACAAGAGACCAACATCTCATCAGAGTACCCCCTATACTTGTGACCCCCATCTCATCAGAGTACCCCCTATACTTGTGACCCCATCTCATCAGAGTACCCCCTATACTTGTGACCCCCATCACATCAGAGTACCCCCTATACTTGAGACCCCCATCACATCAGAGTACCCTGTATACTTGTGACCCCATCTCATCAGAGTACCCCCTGTACTTGTGACCCCCATCTCATCAGAGTACCCCCTATACTTGTGATCGCCATCTCATCAGAATACTCATATGCACAAGATCCTCCTATCACATCAGAGTACCCCTATGCACAGGATCCTCCCATCACATCAGAGAACCCCCTATCCATAAGACCCCCATCTCATCAGAGTACCCCTATACACAAGATCCTCCCATCACATCAGAGAACCCCCTATCCATGAGACCCCCATCTCATCTAAGTACCCCTGTACACAAGATCCTCCCATCACATCAGAGAACCCCCTATACATTAGACCCAATCCCATCAGAGTACCCCTATACACAAGATCCTCCCATCACATCAGAGTACCCCTTATCCATGAGACCCCCATCTTATCAGAGTACCCCCTACACATGAGACCCCATCACATCAGAGTACCCCTATACAAAAGATTCCTCCATCACATCAGAGTCCCCCCATACATGAGACCACAATCATATCAGAGTACCCCCATGACAGATCCAGCCATCACATCAGAGATCCCCGTCACCATAGAGCCCCCGTAAAATCACAGAGTCCTCTTATCCATCACTGATCCAGGGCAAACGGAGTCTCATCTTTGCAGCACCCCGGGGAGACCCAAAGAGCATCCCAGGGTGCCATGGCACCTTGGTTGCGACAACACAGCTCTAGAGATCTGCAGAACATCGCTCTTCATCCTACACAGTCCTGAAAAGTAAAAAATAAACACAAGACTTCAATCTGTTTCATTACCCCTGGGGATATATTTATTCCTACTAGAGAATATTATCACCATGACTTTCTATACAACAAACCATTACTAGCCGTGACAAATCCTGACAGCCCTTTAATGTTACATAGAATGGCTCCAGGTCACGCTAATAGCTCAGTGTTAACCACAGGTTACCTTTTTGCTTTTATTTATTTATTTTTTTTAGTACATTTTATATTTTTTTAAGGAGGTTAGAGGTGTGCAGTTGTCTCCTTTCTCTAACACACCCTCATATGGAAGCATAAGTCTTGAGTAGAATTATTATAGAATTAAAAAAAACATTACGAAAGTCACTATGGCTGTATTCAAACATTGTTAGGCTTCCAAGTTGGGTTTTATATCTACACGCTGATGGGGGGACAAGGACGAGAGGGGGGACAAGGACGAGAGGGGGGACAAGGACGAGAGGGGGGACAAGGACGAGAGGGGGGACAAGGACGAGAGGGGGGACAAGGACATCCTAGGCAGAGGACTCTGGGAGGAGGAAAATAAAATGAGGTCCATGCACCAACAAGACCATGTAAGCCCAAGATTAGGAAGGCTCTGGAGCTACAAGGCACGAGGAACTTGGGGTATCTTCATGGTAGCTGAGACTGACCACAACTGAATGGAGCTGGAGAGGGGAGGTCTACTAGCATTGGATGGTGTCACAATGGGGGTAGAGTTGTTCTAGGTGTTTAGAACACATTGAAGCAAACCAGGGCCTAAGGAACGAGGATAACACAAGATAACATTGGGGCATTGAAAAAATATTTGTTTAGACCTGACCTACATGAAGAAATTATGGTGGAAGTACTATTAATTCTAATCGAGAAACTCAAGGTCTATGTTTAGCTTTCTACCAAACTAATGGCACCCAATGGCTCTCAAGTGAGCAACAAACAAACAAATGATGGTGGAAGCACTATTAATTCTGATCGAGAAACTCAAGGTCTATGTTTAGCTTTCTACCAAACTATGGCACCCAATGGCTCTCAAGTGAGCAACAAACATGTAACGGAAGTTCAAATCTGACTGGCTGCATCATGACATGGTATAATGGTCTCATCAAGCCTGTACTCCAAGTAACGTCAGGCAAGCAGCTTTTTGAAAGCAGCAGAAACATTTATAGCTCTACTCTGCAATGCTAGGCACTAGTTTGTATGGTCGACTTTGGGGTGCCCATAGGAATTCCGGAAAAGTGGCACCTATATGGTATATATTAAAATGTTATAAACAGTCTGCAATTTGTGTCTTGGACATATAACTCAAATCAACGGCAACACAGACTTAGAGAAGTCCAAAAAGAGAATGGGTTACCATAGGAAAACCAAGCGGATTGACTAATGAAAATGTATTGGATAAAATACAGTTACAAAATCCTAATTCAAGAAAAATAACCACCTCCACCCATAACCAATTAAAAATGACAACATTGTCATATAAGGACTGGACAGCAGCTGCTCACAAACATCCATCTCCAAAGTCCATAAGACACCCTCTAATTCCTTTAATTGGACATTTTTTGTCCTGTTGTTTAAACCCATTATAAGCCATGCAGGCTTGGTTTGAACCCATATGATGGCGTAGTCCTCTGGCACCATTTAATTAGAGGGTATCCTCTAGATTTGCGTAGAAGCTTATGAGACTGTGTAGATGGAGGTATGTGAGCAGCTGCTGTCCAGGACTCATATGACAACGTTGTCATTTTTAATTGATGAAGGTTGCTAATTTTCATGAATTAGTACTTTGTAGCTGTATTTTATACAATTAATTTTCATTAGTCAAGCTGCTTTGTCCTCTTATGGTAACCCCGTCTTTTTGGGACTTCTCTAAGTCTGTATTGCAGTTGCACGATTTACTTTTACGAAGAAGTTCGCACCCCTGAATTTATGGTGAGATGGTGTACTTTTGACTGGGAAAAGTGGCAACTATTTTCTTCCCTTTATCTTGTTGCTTTTTATTTATTTATTTTTATTTATTTTATTATTATTATTATTGGGGCTGTTGAAGTCTTGTGATTCCTCATGGGGCATACAACAAGCTGGAGTGCCAGAGGTCCCTTACCCCTGGGCTAGAATATGCCCCTCAGTCCATATATATATATATATATATATATATATATATATATATATATATATATATATATATATATATATATATATATATATATATATATATTTTTATATATTATATATATATATATATATATATATATATATATATATATATATTTATATATATTTATATATATATATATATATATTCATTTATATATATATATATATATATATATATATATATATATATATATATATATATATATATATATATATAAATAATATATATAATAAATGAATATATATATATATATATATTTTTTTATATATATATATATATTTATATATATTTTTATATATATATCTATATATATATATATATATATATATATATATATATATATATATACATATATATACTGTATATATTTAATCCCCATATAGATTATGCAATAATTAATTCATGGTATGATAACAAAAAAAAAGAGAGAGGTTATAAAAAGGACAAACTGTGAAATGTACCCCATTAAAATGACTTTTGAAACAGCCCCCCCCCTCCCCCACCACTAAAACATTATAAAAACATTAAATCATACAAAAACAGGTTTCATTAAAAAAATCAAACTGTTAGTACAGTTAATAGAAAAAGTACATCATGGCTGACGGAAAAATAAAAATCTCTTTTTTTGCAGTTAGTACTTAGAAAAAAAAATACATTCAACGAAGCTCGGTATGGTGAAGGCACATAATCGAGATATGGATGATCGAGGATATTAACAGGTTCTAAAAAAAAAAAGGCATTTATCTTATAATATCTTCTATTTGCACATAAAGATCTATTATTACCTGCAGATAATAATATAAAGAGCAGCATTTTTAAACTATATAGGAAAACTGAGGATTTTCAAGACAGAGCAGTGCTGTTTACAACCACATGATGTTCAGCAGCACTTAGCTTTATAATCATAGGGATAAAATAATGTGTTATGCTTATGGAGCAATGGAAGTGTGCAGTCATATTTTTTTATTGCTATATATTCCAGTACGCGCTCATCTACAATGTTGGGAAACAAGAAATGACAGTACCTTATTTTTACCACAAGATGGCACCAACAGACCACTGATAACAGTCATTATACATTTTGACCACAAGATGGCAACAAATGTAACTGATAGCATACAGTAAGCATGTGCAGGTTGTTATTTTGGCCAAAAGATGGCACCAGAGGGTCACATGCACCAAACCCAAGCATACAGTATGCTTTAGTTTAGATGAGGGATATGCAAACTGTGGCCCTCCAGCTGTCCCATCATGCCTCTACCTCTGAGTGTCATGCTTGTGGCTGTCAAAGTCTTGCTATGCCTCATAGGACTTGTAGTTCTGCAATAGCTGGAGGGCCACAGTTTGCATATCCCTGGTTTAGATCAACTCTTATGGAACTACAAGGCTCAGCAGGCTCATGCTGAGAGTTATAGTTCTGAAAAGGCAGTGAATGCCCGCCTTTGCCTAGCGTGGTTTGGGTGTTAGAATACACATTTGGTAGCCAGTTCTGTTAAACATTATTGCTATTTATTATTGAGCACCACGGTTGCATGGACTGAGCCATCCCATCCATCTGAATACCCACACTAGGTCCCTTGCAACACTTCAGTTGTGATATTATAGGCTTGCCTCTTGTGGCAAGCAGATTGCAACATTTTTTAAAGGACATTTCCTCCTTCAGGTTACTTGAAACCTCAAAAACAAAGCAATACCTTTTGTAAAAGCTTCAGAAGGGGCGTGTACTAAGCTAAGGTTAGAGATATTTGACCATCGAAAAGTGTCTAAATGGAAGACAAGAGGCCCAAAACAGGTCCTTCATTGCTCAGTGCTCAGCCACAAGATCTTCATCCGCAATATTTTTCAGCATTTGCAACAAAATAACAATGATCCAGTGATTGCATCTTAGCACACGTATGATGGGGAAATATGTAAGCTTGGCTTGTTTCCTCTTCCCTGCCACCCTGTTGCCATAGATATAGAAAAAACATTTGTTAGATGTTTGCTGGTCTTGGTAATTCAGATATGATTTCCAATGAAGGGGAAGGCGGGGTTCAGGCAGAACTATTAGTTGGGTTTGAACATCAAACCTCAAATAACTATAGCAAAGACATGACTATGAGCTCGGCATTGGAGGCATTGATCACATGACCCCCACTGATCAAATGGCTTTCCCTAAAAGTCATGGCTCAAGCCCCTTTTCGCAGGGACTAATTGGCTATTTCACCAGCTGGTGCCCATCCACTTCCAGAGCAAGCCCAAGCTTTGAATAGCAACTTCTACAGAACAACAGATTCTACTGGTGACATAACCGGCGCTGATTGGCTAGCTTTGCCTGAAGGCCACACAACAAGCCCATTTGGTGGAACTCACATGCCTTGACTGGCTTTGCCTGGAGGTCACACACCAAGCCCTTTTGGCAGAAACCATGCAGCTCATTTGGCTTTGCCTGAAGGCTACACACCAAGCCCTTTTGGTGAAAACCACATGGCATGACTGGCTTTGCTTTAAGGCCACACAACAAGCCCTTTTGGCAGAAACCATGTGGCTCGTTTGGCTTTGCCTGAAGGCTACACACCCAGCCCTTTTGGTGAAAACCACATGGCTTGACTGGCTTTGCTTGAAGGCCACACAACAAGCCCTTTTGGTGGAAACCACATGGCTTGACTGGCTTTGCCTGAAGGCTACACACCAACCACATGGCTTGACTGGCTTTGCTTGGAGGTCACACACCAAGCCCTTTTGGTGAAAACCACATGGCTTGACTGGCTTTGCCTGGAGGTCACACACCAAGCCCTTTTCGCTGAAACCACGTAGCTCGGTTGGCTTTGCTTGAAGGCTACACACCAACCACATGGCTTGACTGGCTTTGCCTGAAGGCTACACACCAACCACATGGCTTGACTGGCTTTGCTTGGAGGTCACACACCAAGCCCTTTTGGTGGAAACCACATGGCTTGACTGGCTTTGCCTGGAGGTCACACACCAAGCCCTTTTCGCTGAAACCACGTAGCTCGGTTGGCTTTGCTTGAAGGCTACACACCAACCACATGGCTTGACTGGCTTTGCTTGGAGGCCACACAACAAGCCCTATTGGTGGAAACCCCATGGCTTGACTGGCTTTGCCTGGAGGCCACACACTAAGCCCTTTTGGCGGAAACCACGTAGCTCGGTTGGCTTTGCCTGAAGACTACACACTAAGCCCTTTTGGTGGAAACCACATGGCATGGCTTGCATTGCTTGAAGGCCAAAACTAAAAACCCTTTTGATGAAAACCACATGGCTTGGCTTACTTTGTCTGAATGCCACACAACAGGCCCCTTTAGTGGAAACCACATGTCTTGGCTGGCTTTGCTTGGAGGCCACACAACAAGCCCTTTTGGCAGAAACCGCATAGCTCGGTTGGCTTTGCCTGAAGGCTACACACCAAGCCCTTTTGGTGGAAACCACGTAGCTCGGTTGGCTTTGCCTAAAGGCTACACACCAAGCCCTTTTGGTGGAAACCACATGGCATGGCTGGCTTTGCCTGAAGGCCAAAACTAAAGCCCTTTTGGTGAAAAGCACATGGCTTGGTTGACTTTGGCTGAATGCCACACGGCAGGCCCCTTTAGTGGAAACCAAATGGCTTGGCTGGCTTTGCCTGAAGGCCACACGCCAAGCCCTTATGGTGGAAACAACATGGCTTGGCTGGCTTTGCCTGAAGGCTAGGCACCAAGCTCTTTTGGTGGAAACCACATGGCATGGCTGGCTTTGCCTGAAGGCCAAAACTAAAGCCTAGCATAAGGAACAAACTATTCAGAGAAAGGGAATACAAGAAGACACGTGGCCACTCACTAAAACTAGAGAAAAGGCGGTTTAACCTTATAGTGCGTAAGGGGTTCTTCACTGTAAGAGCGGTAAGGATGTGGAATTCTCTTCCACAAGCAGTCGTAACAGCAGGGAGCATTGATAGTTTCAAAAAACTATTAGATGGGCACCTTAGAGACCACAACATACAGGGGTATACAATGTACAACATACAGGGGTATACAATGTACGGTTAAAAGCAAACACACACACACGCATCATAGATTGAACTGGATGGACTGATGTCTTTTTTCAACCTCACTAACTATGTAAAAAAAAAACTATGTAAAGCCCTTTTGGTGAAAAGCACATGGCTTGGTTGACTTTGTCTGAATGCCACATGGCAGGCCCCTTTAGTGGAAACCACATGGCTTGGCTGTCTTTGCCTGAAGGCAACACGCCAAGCCCTTATGGTGGAAACAACATTGCTTGGCTGGCTTTGCCTGAAGGCTACACACCAAGCTCTTTTAGTGGAAACCACTTGGCTTGGGTGGCTTTGCCTGAAGGCCACACACCTTTCGGTTGGACCACATGGCTAGTGTCTTGGCACACAAGTACCCCTGAGGAGCAATTTCTTGATGACAGGCAAGCACTAAACAACTCTTTTAATGCATAGGGTGACAAGGCAGAAGGAGGGGTCAAACTGGATAGGTTTCAGTGTTTACTGTAGGTCTGCTTGAATTTGATCCCTGGGCCTCAGATTCCGTTTACTGTAGGTCTGCTTGGATTTGATCCCTGGGCCTCAATCAATAGTTAACTCTATGGCACAGAACCAGTCACCCTTGGTGTTGTTCTGTATCACCCTGTACCAAAACATCAAAATCATTCTGACCAACTGAAAACTGAAGGTTACATCAGATGATAAGCTGCTCACACAAGAAATAGACTATCAAGTTAACATATTTGTTCAGGTGCCTAGATATACAGGAAATTACTCCAACAACAGAAAAATCCCTTTCCACATATTCCATCAAAACAAAGATCCTTCTAATTTTCTTCTACATCTCACGTACAAATAGACAAACCTACTTATCCAAAAACATCCGGTCTAACCATTCACGTGAATAGAAGCTTGCCATACACCACACCATGAAAGGGTTAATGTAGGCCAGCCCAGACCGGCCAACCGCAATCCCACACAATCCATTTTCCATATCCACTTCTGAACATTCCGTGACCCTACACTAGCTCTCCTCCTCCTCCCCACTGCGGATTTACTGACAAATATTTTCCTCTTTTGAGGCCCAGGGTGGTACTGGACGTCCACTGGCCGTCCAAACAGCTGCTAAAATCCCCTCCCGGCAAGTCAAAACAAGGTTAAAAGACAGACCAAGCTAGAAATCAGTTCTTTCGGTTTTAGTGAACGTTACGAAGTGGAACCCTGGCTCCTTAGATCCCTCAGGAACTCTGGAAGGGAGATACAGTATTTAATTCTGAGGTTTCGTTGGATATCCAGCAGAACCTCGTTGACCTATTTTGATTTCTCTATTCCTGGAGAAGCCAAGAGGTTCAACATCTACCCATGCCCAAGATCCTACACTTTGTTCCCATCACGGGACCAACAAAGTAGAAGGGAATTACTATGCTCACCAAGAATATAACAAGACTCACCAAGAGTATAACCCAAAAATTTAAGAGGTTACCTTGCACTCCAAATTTCCGTAGCTTAAAGCAGAACTCCAGGCAAACAGCTAAATAGAATGAGCTTTTATGTCCATCCAGTTCTGAGATTTACACAGCTCTGCACAGCCCTGTCTGGTAAGGCACATGACCTGATTTTTCTCTGCTGCATCTATGTGACAATTGTAGGCCTCCCCCTCCCAGATAGTGAAAGAAGAAGCAACAGGCAGATAAGCTTGTTTTTTGTCTCTCTGCTCTCTCCTTCCATCAGCATATCCCTTGTTAGCACATGAGCACTGCAGCACACCTTTCTGCTTCTTCTCCCTCTCTCAGTCTTAGCTATTCTGTACAGGGCATTGCAGGAGGCTGTAACTAAGTCATATTCCGGGATTAAAACTCTTTGCAATCTCCCTCTTCCAGTCTCAGCTCTACTGTACAGGCGATTGCAAGAGGCTGACACCAAGTCATATTCAGGGACTAACACTTCTAGCAATAAAAAATACACCTCAAGCCTCAAGCATTCCCACACCCATCACAGATATTGTATCTAATATCAGCGTCTAGCGCTCCTGCTCCTCATTCCATCATCCTGCGTTTGGCTGTGGCATTCTCCTTGTCTGCAAGGTGATTAATGTGGCCAGTCTCTGGGTGGAGACCAAACCTGATTTAAGCCTGATTTAAGCCAGCCAAGCCTGCAGTCTCATGCTTGTGATATCGCATTTGTTACACGTGCTCCAAGCTCCCTGTTTGTCTGCTCTGCTAGATTGGATTTCCCTGTGAATGACCTCGGATCGGATAACGACTATTCTCTGATCTCTGCCTTCCTCCTACCCGAACTGTCATTGAGCTCCTCTGCCTATCTGCCATCAATAGGTACCTGTTCGCTTTGCTCAATTTGTGCCTGCCGCGGCGTAGTAGCCAGGCATTATAGCATTGTGTATAAGTCCTGGGGGCAACTGAGTACCGGTAGGCTTGCTTGCTTCATCGGAAAGGGGGTTGCTATAATGTGAAGAACACAGTAGCTAGCTATAGTGTCTGACTACCTACATTAGGTGAAAGCCTGACAGCAATAATCATCAGCTCTATCTAGTGGCCATAATTTGTTTTTTTACTAATTGAAGTATTTCAGGAAAATACTGAATTATGGCCACTAGATGGAGCTGACGAACATTGGAAATAAACACATTAGACACAATTTAGGTGATTATTCGTGACAGCTGTGAGAATGCTTGAGGCATTCGCACAGCAAAAACTCTTTTTAAGCACTTGCCGACTGCCACAGTTTTAAGGGGGCAAATCCTTCCAATCCAGACCTGGTTAAAGAATCCTTGATTGTGATTTATGATGTTTTAGTGATTGCAACACTGCAACAATTTGTGCCTTTTATATCAGCCTGGAGTTTAGCCTTAGAGGCTCTCCAGGAAAAATTTCAAATCTTTCCGTTTACCTAAAATAGAGAGTTTTGTAATGAACTTCCATAGGAGATTCAATGGCTGTGTAAGGTCCAACCCCTTATCTGATACCAATGTACTTCGGTCTGTCAGAGGAGTTGCTACAGATATTTATTCAGTTCTATGAGTAGATATGGTAGCTCCATCCTTAACACCCGGTCCATCTGAAAACAACAGATTTCACATAAGGGCTTGGATGTCACACGGCTCTCCGCTTCCTATGGAGGGTTGTCATTGCATTATTGCACAACTGAAGATCTCTGGAGACGATTTTTCACAATCACCACATTGAATACACTTGAAGATGGTCTTTTTAAGGCTCATTGTCACCGAGGTGACGAGATTGATTGCTGAATATTTATCAGCCGATCGTAGCAGACTTTCAGTGGCACAATAGTGTGACCAGACACGACCTTATAGCCATGACCTAGATCACTGATTCATACAATAAAGAATTACACTCACTATACCAATAAAATAATATAAATGCGCAGCTGCTATTCTAAACACAAAACAGTGGTAAACAGATGAAATGATATAAAAAAAAAAAGCAGCAATCCATACTAAATCCAAACATCTCAGTGTGCTCCTGAGGACGTCGCATGTTGATGACAAAACACGTTGGACGGAACTTATGGTGCGTCACTTCTGGTCCAGCTGGAATGCATGCTGGGGGACCAACGGCACTTCCTTAATCCTGTTCCAAGTATTTTTTACTCATGTATGTGCAATTTTAATAAAAGTTTTTTCATAAATACCATGTGATTCGATTAATATCCAATAAAAGTCCAGAAAATGGCCAAAAAAATAATAACAACTGTGCTTCTGACGTCGCATGTTGATGACAAAACATGTTGGACGGAACTTACAGTGTGTCACTTCTGGTCCAGCTGGAATGTACGCTGGGGGACCAACAGCACTAACTTAATCCTGTTCCAAGTATTTTTTTACTCATGTATGTGCAATTTTAATAAAAGTGTTTTCATAAATACTATGTGATTCGATTAATATCCAAATAAAAGTCCAGAAAATGGCCAAAAAAATAATAACAAATGTGCTTCTCTGTTATTTTATGCACCACATGCTCCAAGCACATAAACCGTTGTTCTAATCCACGGTGTCCGCAAGGCACACTCCACACTCACCAGATGAATATGATCTCTTGCAATAAACAAGTAAGTCCAATAGCCCTTGTTGTTAAACTGATATGTTCCTGGACCTCTAGACCTGGAGCCATGAAACACCACACACCTCTCTACGGAAAATTGCCACCGCTGGATCACTCTGTATATTTCCCTTGCTTATACCAATGCCTTGTCCCCAATGCACACACCACACTCACCAGATGAATATGACCTCTTGCAATAAATAAGCAAGTCAAGTAGCCCTTGTTGTTAAACTGATATGTTCCTGGACCTCTAGACCTGGAGCCGGTAAACACCACACACCTATCTACGGAAGGTTGCCACTGCTGAATCATTCTGTATATTTCCCTTGCTCATAACGATGCCTTGTCCCTAAGGCACACTCCACACTCACCAGATGGATATGATCTCTTGCAATAAACAATTAAGTCAAAATAGCTCTTGTTGGTAAACTGATATGTTCCTGGACCTCTAGACCTGGAGCTGTGAAACACCACACACCTCTCTACGGAAGATTGCCACCACTGGACCACTCTGTATATTTCCCTTGCTCATACCGATGCCTTGTCCCCAATGCACACTCCAGTCCACACTCACCAGATGGATATGACAATAAACAGTAAGTCAAATAGCTCTTGTTGGTAAACTGATATGTTCCTGGACCTCTAGACCTGGAGCATTGGAACACCACACACCTCTCTATGGAAGATTGCCACTGCTGGATCACTCTGTATATTTCCCTTGCTCATACCGATGCCTTGTCCCCAATGCACACTAAAGTCCACACTCACCAGATGGATATGAACTCTTTCAATAAACAAGTAAGTCAAATAGCGCTTGTTGTTAAACTGATTTGTTCCTGGACCTCTAGACCTGGAGCCTTGGAACACCACACACCTCTCTACGGAAGATTGCCACCGCAGGATCATTCTGTATATTTCCCTTGCTCATACCGAGGTATTAAAGAGAGAAAGGGGAGTCCTACCATAGTGTAAAACCGTTTTATGTAACACACTTAAAATTGCACTTACATGAGTAAAAAAATACTTGGAAGAGCATTAAGGAAGTGCCGCTGGTCGCCCAGTGTGTGCCGAACCAAAAATTCCGCCCAACGCGTTTTATCATCACGATGCAACATCCTCAGAAACACACTGAGATGCATTTATTTTTCATGGATTTGGTATAATTTGGTGCAAGCCCCCTTTTTTTTTCATTTTATCTAAATCACTGATTACATTTCCAAATCTAACTGCAAGGAGATTGATATTAAAAGACTTCTTCTAAAGAGTCCACGGCCAACACAGGCGAAATAAAGCACCTATACAACACATGTCCAACTACAGAAGAAGACCTTCCTCTACCTAAATGCTTTGAAACAATGCAACAACGTGAGCATTTTAGGACCTACCTCCTTTGTCCTTATTTATATCTCCTCCTCACATTTGTCAGATGTCTCTTGTCCTCCTCATATGAGCCATCAAGGTCATTTGGAGAGGACAATGGTGGCATTTCTATACTATAAAATTTAGAACATTTTCCAAGCTTGAGGGAAACATTGGGATATTCGTTGCTTGTTTTGGGCATATACTGTAGATAACGGATTGAACCAATATTTCGGACATGACTGCTTTCTTCCATTGAATTGGGTTTGGATATGACTGCATTCTTCCATTGAGTTGGGTTTGGATATGACTGCACTCTTCCATTGAGTTGGGTTTGGATATGACTGCTTTCTTCCATTGAATTGGGTTTGGATATGACTGCTTTCTTCCATTGAATTGGGTTTGGATATGACTGCATTCTTCCATTGAATTGGGTTTGGATATGACTGCATTCTTCCATTGAGTTGGGTTTGGATATGACTGCATTCTTCCATTGAGTTGGGTTTGGATATGACTGCATTCTTCCATTGAGTTGGGTTCAAAGTCAATCTCTGAACTCAAGTTAGAGGACTGAATTTAGCTAAGGCTAAAGTAGGTTACTGAGTACAAAATTTGTGGAAGTTATACACGGCACTGCTCTTTTTTTTTTTTTCTTTTTGAGAAAAGGAAATAAATGCGTCATCTCAAAAAGAAATGAGCTTAGAAGAAGTTTGGCCCCTGAGGCTGAGAAGGTGGGGGGACCCCTATGGCTGCTAATGCTGAGATGAGGACTGGCCGTGCAGACAAAAGAACGTCTACAAAGTTCTTGGGTGGGGTAGTAGTATGGTCAATGCCCCTTGGCTTTCGCCTCCGCCGGGATGTTATTTTGGAGAATTGAGTTGGCTCGAGGTGACCAAAGCAAAGTCGCTGTGAAGAAACAGATGAGCATGACGTTTCCTAACACCGAAGTGGCTGCGACGCCCAAAGTAATTGCCAACGAGTCAGTCTCGGAGTATGAGCTGAGCCAAGCCTTGCGAGACAATTGGTCGGTCAGCACCGCTTCCATCTGGAAATGGGTTCCCATGACGGCACAGATGTGGAAGAGCTGGTGACTGTGACCTGCAAGGGAGTGTAAACAAAAGAAAAATATTATTCCAACAAAAGAATTAAGCTACCTCACAAATGATCTTTCCAAAACTCTTCTATTTTGAGGGAATCTTACCAATGTAGTCAAAGCGACCAGGGGCCAGACGTTCGGGGAGATGAGAAGCAAAGAGAAAACCGGTCCAGAAAGCAAAGAAGAGGTGATAAAGATGAAGAGGGATGGCTTCATTCCAGTTGCAACCTTCTCCGTAGCAGAAAAGGAGCTGTAGGATGTGGACAGAAGATGGACATATCATCAAGAAACGTTAAAAGCTGTAGGAACAAACTATAGTTAAAAAGTCCAACTCAACTCAGAGATCCCACAAACAGAGTCCCTGAGGGACAGAGGAAACTGTCAGGGGGTTTAACTCTCCACCAAACACTGAATTATTAGTACCTTTCAAAAGAAGAGATATTAGCCTCTCCGAAGGAAACATCAGACTAAAGCCCTGTACACACGATAAGAAAATCCGAAGGGAAGTTTCGTCCGACGACCGATCTGCCGATGTTCGGATTGATAGTATGGTGCTTTCGACAGCCGACTCCGACTTTTCGGCTGACAAAATCCTGATGTGCAGGCTATAAAATTTTTGTTGTCCGTAATACAACGTCCGATTTTCGTCTCATTAGTACAGATTTCGACGGAAAAAAAACTTAAGAGCAAGACTAGGCATGCTCAGAGACGAAAGAACACATACAAAGCAATCCAACACATGACATCACTTCTGAAGTAGAATTCTGTCGTACGGGAAAATTCATATGAAAAAAACCTCTTCACTTTCCACATCAGACTAGCATGCCACTGAAAACGGAGGACAGATCGTTCGATAATCTGATCGTGTGTACGGGGCTTTAGTTTGGTCAATCATAAAGGAGGGAGATCATAGAGGAGATAATTAAAAACAAATGATACATAAACACTACCTTTGGAACCAAGAAAACTGAAGAGATATGAAGTTGTAAGCTTTAGCAAACTCTCACTTGTAGTATTTATTCACGTTCAGCTGGACTTATTCCGCAAAGTAGAAGGTTTTACATAGCACATCCAAGGGTGTACCCCAGTTCAAATGAGTTTGAAGAACATATCCCAGTGTTTATACCCACACCAGTAACCCAGGTACTTTTCTCTAATACCCATGGTATTATCAAATGTGTGATATAAGTGATGTGAAAGTTTGTGAAGACACATTTTTCTAATTCACATAATTCAATCACCATGATACCCTTAAGTCTGTTGGGATAGGTGTTGATTGTAGTGTTACGTGGTTAAAAGTATTCATTAATGTCAAAGGGCTGGGGTAAAAATATGAAAAAGTAATTATATATATATATATGGGTGGTAGATGGCGTCAAAGGCCCCCACCTTCATTTAGGGATGGTTGTTTCGGTTTCATGTAGATGGCCTCTTTTGCACCTCTTCTGAACCTCTTATGAACCTCTTATGAACCTTGCCCTTTCTGTCCACAATGTCTACCTCACTGTCCTTGGAAGGATGCCCTTTAGAAAGAAGCTACTTGAATGAGCATTGAAATGCCTTCAACATTACAGAATAAGTCTAGCTGAATGTGACTAACTAATACCATCCATTACCTAATTGAATCTCAAACCACTGGCGGTATGTATTGCCACCATTCCATAGATTAAACAACAAATATAAAAAGAAGCATCTCCTCTAAATTTGGGATTTTAAGGGCAGTTACAAAAGTTGTGTAACTGCCCTTAAAATCCCAAATTTAGAGGATTTTTTTTTTTTTATTTAAAGCCTGTGGTGTGTGAACACACTCAAAGACTAACACCCGGTGCATAAAAAAGTGCACACACGCAAAACGCGAGACACAAAAAGTGCACAAGGCGTACACATAGCCCTCCTCAGAAGAGGAAGGGCCCTGACCCTGATCCTCCGGGGCGCAAGACTCCTGACGGGGAGTGAGGTACTCACTATGGCCTGCCCAGCAGAAACCAGGCAGACCCCGTTCTCCGGGGGGGACTGCCGAAACAGCCCACCCCAAGTACTTGGTGGGGCTCCCCCGAAGGGAGTCCCTATGAGAGAGGGCTAACTAAGCCAGAAGGCCATATCCACCGCCTCCCAAGACATTCAGGGCAGGCCTGAGGACCTACGCCATACTTGTCGTGCCAGTGACAACCAAAAAGGGACAAACGTGACACACAACAAAGAAAAAAAGAGTGGGGAAAGGGAAGTGGAGAAGTGCTGGGTAGTGTCAAAGTGCAAGACCTTGACAGGCCCCCCGACCAGGAATAAAAAATTCCTCTGGTGCCAGCCAAAAGGCCCGTCCCAAGAGGCAGGTGCGTAAAAAGTGTGTATGTGGGGCAGTGACCAAGGTGCCAAAAACTCAAAAGTGAACTGCGCCTCACCAATGAGAATTACAGCACCCCTGGGCTGCCACCCCAGGGGCACGTACACCACTGGCTTTTTTTCGGTCTGGGCCTTTGGCACCGACCAGTGCAGCCTATCCCTACCAGCAGACGTCGGAACATGAACAGCTTAGGGAGAGCCTACCTTCAACTAAGGACAAGCCTTTTGCAAGGCCAGATTCAACCCAGGAGGTAAAGCCCTCCCATCGCCATCCCATTCTTCAGCCAATTACATCCAGGAGCAATACTAACCGGCCTCCAGGACAGACTGGCTTTCTTGCCCTCTTCAAACTGGTAAGAACAGCTTAACCCATTCAAATCAGAAGGCGGCGGACCCTACATGCTTTCCGGATGACCTACTCCCCATACCCCGGTACCTCCAGGCGCTCCAGGTTTTGGTCATACCGGTACTAGCTAAGGTCCATACCAACTGATAAGAACAGATACTACACTTGATCTTAGCCAAAAGGAGATGCTTCTACTAATACTATCCATATCCTGACCTAGATAAAGTAAAGTCTTCATGGGCTTTGGCAACCTATCGAACAGCTGTCCGTTCAATGATGGAGAACAAAATGGCCACTCACTGGTGTCACTGGTGCAGAATAGACAGATAAGCCCTTCCTAAAGGTATCTACTTCCGAGAGGCCACCAGTTCCTGGTCTTCACAAGGTACAACACAAAGCAAAGTCCAAACCCACAGGAGCTTTGGTGACATCACTCAACCCAAGCAACTCCACTAGATACTTTTACTTATAAATAGATGACTCACCCGGTAGAACAGAGGGATGTTGTCAAAGACGAAGGGGTGCACAAAAGCCACCGTGCGCAGAACTTTACTTAACGCTGGCCGGTCTACTTCCAGGAATCTGTTGATGAATGAGACATAACATAATAAGGTCTTCATTTTCTGAATAGCCTCCATCCAACTTTTGATTCATGTACAAATCAACAGACGCCCACAAAATTAGGAGAGCCTCTTGTGGCTATCTAAAGATCTAAAGATCAGTTAGTGCAATCAGCATTCTATGAGTCAGCTTTTTGGGAAACTTGCCTGAGATCCATTTTTATAGAAATTTGGCAAATTTTCTACAAGGAAGGTCACTAGATTTTTTTTTCAACCTTGCTTGACTTGGGACTGGCATACAGAAGTCAATAACACATTGTACACACATGCCAGGGACAAATACCTACCAGCATGTTTTTGGAATGTGGGGGGCAACCAGAGGACCTGGAGGAAACCCATGCAAGCACAGACAGAGCATGCAAACTCCATGTAGATAGCATCCTGTCCTGGATTCGAACTAATGATCCAATTGGAACCCAAGGCAGTAGTGTTACCACTAACCCACCTCACTACCACATGGACAGCATTAAGTAGGGTTAGGTAAATTAAGCCACATGTATCGACTTTACATTTTTATGTCTATTTGTATTTGGTTCCCTAACAGATTGGCGACTCAGTCATGTCATTGGTTCCCAATACTTCGCCCTTTACTTTGGCTCAGTAAAACAAGTGCCCTGTACAACAAGTGAAGGATTTAAGAGTAGGTGCATCAGGGCCGGGACAAGGGATGGGCAGGTGGGGCAGCCACCCAGGGTTATTATTACATAGTGCCAACAGTTTGGGCAGCACTTTACAACATGAGGGCAGACAGTACAGTTACAATACACTTTAATACAGAAGGAATCAGAGGGCCCTGCTTGTTAGAGCTTACAATCTAAGAGGGAGGGTCAAGAGATACAAAAGGTAAAAGCTGTGGGGGATGAGCTGATGGAGAAAATAAATGTACAGTTGTTAGGTGGGGCAGGATAGGTTTTTCCAAAGAGATGCGTTTTCAGAGATTGTCCAAAAGTAGACAGAGTAGGGGATAGTCAGACAGATTGGGGTAGGGAGTTCCAGAGGATGGGAGAGGCTCTGGAAAAGTCCTGGAGGTGAGCATAGGAGGAGGTGACGTGGGAGCTGAAGAGCAGAAGGTCTTGGAAGGAGTGAAGAAGGGTTCAGCAGTTGAAGAGAGAGCGCCCCCTCATCGTGTGCAAGCTCCAGATTAGTGGCTAGCAAACAAGGGCTGCACTAGGGGGGGGGACCCGCCACACCTCATGCAAGCTCCAGATCAGTGGCTAGCAACCAGGGGCTGCAGTTGGGGAGGGCATCCCCTTATCATATACAAGCTCCAGATAAGTGGCTAGTAACCAGGGGCTGCAGTAGGAGAGGGCACCCCATCATCACATACAAGCTCCAGATCAGTGGATAGCAACTAGGGGCTGCAGTAGGGGAAGGTGCCCCCTCACCACATGCAAGCTCCAGATCAGTGACTAGCAACCAGGGCATGCAGTAGGGCAGGGTGCCCCCTCACTGCATGCAAGCTCCAGATCAGTGGCTAGCAACCAGGGGCTGCAGTAGGGCAGGGTACCCCCTCACTGCATGCAAGCTCAAGATCAGTGGCTAGCAACCAGGGGCTGCAGTAGGGGAGGGCACCCCCTCATTGCATGCAAGCTCCAGATCAGTGGCTAACAACTAGGGGCTGTAGTAGGGGAGGGACCCCCTCACTGCATGCAAGTTTCAGATCAGTGGCTAGCAACCAGGGGCTGCAATAAGGGAGGGCACTCCCTCATCACATGCAAACTCCAAATCAGTGGCTAGCAACCAGGGGCTGCGGTAGGGAAGGGACCCCCTCACTGCATGCAAGTTTCAGATCTGTGTCTGGCAACCAGGGGCTGCAGTAAGGGAGGGCAGCCTCTCATCGCATGCAAGCTCCAAATCAGTGGCTAGCAACCAGGGGCTGCAGTGGGGGAGGGCACCCCCTCATTGCATGCAAGCTCCAGATCAGTGGCTAAAAACTAGGGGCTGCCGTAATGGAGGGCACCCCCTCATTGCATGCAAGCTCCAGATCAGTGGCTAACAACTAGGGGCTGCAGTAGGTAAGGGGAGGGACCCCCTCACTGCAAGCAAGTTTCAGATCAGTGGCTAGCAACCAGGGGCTGCGGTAGGGGAGGGCGCTTCCTCACTGCATACAAGCTCCAGATCAGTGGCTAGCAACCGGGGGCTGCAGTTTCATGTCTGCTCTGACCGCCACAGCTGGCACAAAAACACACTGTGCATGTGCGACTACCTTCTAGCCACAACAAAGCAAAGCGATTGGCCATGCAGGGGCAGTGCACACCCCATGCCAACCAGGGGTAGTTGGAGCAAGGGGGCAAAGAATGGGCACAAGGTTCTATGGCATGCATCAGGAGAGGGGGCTCAGTTCTGTATCCTTTCCTGGGGCACTGGAAGAACCTATCCCAGTACTGAGGTACACTACCCACCATAGAGGACAATGTGTAAAAAGAAGAAGGGGGTACTGGGAGGAACGTGTTTTTTGGGGGTTATCCTCAAAATCTGACTATACAGGTGGAATGAAGGCAATGGCTGTCAATGTGTGGTCATTGGCAGTACATACCGAGAGTAGCAGGAGAGGCCAGTGCAGATGAAGGTATTGAAGGCTGCGATGGGGACATAATATCGGTGCAGGGTGCCGTTCACCCAGCGGTCAGGCATGACGTAGGCCCCATAGGTGAAGGCACAGCCTATGGGAAGAGAGCATATTGGTAAAATGGAACAAGACCATTGTTCATGAGTACAAAAAAAATATCCGTTAGACAGAGCAAAAAGACTATAAAAGAATTGGTGCCAAGAATGACTACTTACCTGGGAAATGAACAAGGACCAATCCGGTACCTACCCAGGCTGTAGAGGCTGAGGGCTCCGTAGTCCAAGAAGTAGCAGATATGGCGGGCATGGGCAGACATACTACTGAAGGTGTGGGCGAAGCTGGAGGTGAAGGGGTAAAGGCAGATCAGCATCATGTAAACCAGGAGGGGCCAATTGTACGGGTCCCCGAGAAAGTCCAGTGTGTATGAGAGCAGGAGGAACCTCCACAGGAAATACCTGGGCACACAGAAAGGAGACAACGCTTACTAATCCATCATTGACTATACAGAACAGACCTCATATCAGAGATGGTCAACCTACTAGATGGAGGAGTCCTTATATACAGTCCCTGACATCTGGGGCTTATCACACTACTACAGGACATGGTCAGAGACTGCAAAACATACTACAGGGGATGGTCAGAGACTGCAAAACATACTGCAGGAGATGGTCAGAGACTGCAAAACATACTACAAGAGATGGTCAGAGACTGCAAAACATACTACAGGGGATGGTCAGAGACTGCAAAACATACTACAGGGGATGGTCAGAGACTGCAAAACATACTACAGGGGATGGTCAGAGACTGCAAAACATACTACAGGGGATGGTCAGAGACTGCAAAACATACTACAGGGGATGGTCAGAGACTGCAAAACATACTACAGGGGATGGTCAGAGACTGCAGACATACTACAGGAGATGGTCAGAGACTGCAGACATACTACAGGGGATGGTCAGAGACTGCAAAACATACTGCAGGAGATGGTCAGAGACTGCAAAACATACTACAGGGGATGGTCAGAGACTGCAAAACATACTACAGGGGATGGTCAGAGACTTCAAAACATACTACAGGGGATGGTCAGAGACTGCAAAACATACTACAGGGGATGGTCAGAGACTGCAAAACATACTACAGTAGAAGGTCAGAGACTGTAGACATAGAACGGGAGATGGTCAGAGACTGCAAAACGTACTACAGGGGATGGTCAGAGACTTCAAAACATACTACAGTAGAAGGTCAGAGACTGTAGACATAGAACGGGAGATGGTCAGAGACTGCAAAACGTACTACAGGAGATGGTCAGAGACTGCAGACATACTACAGGAGATGGTCAGAGACTGCAGACATACTACAGGAGATGGTCAAAGACTGCAAACATACTACAGGAGATGGTCAGAGACTGCAGACCTGCTACAGGAGATGGTCAGAGACTGCAGACATGGTACAGGAGATGGTCAGAGACTGCAGACATACTACAGGAGATGGTCAGAGACTGCAGACATACAATAGGAGATGGTCAAAGACTGCAGACATACAATAGGAGATGGTCAAAGACTGCAGACATACTACAGGAGATGGTCAGAGACTGCAAAACATACTACAGGGGATGGTCAGAGACTGCAAAACATACTACAGGGGATGGTCAGAGACTGCAAAACATACTACAGGGGATGGTCAGAGACTGCAAAACATACTACAGGGGATGGTCAGAGACTGCAAAACATACTACAGGGGATGGTCAGAGACTGCAGACATACTACAGGAGATGGTCAGAGACTGCAGACATACTACAGGGGATGGTCAGAGACTGCAAAACATACTGCAGGAGATGGTCAGAGACTGCAAAACATACTACAGGGGATGGTCAGAGACTGCAAAACATACTACAGGGGATGGTCAGAGACTTCAAAACATACTACAGGGGATGGTCAGAGACTGCAAAACATACTACAGGGGATGGTCAGAGACTGCAAAACATACTACAGTAGAAGGTCAGAGACTGTAGACATAGAACGGGAGATGGTCAGAGACTGCAAAACGTACTACAGGGGATGGTCAGAGACTTCAAAACATACTACAGTAGAAGGTCAGAGACTGTAGACATAGAACGGGAGATGGTCAGAGACTGCAAAACGTACTACAGGAGATGGTCAGAGACTGCAGACATACTACAGGAGATGGTCAGAGACTGCAGACATACTACAGGAGATGGTCAAAGACTGCAAACATACTACAGGAGATGGTCAGAGACTGCAGACATACTACAGGAGATGGTCAGAGACTGAAGACACACTACCGGAGATGGTCAGAGACTGCAGACATACTACAGGAGATGGTCAGAGACTGCAGACATACTTCAGGAGATAGTCAGAGACTGCAGACATAGTACAGGAGATGGTCAGAGACTGCAGACATACTACAGGAGATGGTCAGAGACTGCAGACATGTTACAGGAGATGGTCAGAGACTGCAGACATACTACAGGAGATGGTCAGAGACTGCAGACATGTTACAGGAGATGGTCAGAGACTGCAGACATGTTACAGGAGATGGTCAGAGACTGCAGACATACTACAGGATATGGTCAGAGACTGCAGACATACTACAGGAGATGGTCAGAGACTGCAGCCATGTTACAGGAGATGGTCAGAGACTGCAGACATAGTACAGGAGATGGTCAGAGACAGCAGACATAGTACAGGAGATGGTCAGAGACTGCAGACATTGTACAGGAGATGGTCAGAGACTGCAGACATAATACAGGAGAACAATACTTAGCGCCTGCACAGGCCTCCTGGGCTCACCATGTCGGGAGGAAGTGGGTCCAGATGTTCACAGTTTCATTGGTCATTTGGAAGGAGCTGAGAAGGCAGTCCAGGGCGGTACTTTTCGGGTGACGGTACCCCGACATGATTCCATCTTCCCAAAATACCTAAATCATTGACAAGAGTCATCGATGACCAACTTATTTCTTATATATGTTATAAAAAAGATAAATATATATTTATTCTGCCAAACATTCTACAAATGGAAACCAATGACATTTCATACAAGAAAAAAACCCTGTTGTTCAATTATAATAAATAATAAACAAAAAAATAAATAAATATAATAATAATATATGTTATAATATAAATATAATAATAATATATGTTATAATATAAATATAATAATAATTACCACCAGAATATTTTACCCCCCTTCATGACCAGGGCATTTATTTATTTTTTTTGCTTTTCAGCACTGTGCCAGTTTAACTGATAATTGCGCGGTCATGAAACGCTGTACCCCAATCAAATTTATATAATTTTTTTTCCACACAAATAGAGCTTTCTTTCAGTGGTGTTTCACCACAACTGTCTCTTTCTTTTTTTTTTTTTATGACATAAAAAAAAAAAGAGTAAAGATTTAAAAAAACAAAAAACAAAAAACAATATTTTCAACTTTCTGTTATAAAACATTGGCAACAAAATCAAAATTTTTTCACATATTTAAGCCAAAATGTATTCTGCTACATGCCTTTGGTAATAAAAAAAAAAAAAAAAAAAAAACAACACTACACAGATCATATCCCGAATATATCTTGTATAATTACAACATGGGATGAATAATAAATATTAATGTATTAATCGTTATTATTTGCTGTAATAATATATCATGATGAGATGTTGTGCATGACATAAATGTGATACAAAATAATAAATATTTATTTTTGAATCATTATTATTTGCTGTAATAAAATATTAAGATGAGATGTTGTGCAGGACTTAAATTTGATACAAAATAATAAATATGAATTTATGAATCATTATTATTTGCTGTAATAATATATTATGACGAGATGTTGTGCAGGACATAAATGTGATACAAAATAATAAATATTAATTTATGAATCATTATTATTTGCTGTAATAATATATTATGATGAGATGTTGTGCAGGACATAAATGTGATACAAAATAATAAATATTAATTTATGAATTATTATTATTTGCTGTAATAAAATATTAAGATGAGATGTTGTGCAGGACATAATGTGATACAAAATTATAAATATTAATTTATGAATCATTATTATTTGCTGTAATGATATATTATGATGAGATGTTGTGCAAGACATAATGTGATACAAAATAATAAATATTAATTTTTGAATCATTATTATTTGCTGTAATAATATATTATGATGAGATGTTGTGCAGGACATAAATGTGATACAAAATAATAAATATTAATTTATGAATTATTATTATTTGCTGTAATAATATATTATGATAAGATGTTGTGCAGGACATAAATGTGATACAAAATAATAAATATTTATTTTTGAATCATTATTATTTGCTGTAATAAAATATTAAGATGAGATGTTGTGCAGGACATAAATGTGATACAAAATAATAAATATTAATTTATGAATCATTATTATTATTTGCTGTAATAATATATTATGATGAGGTGTTGTGCAGGACATAAATGTGATACAAAATAATAAATATTAATTTATGAATCATTATTATTTGCTGTAATAATATATTATGACGAGATGTTGTGCGGGACATAAATGTGATACAAAATAATAAATATTAATTTATGAATTATTATTATTTGCTGTAATAAAATATTAAGATGAGATGTTGTGCAGGACATAATGTGATACAAAATTATAAATATTAATTTATGAATCATTATTATTTGCTGTAATAATATATTAAGATGAGGGGTTGTGCAGGACATAAATGTGATAGAAAATAATAAATATTAATTTTTGAATCATTATTATTTGCTGTAATAATATATTATGATGAGATGTTGTGCAGGACATAATGTGATACAAAATAATAAATATTAATTTTTGAATCATTATTATTTGCTGTAATAATATATTATGATGAGATGTTGTGCGGGACATAAATGTGATACAAAATAATAAATATTCATTTATGAATTATTATTATTTGCTGTAATAATATATTATGATGAGATGTTGTGCAGGACTTAAATTTGATACAAAATAATAAATATGAATTTATGAATCATTATTATTTGCTGTAATAATATATTATGATGAGATGTTGTGCAGGACATAATGTGATACAAAATAATAAATTATGAATCATTATTATTATTTGCTGTAATAATATATTATAATGAGATGCTGTGCAGGACTAAATGTGATACAAAATAATAAATATTAATTTATGAATCATTATTATTTGCTGTAATAATATATTATGACGAGATGTTGTGCAGGACATAAATGTGATACAAAATAATAAATATTAATTTTTGAATCATTATTATTTGCTGGAATAATATATTATGATAAGATGTTGTGCAAGACTAGTGTGATACAAAATTACCAAAAAAAATGTGTTTATGTGAGGTTTATGTATGGGAGTTGGGTTGCTTCCTGTACCCGTTGCCAGATGAAGAGATAGAACACGCTGTGATATTTCACAGAAAAAAAGGGGAAGTAACAACAGAACAGCAACTAAATAAAACAGTGCAGACGATGACAACATGGAATTATAGGGAAAAAACTAACACTGAGACCAATTGTATTACACAGGGGATCAGAACTTTCAATTCAGGGGGGGGGGGGGGGGGAAACTCACTACTGTTTTTATTTAATTATTTAATAAAATTTTAATTTTTTTTATTTAATTATTTAATTTAATTTTTATTTATTTATTTTTATTTGTATTTAAAAAAAAATCACATAGCTTTTTATCCATTAAAACTGCATGTAAATTTGTTCTATGTAAATAGGGCAAAAATCGAACGTTCTCAGGCTCTGTTCTCTGCAGATCGAATGTTATTCATTAAAAAATAAAAGCAGTATAAACTAACACTGAGACCATTTGTATTACACAGGGGATCAGAACTTTCAATTCAGGGGGGGAAAAAAACTCACTACTGTTTTTATTTAATTATTTAATTACATTTTTAATTTTTTATTTAATTATTCAATTTAATTTTTATTTATTTATTTTTATTTGTATTTAAAAAAAAAAAAATCACATAGCTTTTTATCAATTAAAACTGCATGTAAATTTGTACTATGTAAATGGGGCAAAAATCGAACGTTCTCAGGCTCTGTTCTCTGCAGATCGAATGTTATTCATTAAAAAAATGAAAGCAGTATGAATGGTGAAAATACCGCATTGTGGCCACTAGTTGGAGCGGAGAGTAAAATTCCGCATAGTGGTCACTAGATGGAGCTGGGGAAAAATAAAAATACTGCATCATGGCCACTAGATGGAGCAGAGAGTATAAAACTGCATAGTGGTCACTAGATGGAACTGAGGAAAAAATCTGCATCGTGGTCACTGGATGGAGACGAGGAGCGTACCCGTTTACCTATATTACTCAGCTCCATCTAGTGGCCATGATGCAGAATTTTTCCTCAGCTCCATCTAGTGGCCATAATGGAGAATATGGCATAATGCAGTATTTTCCGCATTCCCTTCACAGGAAATGAAGGAAAATCTCCCCAATGGCACACAGATGGCAGAAACCTGACAGGGGGTTCTAACCCCAAATGAAAAAAAAAAATGTCCTTGTAGTTCTACTGAAATATATTACAACATACCACGTGATGGCTGCATTAGTTTTCTTTTTTTTTTTTCTGGTTGGGAACCTTTTCAGCAAGTGCTGAATATATCTGTTGATCCTGCGAAAAATCCCGCCTCCTCCTAGCATCCGATGGACTGAACTAATGTTACCCCTCTTCCCAGCTATCTTCTATGAACTACAGTACAGCTCCCCCTTGTGTTGGAGATAAGGGAGGGGAAGGAGCCTGCAATGTAAATCAGATGACAACACTGCCTCCTCCTTTAATATGGCAGCGTTTTCAACCCCGGGACAGTGATTGAGCGTTGTCACGCCCGGGACACTGATTGAGCGTTGTCACCCCCGGGACAGTGATCGAGCGTTGTCATCCCGGGACAGTAATCGAGCTTTGTCACCTCAGGACAGTAATCAAGCATTGTGACCCCGGGACAGTAATCGAGTGTTGTCCCCCCCCCGGGGCAGTAATCGAGCGCTGTCACATCGGGACAGTAATCAAGCATTGTGACCCCGGGACAGTAATCGAGTGTTGTCCCCCCCCGGGGCAGTAATCGAGCGCTGTCACATCGGGACAGTAATCAAGCATTGTCACCCCGGGACAGTAATTGAGCGTTGTCACCCCAGGAAAGTAATCAAGCATTGTCACCCCAGGACAGTAATTGAGCGTTGTCACCACGGGACAGTAATCAAGCGTTGTCATCCCGGGACAGTGATTGAGCGTTGTCACTCCGGGACAGTAATAGAGTGTTGTCATCCTGGGACAGTAATCGAGCGTTGTCCCCCCGGGACAGTAATCGAGTGTTGTCCCCCCGAGACAGTAATTGAGTGTTGTCCCCCCGAGACAGTAATTGAGCGTTGTCACTCTGGGACAGTAATCGAGCGTTGTCCCCCCCCGGGACAGTAATTGAGTGTTGTCACACCAGGACTGTAATCAAGCATTGTCACCCCGGGACAGTAATTGAGCGTTGTCACCCCGGGAAAGTAATCAAGCATTGTCACCCCAGGACAGTAATAGAGCGTTGTCATCCCGGGACAGTGATTGAGCGTTGTCATCCCGGGACAGTGATTGAGCGTTGTCATCCCGGGACAGTGATCAAGTGTTGTCACCCCAGGACAGTGATTGAGTGTTGTCACCCCGGGACAGTGATCAAGTGTTGTCACCCCAGGACAGTGATTGAGTGTTGTCACCCCGGGACAGTGATTGAGCCTTTTCACTCCGGGACAGTAATCGAGCACTGTGACCCCAGGATAGTAATCGAGTGTTGTCACCCCGGGACAGTGATTGAGCCTTGTCACCCCGGGACAGTAATCGAGCACTGTGACCCCGGGACAGTAATCGAGTGTTGTCATCCCGGGACAGTAATCAAGTGTTGTCACCCCGGGACAGTAATCGAGCGTTGTCACCCCGGGACAGTAATCGAGTGTTGTCCCCCCCAGACAGTAATCGAGCGTTGTCACCCTGGGATAGTAATCGAGTGTTGTCCCCCCGAGACAGTAATTGAGTGTTGTCCCCCCGAGACAGTAATCGAGCGTTGTCACTCCAGGATAGTAATCGAGTGTTGTCACCCCGGGACAGTGATTGAGCGTTGTCACCCCGGGACAGTAATCGAGCGTTGTCAACCCGGGACAGTGATCGAGCATTGTCAACCCGGGACAGTGATCAAGCGTTGTCACCCCGAGACAGTAATAGAGCGTTGTCAACCCGGGACAGTGATCAAGCGTTGTCACCCCGAGACAGTAATAGAGCGTTGTCACCCCGGGACAGTGATTGAACGTTGTCACCCCGGGACAGTGATTGAGCGTTGTCACCCCGGGACAGTGATTGAACGTTGTCACCCCGGGACAGTGATTGAGCGTTGTCACCCCGGGACAGTGATTGAACGTTGTCACCCCGGGACAGTGATTGAGCGTTGTCACCCCGGGACAGTAATCGAGCGTTGTCACCCCAGGACAGTGATCGAGCGTTGTCACCCCGGGACAGTGATTGAGCGTTGTCACCCTGGGACAGTGATTGAGCGTTGTCACCCCGGGACAGTGATTGAGCGTTGTCATCCCGGGACAGTGATTGAGCGTTGTCATCCCAGGACAGTAATAGAGCGTTGTCACCCCGGGACAGTAATCGAGCCTTGTCACACCGGGACAGTAATCGAGCGCTGTCACACCGGGACAGTAATTGAGCGCTGTCACCCCGGGACAGTGATTGAGCGTTGTCACCCCGGGACAGTGATTGAGTGTTGTCATCCCGGGACAGTAATCGAGCGTTGTCACCCCGGGACAGTGATTGAGCATTGTCACCCCGGGACAGTGATTGAGTGTTTTCACCCCCGGACAGTAATCGAGCGTTGTCACCCCGGGACAGTGATTAAGCATTGTCACCCCGGGACAGTAATCGAGCGTTGTCACCCCGGGACAGTGATTGAGCGTTGTCATCCCGGGACAGGGATCGAGTGTTGTCACCCCGGGACAGTGATTGAGCGCTGTCACCCCTGGACAGTAATCAAGCGTTGTCACCCCGGGACAGTGATTGAGCGTTGTCACCCCGGGACAGTAATCGAGCGTTGTCACCCCGGGACAGTAATCGAGCGTTGTCACCCCGGGACAGTGATTGAGCGTTGTCACCCGGGACAGTAATAGAGCGTTGTCACCCGGGACAGTATGCAAGTGTTGTCACACCGGGACAGTAATCGAGTGCTGTCACCCCGGGACAGGAGGTGTGTTGGGACTCATTCACACATGCGGACAGGGGGAGGTAAAAATATGTGGGTGAGCTGCATTATTATCACCCCCTTAGCTGCAAAGGCTGTATGTGTGGCATGGCTGTGATAAAAAAAAAAATACCCTCTAATGCATGAATGTCAGAAAGTGACCCCTTACAGTGGTGCAGAATTATCAGAATTACAGCAGGTTGGTGACAGGTCACCTGCCAGCCACCCTCTGAAGAGTGATCCACCCCCAGATTGCTTTTCAGAGGGGGGCTGTCACCAGGGTGAACGAGTCATTACTGACAAGAAAATGAATGCAGCTGCCACCTGTGACGGGACCTGGAAGCACACAAACACATGAGACCTACCCGGGGCATCTGGTGCACATTGAGGAGCTGGGGCAGCTTGACGGTCAGCATGTTGTACCATGGGGGGACTCCTTCACAGCCCTGATCCCGGCACCGGTCCCCCACCGAACATCCGCTCTGCAAGAAGAAGAGGAACACAAGAGGAAGTCAGACCTTCAGAGGCAGAGAGGGACGCGGCAGGGAAGACTCAGGAAACGGAGAGACAATGTCACCACCCCCCCTCCCACTGTCAGACCCCCCCCCCCACATCAATTCCAGATGCTGGGCGCACTCTGATCCCTGGGAGCGCACTCTACACCGCCACCGCCCTGATACTGAACCCCCCACAGGAGGCACACAGACATGGATATCTGCCAAAGGAGTTCTATTTCTGTCCATCCAGTCCTGAGATTTACACAGCTCCGCCACACAGCACAGCACAGCCCTGCCTGGCCAGTTCAAGACACCTGATCTTTTCTCCAATGCAGTACAATAACACTGACCACACCCCCGACCCGTTCCTCCATCCATGCTGGCCAATCTCTGACCATTGTATAGTCGGCCCGCCCCCTGGCAGAATATCCCACCAAAATATACAATCTGATTGGATGAGGCCAACAATTGAATGCTTCGCTTTTTCAATCCAGGGAAGTCAGGTGGACCCCCTGAATGTCAGCCCCTTGTTATTTTGACCCCCTGAATGCCAGCCCCCCTGTTATTTGGACCCCCCCTGAATGTCAGCCCCCCTGTTATTTGGACCCCCCCCTGAATGTCAGCCCCCTGTATTTTTGACCCACTGAATTTCAGCCCCCTGTTTTTTTGACCCCCTGAATGTCAGCCCCCTGTTTTTTTGACCCCCTGAATTTCAGCCCCCCTGTTATTTGGACCCCCCCTGAATGTCAGCCCCCCTGTTATTTGGACCCCCCCCTGAATGTCAGCCCCCTGTATTTTTGACCCACTGAATTTCAGCCCCCTGTTTTTTTGACCCCCTGAATGTCAGCCCCCTGTTTTTTTGACCCCCTGAATTTCAGCCCCCTTGTTATTTGGAACCCCCGGAATGTCAGCCCCCTGTTATTTGGACCCCCTGAATTTCAGCCCCCCTGTTATTTGGACCCCCTGAATGTCAGCCCCCTGTTTTTTCGACCCCCTGAATGTCAGCCCCCTGTTATTTAGACCCCCTGAATTTCCGCCCCTCCTGTTATTTGGACCCCCTGAATGTCAGCCCCCTGTATTTTTGACCCCCTGAATTTCAGCCCCCCTGTTATTTGGACCCCCCCTGTTGTTTGGACCCCCCCTGAATGTCAGCCCCCTGTTATTTTGACCCCCCCCCCCTGAATTTCAGCCCCCCTGTTATTTGCACCCCCTGAATTTCAGCCCTCTGTTATTTTGACCCTCTGGATTTCAGCCCCCTGTTATTTGGACCCCCTACATTTCAGCCCCCTGTTATTTCTCTCTGGGGTGTATTTATAGTAAGAACTGTCAGAGCTCCTCCTCTGGTCACCGCTGGTAACTGCGTTTTGTGTGACGGGGAAGGTGGAATGTTATTCGGCTCTTCTCTCTCCGGGTTGAATGTTATTCATTGATAATGAATAGAGTGAATCAGGAAAATACCACATTATGGCCACAAGATGGAGCGGCGAGTCATAGGAAAGGATCACATATGATTGTTCTGTGTGAATGGGGACACAAACAAATGTTATGAGGCTATTTCCTCTCCGGGTTGAATGTTATTCATCAATACAGAACAGAGTGAATCAGGAAAATGCCACATTATGGCCACTAGATGGAGCAGGTGCTTATAGGGAATTTTTTTTTTTTTAATAATAATGTGCAGTATTTTCCTGATTCGCTCCAATCTTATCAATGAATAACAATCAACCTGGAGAGTAAATAGCCTAAGAAGATTTGTTTTCTCTGCAGGTCAAATATTATTTATTGGTAAAGAGAAGCTTTAGAAATACCACAATATGGCCACCAGATGGGGCCGCTAGTCATAGGAAATGAATGCTAATAGGATCGCTCTGTGCTAATAGGGACAAAAAACGAATGTTCTAATGCTATTTACTCTCCAGGTCGAATGTCATTCATTGATAAGATTGGAGTGAATCAGGAAAATACTGCATATTATTATTATATATGTTTTTTCTTTAATCACCTGCTCCATCTAGTGGCCATAATGTGGCATTTTCCTGATTTACTCTGTTCTGTATCAATGACTAACATTCAACCTGGAGAGATAAAAGCTTAATAACATATGTTTTTTTTGCCCCCCCCCCCCCATTCACACAGAACAATCATAGCAAATGTGGGATTACTTCCTATGATTATCAGCGCCACCTAGTGGCCTTAATGCACTATTTTCCCAATTCACCCCTATTGTGTATGGATGAATAACATTCTACCTGCAGAGCTAATAGCCCCATAATATTACCCCCCCCCCCCCCGCCTCTCATTCACACAGAATGAACAATAATTGCAAATAGGTGACCATAAGCTACACCCAGTGGCCATAATGTGGCATTTTCCTGATTCCCTGTATTGTGTATGGATGCATAACATTCAACCTGTGCAGTTAATAGCTTTTTTAACAATAGTCAACCCCTCCTCCCCTCCCATTCACACCGAATGAATAATCAGAGCAAATCAAATATGTGATCATAAGCTCCATCTAGTGGCCATATTGTGGCATTTTTTTTTTACTCTATTCTTTATCAATGAATAACATTCGGTCTAGAGAGAAAATATCCTAATAACATTTGTTAATAGCCTTTTACCAATAGTCATATTCTCTATAAATACACCCCATAATGTCCTAAAATAAACCTCATTCCTATTTATAGCGTGATAAACAATGTATGTACATGGCCGCCGCTATATCCGATCTTTCCACGCTCCGCTTACTTTTCAGTGTTTTGTGACCTTTGCATGTATTATTATGTCTTTTATTGAACTGCATAATTTTTCTGTAGTATGCTGACATCTAGTGGCCATTTCTGGCCACTACAACTTGTTTACTATGTGATTATGGTTTCTCCCCATGTCCCTCCCTTCTGTTTAATGCTAGTTAGTTCAGTCCTAGCTAGACCCTCCCCCCACTTCTTCCAGGCAGTGTTGGGGTTCAGGAAAGTCATTGTCTTCTTACACTTCTAAATACTGGAAGAACATTCTCTGCACTGCCATTATCTGCAGTAAAACTGCATTGGATCCAGCCATGTGTCTTAGTGAAGAGTGAAGCTGCTTGTGGATGGTGCCAAGTCAGCAGGTGACCATACTGGATATAAGAAGGTATGTCAGTGCATCATTTTTCTGTAGCATGCTGGCATCTAGTGGCCGTTTCTGGCCACTACAACTTGTTTACTGTGTGATTTTGGTTTCTCCCTCTGTTCCCCCCTTCTGTTTTAGTGCTAGTTAGTTTAGTCCTAGCTAGACCCTCCCCCACTTGTTCCAGTCAGTGTTGGAGTTCAGGAAAGTCATTGTCTTCTTACACTTCTAAATACCAGATGAACATCCTCTGCACTGCCATTATCTGCAATAATATTGGGTTGGAGCCAAATTGTGTATTGAAGAGTGAAGCTGCCTGTGGATGGTGGCAAGTCAGCAGGTGAACATACTGCCTGGACAGACTGGGTCTATGGAGGTATGTCCATCCATAACTTTTCTGTAGCACGCTGACATCTAGTGGCTGTTTCTGGCCACTACAACATGTTTACTATGTGATTTTGGGTTCTCTTTCTGTTCCCGCCTTCTGTTTAGTGCTAGTTAGTTCAGTCCTAGCTAGACCCTTCCCCCCTTCTTCCAGTCAGTGTTAGTTTTTCACACACTTGCACTTCATAAGACTGGAAGAACATCCTCTGCACTGCCATTACCTACAGTAAAATTGCATTGGGTTTAGTGCCGGTTCACACTAGGGCGACCTGTGAGGCGACCTGGTCGCCTCACAGGTCGCCGCAGGACGCCTCCCATAGGGAAGCTACGGACCCGTTCTAATAGGAGAGACACAAGTCGCTCCGACCTAGAAAAAGGGTCCGGATCTTCTTTGGGGCGACCAGGAGGCGACCGCCATAGACTTCAATGTTATGAAGTCCGTGGCGGCCGCTCCGAGGTCGCGGCGCGCTGCTCGCACCGCGATCTCGGAGGTCGCCACCCGAAGTAGCGTCGCGGTAGTGTGAACCGGTGCTCAACGTCTGTGTCTTATTGAAGAGTGAAGCTGCCTGTGGATGGTGGCAAGTCATCAGGTGACCATACTGAATCTAAGAAGGTATGTGAATACATTATTTTTCTGTAGCATGCTGACATCTAGTGGCTGTTTCTGGCCACTACAACTTGTTTAGTATGTGATTTTGGTTTGTCCCTCTGTTCCCCCCTTCTGTTTAGTGCTAGTTAGTTCAGACCTAGCTAGACCCTCCCCCCCACTTCTTCCAGTCAGTGTTGGGGTTCAGGAAAGTCAGTGCCTTCTTATGCTTTACAAGACTGCCATTATCTGCAGTAAAATTGGGATTGACTCAACTTCTGTATTGAAGAGTGAAGCTGCCTGTGGATGGTGGCAAGTCAGCAGATGACCATACTATCTGAACAGACTGGATATAAGAAGGTATGTCAATGCATCATTCTTCTGTAGCACGCTGACATCTACTGGCTGTTTCTGGCCACTACAGCTTGTTTACTATGTGACTTTGGTTTCTCCCTCTGTTTCCCCCCTTCTGTTTAGTGCTAGTTAGTTCGGACCTAGCTAGACCCTCCCCCCACTTCTTCCAGTCAGTGTTAGGGTTCATAAACAAAAAAAAAAACGACAATTAAAAAAAAACAAAAAAAAAAAAAACAATATTTTTCACATTCTGCTAGATAACATTCCCAATAAAAAAAACACAAAATCAAATTTTTTGCTGCCATAACCCCGGTATTTAACGTGAAAGTAGCGATGTATAACTGCGGCGGGCGCTCCGGAAGTGGTTCGTGAATAAAGCAGCAAAGACAGAAGGGTCAGACTGAACAGTCAGTGGGCTTTACTGTTCCTCTCTCATCTGCCGGCTCACCGGCTGACAACAAATGTTATATGGCTTGTTTCTCTCCAGGTCGAATGTTATTCATTGATAAAGAATAGGGTGAATCAGAAAACATAATACACATTGGTATTTTATGTAAGCTCTAACGAGCAGGGCCCTCTAGTTCCTCCTGTTTTGAACTGTATTGTAACTGTATTGTCTTCCTTCACATTGTAAAGCGCTGCGCAAACTGTTGGCGCTATATAAATCCTGTATAATAATAATAATAATAATAATATGGAATGTTTTTGCTGATCAAGGAGACTGAGAGTGTGGAATACAGACAGCCACTAGACGGAGACTCTACATGTAACATGATAATGGAAATATGGAACAGCAAAGGGTGGAATTTTGCATTCGGAGGATGAAGCGTGTCATAGAATGTATGGAGGTCGGAGGATGAAGCGTGTCATAGAATGTATGGAGGTCGGAGGATGAAGCGTGTCATAGAATGGATGGAGGTCGGAGGATGAAGCGTGTCATAGAATGTATGGAGGTCGGAGGATGAAGCGTGTCATAGAATGTATGGAGTTCGGAGGATGAAGCGTGTCATAGAATGTATGGAGGTCGGAGGATGAAGCGTGTCATAGAATGTATGGAGGTCGGAGGATGAAGCGTGTCATAGAATGGATGGAGGTCGGAGGATGAAGCGTGTCATAGAATGTATGGAGGTCGGAGGATGAAGCGTGTCATAGAATGTATGGAGTTCGGAGGATGAAGCGTGTCATAGAATGTATGGAGGTCGGAGGATGAAGCGTGTCATAGAATGTATGGAGTTCGGAGGATGAAGCGTGTCATAGAATGTATGGAGGTCGGAGGATGAAGCGTGTCATAGAATGTATGGAGGTCGGAGGATGAAGCGTGTCATAGAATGGATGGAGGTCGGAGGATGAAGCGTGTCATAGAATGGATGGAGGTCGGAGGATGAAGTCTGTCATAGAATGGATGGAGGTCGGAGGATGAAGCGTGTCATAGAATGGATGGAGGTCGGAGGATGAAGCGTGTCATAGAATGGATGGAGGTCGGAGGATGAAGCGTGTCATAGAATGGATGGAGGTCGGAGGATGAAGCGTGTCATAGAATGGATGGAGGTCGGAGGATGAAGCGTGTCATAGAATGTATGGAGGTCGGAGGATGAAGCGTGTCATAGAATGGATGGAGGTCGGAGGATGAAGCCTGTCATAGAATGGATGGAGGTCGGAGGATGAAGCGTGTCATAGAATGGATGGAGGTCGGAGGATGAAGCGTGTCATAGAATGGATGGAGGTCGGAGGATGAAGCGTGTCATAGAATGGATGGAGGTCGGAGGATGAAGCGTGTCATAGAATGGATGGAGGTCGGAGGATGAAGCGTGTCATAGAATGGATGGAGGTCGGAGGATGAAGCCTGTCATAGAATGGATGGAGGTCGGAGGATGAAGCCTGTCATAGAATGGATGGAGGTCGGAGGATGAAGCGTGTCATAGAATGGATGGAGGTCGGAGGATGAAGCGTGTCATAGAATGGATGGAGGTCGGAGGATGAAGCGTGTCATAGAATGGATGGAGGTCGGAGGATGAAGCGTGTCATAGAATGGATGGAGGTCGGAGGATGAAGCGTGTCATAGAATGGATGGAGGTCGGAGGATGAAGCGTGTCATAGAATGGATGGAGGTCGGAGGATGAAGCGTGTCATAGAATGGATGGAGGTCGGAGGATGAAGCGTGTCATAGAATGTATGGAGGTCGGAGGATGAAGCGTGTCATAGAATGGATGGAGGTCGGAGGATGAAGCGTGTCATAGAATGGATGGAGGTCGGAGGATGAAGCGTGTCATAGAATGGATGGAGGTCGGAGGATGAAGCGTGTCATAGAATGGATGGAGGTCGGAGGATGAAGCGTGTCATAGAATGGATGGAGGTCGGAGGATGAAGCGTGTCATAGAATGTATGGAGGTCGGAGGATGAAGCGTGTCATAGAATGGATGGAGGTCGGAGGATGAAGCCTGTCATAGAATGGATGGAGGTCGGAGGATGAAGCGTGTCATAGAATGGATGGAGGTCGGAGGATGAAGCGTGTCATAGAATGGATGGAGGTCGGAGGATGAAGCGTGTCATAGAATGGATGGAGGTCGGAGGATGAAGCGTGTCATAGAATGGATGGAGGTCGGAGGATGAAGCGTGTCATAGAATGGATGGAGGTCGGAGGATGAAGCCTGTCATAGAATGGATGGAGGTCGGAGGATGAAGCCTGTCATAGAATGGATGGAGGTCGGAGGATGAAGCGTGTCATAGAATGGATGGAGGTCGGAGGATGAAGCGTGTCATAGAATGGATGGAGGTCGGAGGATGAAGCGTGTCATAGAATGGATGGAGGTCGGAGGATGAAGCGTGTCATAGAATGGATGGAGGTCGGAGGATGAAGCGTGTCATAGAATGGATGGAGGTCGGAGGATGAAGCGTGTCATAGAATGGATGGAGGTCGGAGGATGAAGCGTGTCATAGAATGGATGGAGGTCGGAGGATGAAGCGTGTCATAGAATGTATGGAGGTCGGAGGATGAAGCGTGTCATAGAATGGATGGAGGTCGGAGGATGAAGCCTGTCATAGAATGGATGGAGGTCGGAGGATGAAGCGTGTCATAGAATGGATGGAGGTCGGAGGATGAAGCGTGTCATAGAATGGATGGAGGTCGGAGGATGAAGCGTGTCATAGAATGGATGGAGGTCGGAGGATGAAGCGTGTCATAGAATGGATGGAGGTCGGAGGATGAAGCGTGTCATAGAATGGATGGAGGTCGGAGGATGAAGCCTGTCATAGAATGGATGGAGGTCGGAGGATGAAGCCTGTCATAGAATGGATGGAGGTCGGAGGATGAAGCGTGTCATAGAATGGATGGAGGTCGGAGGATGAAGCGTGTCATAGAATGGATGGAGGTCGGAGGATGAAGCGTGTCATAGAATGGATGGAGGTCGGAGGATGAAGCGTGTCATAGAATGGATGGAGGTCGGAGGATGAAGCGTGTCATAGAATGGATGGAGGTCGGAGGATGAAGCGTGTCATAGAATGGATGGAGGTCGGAGGATGAAGCGTGTCATAGAATGGATGGAGGTCGGAGGATGAAGCCTGTCATAGAATGGATGGAGGTCGGAGGATGAAGCCTGTCATAGAATGGATGGAGGTCGGAGGATGAAGCGTGTCATAGAATGGATGGAGGTCGGAGGATGAAGCGTGTCATAGAATGGATGGAGGTCGGAGGATGAAGCGTGTCATAGAATGGATGGAGGTCGGAGGATGAAGCGTGTCATAGAATGGATGGAGGTCGGAGGATGAAGCGTGTCATAGAATGGATGGAGGTCGGAGGATGAAGCGTGTCATAGAATGGATGGAGGTCGGAGGATGAAGCGTGTCATAGAATGGATGGAGGTCGGAGGATGAAGCGTGTCATAGAATGGATGGAGGTCGGAGGATGAAGCGTGTCATAGAATGGATGGAGGTCGGAGGATGAAGCGTGTCATAGAATGTATGGAGGTCGGAGGATGAAGCGTGTCATAGAATGGATGGAGGTCGGAGGATGAAGCCTGTCATAGAATGGATGGAGGTCGGAGGATGAAGCGTGTCATAGAATGGATGGAGGTCGGAGGATGAAGCGTGTCATAGAATGGATGGAGGTCGGAGGATGAAGCGTGTCATAGAATGGATGGAGGTCGGAGGATGAAGCGTGTCATAGAATGGATGGAGGTCGGAGGATGAAGCGTGTCATAGAATGGATGGAGGTCGGAGGATGAAGCCTGTCATAGAATGGATGGAGGTCGGAGGATGAAGCCTGTCATAGAATGGATGGAGGTCGGAGGATGAAGCGTGTCATAGAATGGATGGAGGTCGGAGGATGAAGCGTGTCATAGAATGGATGGAGGTCGGAGGATGAAGCGTGTCATAGAATGGATGGAGGTCGGAGGATGAAGCGTGTCATAGAATGGATGGAGGTCGGAGGATGAAGCGTGTCATAGAATGGATGGAGGTCGGAGGATGAAGCGTGTCATAGAATGGATGGAGGTCGGAGGATGAAGCGTGTCATAGAATGGATGGAGGTCGGAGGATGAAGCCTGTCATAGAATGGATGGAGGTCGGAGGATGAAGCCTGTCATAGAATGGATGGAGGTCGGAGGATGAAGCGTGTCATAGAATGGATGGAGGTCGGAGGATGAAGCGTGTCATAGAATGGATGGAGGTCGGAGGATGAAGCGTGTCATAGAATGGATGGAGGTCGGAGGATGAAGCGTGTCATAGAATGGATGGAGGTCGGAGGATGAAGCGTGTCATAGAATGGATGGAGGTCGGAGGATGAAGCGTGTCATAGAATGGATGGAGGTCGGAGGATGAAGCGTGTCATAGAATGGATGGAGGTCGGAGGAGTTCTGTGCTGGAAGCTGAGCTCTGATCCTTTCACTCACATAGGGTTGCAGTGAGAGGCCACCCCGGCAGTGCCTGGTATGCCGTATACAAAGGAGCCTCAGTTCTCCCCCCTCCACAGAGATCGGCCAATCCCCGGCTAGATTACAGCGGGTAATAAAAGCAGGGAGGGGCCCCTGGCCGGCGGGTGATAAAAGCAGGGAGGGCTCTCTCTCTCACTCTTTTGGGAAGGCTGTCCACAAGGTTTAGGAGTGTCTATGGGAATGTTTCACCATTCTTCTAAAAGAGCATTTGTGAGGTCAGGCACTGATGTTGGACGAGAAGGTCTTCCTCGCAGTCTTCTCTCGAATTCTATTGTGTGTCGCCTAGGCCAATCCATTCACTTTGATGCGCGTTTGCGATTTTGCCTGTGTCGCCTAGGCCAATCCATTCACTTCAAGCATGTTTGCGATTTTGCATGTGTTGCCTATCCCAGTCCATTCACTTCATAGCGCCTTCGCGATTTTGCGTGTTTTGCCTAGGCGAGTCCTATCACGTCAATGCGTGTTTGCAATTTTTGTGCGTGTGTGTCGCCTAGGCCAATCCATTCACTTCAATCTGCGTTTGCGATTTTGCGTGTGTCCCCTATGCCAGTCCATTCACTTCAATGCTTGTTTGAGATTTTGCGCATGCCGCCTAGGCCAGTCCATTCACTTCAATCTGCGTTTGCGATTTTGCGTGTGTCGCCTAGGCCAATTCATTCACTTCAATGCACGTTTGCAATTTTTTTTGCGTGTGTCACCTAGGCCCGTCTATTCACTTCAATGTGTGTTTGCGATTTTGTGTGTGTCACCTAGGCCAATCCATTCACTTCAATGCGTGTTTGCGATTTTGCGTGTGTTGCCTACGCCAATCCATTCACTTCAATGCGTGTTTGCGATTTTGTGTGTCACCTAGGCCAGTCCATTCAGTTCAATGCGTGTTTGCGATTTTGCGTGTGTCGCCTAGGCCAATCCATTTACTTAAATTCCTGTTTGCGATTTTGCGTGTGTCGCCTAGGCCAGTTCATTCACTTCAATGCGCATTTGCGATTTTGTGTGTCGCCTAGGCCAGTCCATTCACTTCAATGCGCGTTTGCGATTTTGCGTGTGTCACCTAGGCCAATCCATTCACTTCAATGCGCGTTTGCGATTTTGCGTGTCGCCTAGGCCAATCCATTCACTTCAACGCGCGTTTGTCGCCCAAAAGAAGCATCTGCTCATTTTTGGGCGCGATTTTTTAACGCACACCCTTTCGCCAGGAATGTCGCACAACAATGGCGGCGGGGCTTGGAGTGCTATTAAGGGCTAATGGCACCCAAATGCGTGTCACGTGTTGTCGCCATGGTTTGTAATCGCTGCGATTCTGTGGTGTGAATGCAGTTTCACTCTCATCTGTTTGTAAAAAAATGTAACATTTATTTCAATCAAACCATAACGTTGGCAAACGCTTTAATGTAACCGCCAAACCCCAAAACTGAGGAGTGGGCGGAGCTCTTTAAAGTCAAGAGACCACAGAGCCTCTAATTCCAAATCTTTGTTCCAAATGAAGTCGCTGCAGATAATTTCTAATTATTCGGAGACATGCGGGCATCACATGAACGGGAAGACAGAACAGAGAATATTTTGTACTTGCAAAGCTGAATATTTTCTGCAGCGCCGGCAACTCCGACCAGAAATCCCCCCTTGTAGGCCGCCTTAAAAAAACACGGATGGGGGTCAAAATCTATACCAACCCCCCCACCCATGCATGCAGCCAGGAAAGAGGAACCCCTTTCTGAACCATGTGAAGCTAGATGCCCTCCATATATGGAGGATACCTTGCCAGGGGGAACCCCCCAGAAAAGCCCCTTTCCCCCATGTTAATGAAGTCAAGGGCCTCTTCACTGCAACCCTGGCCTGGTGATTGTGGGGGGTGATGGGGGGTTCTAAGAATCCCTATCTGGAAGCTGAATTGGTCAGGGAGGAATAACTTACTTGTTAGGACACCAGCAGCTGGTGGATTCCTTCTTTCTACACGTTTCAACTCAATATTTTTGTTTTCGTATCAAAGCTCCCCTCCAGGCAGAAAACAAACTCTTTCGGGGGTCCCTCAAAAAATCTATACCAAACCCCCACCCGTGTATGCAGCCTGGTTGGCCAGGAAAGAGGAGCCCCCTTCTGAACCATGTGAATCAAGATGCCCTTCATATATGGAGGATACCTTGCCAGGGGGAACCCCCAGAAAAGCACCTTGCCCCCATGTTAATGAAGTCAAGGGCCTCCTCACCGCAACCCTGGCCTGGTGATTGTGGGGGTGATGGGGGGTTCTAAGAATCCTTGGCTAGAAGCTGAATTGGCCAGGGAGAAATGACTTACTTGTTAGGACACCAGCAGCTGGTGGATTCCTTTTTTCTACACGTTTCAACTCAATAGTTTTGATTTTGTATCAAAGCTCCCCTCTGGGCAGAAAACAAACCCTTTCGGGGGTCCCTCAAACAATCTATACCAAACCCCCCACCCGTGCATGCAGCCTGGTTGGCCAAGAAAGAGGAAACCCACTTCTGAACCATGTGAAGCCAGATGCCTTCCATATAAGAAGGATACCTTGCCAGGGGGACCCCGGTTGACAGCCTGGTTGGCCAGGAAAGAGGAACAAAAAAAAGAAAGTGGATGAGATTGGCAGTCCCTGCATATTTAGAGGCAGGGTGGAAATAACGGATCATTTACATAGAACTGACTGCGGGCTTTATATGTAACATGTCACCCATAGAGGGCGGCGTGTAGAAGCCAGGTGTGAGCGATGAACTCAGCGGGCGCCATTGACCCAACGTACGCCCATCTATCACAGCCAGAACAATAGTCCTCCCGCCACCATTCATTGTATCACACATAATCACTGATATGGGTAGCAAGGCTGCTAATAATAATAATAATAAAATAATATGTATATAACATGACACCATACAACACAACATAAAATAAAATAATAAAATAAATAATATATAAATAAATAAATAATAATTATAATGAATAATAAAAATAATAGCAATAAATAAATAAAATCGTAAAATATGTATATAACAAGACACCATACAACACAACATAAAATAAAATAATAAAATAATAATATATAAATAAATAATAATTATAATGAATAATAAAAATAAGAACAATAAATAAATAAAATCGTAAAATATGTATATAACAAGACACCATACAACACAACATAAAATAAAATAATAAAAGAAATAATAAATAAATAAATAAATAAATAAATAATAATTATAATGAATATTAAAAATAATAACAATAAATAAATAAAATCGTAAAATATGTCTATAACAAGACACCATACAACACAACATAAAATAATAAAATAAATAATATATAAATAAATAAATAATAATTATAATGAATAATAAAAATAATAACAATAAATAAATAAAAATGTAAAATATGTCTATAACATGACACCATACAACACAACATAAAATAATAAAAGAAATAATATAAAATTAAATAATAATAATTATAATGAATATTAAAAATAATAACAATAAATAAATAAAATTGTAAAATATGTCTATAACAAGACACCATACAACACAACATAAAATAAATAATATATAAATAAATAAATAATAATTATAATGAATAATAAAAATAATAACAATAAATAAATAAAAATGTAAAATATGTCTATAACATGACACCATACAACACAACATAAAATAAAATAATAAAAGAAATCATATATAAATAAATAAATAATACTTATAATGAATAATAAAAATAATAACAATAAATAAATAAAAATGTAAAATATGTCTATAACATAACACCATACAACACAACATAAAATAAAATAATAAAAGAAATAATATATAAATAAATAAATAAATAAATAATAATTATAATGAATAATAAAAATAATAACAATAAATGAATAAAAATGTAAAAAAATATGTCTATAACATGACACAATACAACACAACATAAAATAATAAAAGAAATAATATATAAATAAATAAATAATAATTATAATGAATAATAAAAATAATAACAATAAATAAATAAAAATCGTAAAATATGTATATAACAAGACACCATACAACACAACATAAAATAAAATAAAAAAAATACATAAACAATAATAATAATAATAATTATTAATAATAATAAATAATAATAGTAATAATAATACATAATAATAAAAAAAAGTATATAACACGACACCATACAACACAACTTAAAATAAAATAATAAAATAAACAAATAATAAATAAATAAACAATAATAATAAATACTGCCTTTTGTTTCACTTGACCCTCCCTTCTAGATTGTAAGCTCTAACGAGCAGGGCCCTCTGATTCCTCCTGTATTGAATTGTACTGTAACTGTATTGTCTTCCCCCACATTGTAAAGCGCTGCGCAAACTGTTGGCGCTATATAAATCCTGTATATTAATAATAAATATGAATATAGCATGATACCATACAACACAACATAAAATAAATAATATATAAATAAATAATATTGATAATAATAATAATAAATAATGAATAATAAAAATAATAATAAATAAATAAAAACGTAAAATATGTATATAACATAACACCATACAAAACAACATAACATAAAATAATAAAATAAAAAATAAATAGTAACAATTATTAATATTAATAAAAATACAAATAATAGTAATAATAATATGTATATAACATGACACCATACAACATTATGACCACCCACCTAATACTACATAGGTCCCATTTGATTTGATGTCAAAACAGCCCTGATGTCAACACAACGTAAAATAAATCAATAACAATAAATAAATAAAAAATAAATAAATACCAATAATAATAATAATAATAATAAAAATAGTAATGAATAATAATAATACAAATTTTTAATAATAAATAAATAATAATAATAATATGTATGTAACATGACACTATACAACACAACATAAAATAAAATAATAAAATAAATAAATAATAATTTATGACAATTATTATTCATAATATTAATAATAATAATAGTCATAATAATAATAATAAAAGTATGTATAAAACATGACACCATACAACACAACATAGAATAAATAAATCAAACATAATAACTATTATTACTAATAATAATAATAAAAATATGTATATAACATGACACCATACAACACAACATAAAAATATGATACAGCGAAACTACACTGATCAGCCATAACATTATGACCACCCACCTAATACTAAGTAGGTACCATCTGATGTCAGAACAGCCCTGATATCAACAAAACATAAGATAAAATAATAAATAAATAATAAATAAATAAACAATACTATTATTATTATTATTATTAATAATAATAATAATAATAATATAATACAATTTTTTTAATAATAAATAAATAATAATAAAAATATGTTGATAACATGACACCATACAACACAACATAAAATAAAATAAATAATAACAATTATTATTATTAAGAATAATAATAATAACAATAACATAAAAATGTATATAACATGACACCATACAAAACAAAATAAAATAAATAAAGAATAACTGTTATTATTATTAATAAAATTAAAAATAATAATAATAAAAATATGTATATAACATGACACTATACAACACAACATAAAATAAAACAATAAAATAAATAAATAATAATTTATAACAGTTATTATTCATAATATTAATAATAATAATAATAGTCATAATAATAATAAAAGTATGTATAAAACATGACACCATACAACACAACATGAAATAAATAAATAATACATAATAACTATTATTACTACTAATTATAATAAAAATATGTATATAACATGACACCATATAACACAACATAAAAATATGATACAGTGTAACTACACTGATCAGCCATAACATTATGACCACCCACCTAATACTAAGTAGGTACCATCTGATGTCAGAACAGCCCTGATATCAACACAACATAAGATAAAATAATAAATAAATAATAAATAAATAAATAAACAATATTATTATTATTATTATTATTATTATTATTATTATTATTATTATTATTAATAATAATAATAATAATAATAATAATAATAATAATAATACAATTTTTTAAATAATAAATAAATAATAATAAAAATATGTAGAAAACATGACACCATACAACACAACAATAAAATAAATAATAACAATTATTATTATTAAGAATAATAATAATAACAACAACAAAAAAATGTATATGACACCATACAACACAACATAAAATAAATAAAGAATAACTTTTTATTAATAAAATTACAAATAATAATAATAAAAATATGTATATAACATGACACCATACAACACAACATAAAATAAAACAATAAAATAAATAAATAATAATTTATAACAGTTATTATTCATAATATTAATAATAATAATAGTCATAATAATAATAATAAAAGTATGTATAAAACATGACACCATACAACACAACATGAAATAAATAAATAATACATAATAACTATTATTACTACTACTAATAATAAAAATATGTATATAACATGACACCATACAACACAACATAAAAATATGATACAGTGAAACTACACTGATCAGCCATAACATTATGACCACCCACCTAATACTAAGTAGGTACCATTTGATGTCAGAACAGCCCTGATATCAACACAACATAAGATAAAATAATAAATAAATAATAAATAAACAATATTATTATTATCATTATCATTATTATTATTATTATTATTAATAATAATAAGAATAATAATAATAATAATAATAATAAAACAATAATAATACAATTTTTTTAATAATAAATAAATAATAATAAAAATATGTAGATAACATGACACCATAAAACACAACAATAAAATAAATAAATAATAACAATTATTATTATTATTAGGAATAATAATAATAATTACAACAACAAAAAAATGTATATAACATGACACCATACAACACAACATAAAATAAATAAAGAATAACTATTATTTTTATTAATAAAATTACAAATAATAATAATAAAAATATGTATATAACATGACACCATACAACACAACATAAAAATATGATACAGTGTAACTACACTGATCAGTCATAACATTATGACCACCCACCTAATACTAAGTAGGTCCCATTTGGTGTGACAGCCCTGTCCTATCCAGGCATGGACCTCACTAGACCTCTGAAGGTACGCTGTGGTATTTGTCACCCAGCTGTCACTAGCAGATCCTCAGTTCTGTATGTAGTTGTAATGAGGTGGGGCCATCACGGATCAGACTTGTTTTTCCAGCACATCCCACAGATGATCAAAGAATTGAGATCTGGAGAATTTGGACCTTGAACTAGTTTTTGTGTTCCTCAGACTATTTTTTTGCAGTGTGGCAGGAAGAGGCCACTGCCCTCAGGGAATACCGTTCCCATGAAGGGGTGGACTTGGTCACCAACAATGTTTAGGTAGGTGGTACGTGTGAAGTACCAACCACATGAATGGCAGGAGCCCAGGTTGGTGGTTCCAGCAGAACGTTGCCCGAAACATCAAACTGCCTCCACTGGCTTGTCTTCTTCCCATAGTGCCCCCTGGTGCCATCTCTTCCCCAGGGAAGTGACGCACGCGCACCCGGCCATCCACATGAAGAAAATGTGATTTATCAGACCAGCCACCTTCTTCCATCGCTCCGTGGTCAGGTTCTGATGCTCAGGTCCTCATTGTAGGAGCTTTTGGCTGTGGACTTGGGTCAGCATGGGCACACTGATCAGTCTACAGCTACACAGCCCCATACACAACAAACTGCGATGTCCATTTTTTTCAACTTCGGGGACAACATGTTCACTTGCCCACCCATTAAAATGAAGGTACCTCCCTAAATGCACAAACACACTTGCACACTGTTGCTGCACAGGTGAGAATGGAGCCTTGGGTGTAACATCAAGCATGGTCGCATACACCACCCAATCCCCAAATCCCCCCCCCCCCCATACCTGAATTATAATGTAACAGAGTGGCTCCGCCCACACAAGTCCCAACCAGGTCCTACAAAGTCCTATCTGCTGATGTGAGGCTCATCAGAGACCCGATCACATGACTTGTAGTCCAACCATCACTTCCTTCATAACCAGGGCTGTTTTCAGCGGGGACATGCGGGAACGCAGGTCCGGCACCTCCATCACTGAATGTATGTAATGGCAAGGAGTGCTGGGGTGTGCCCGAGGGTCTATTGATGCCGGCTGCTGGGGGATCTATTGTCACTGGTGGGAATCTACTTCTGCTTTGGGGTCTATTGTTGCTAGTGAGGGGGCAACTGTTGCTGGGCAGGGGGGAACTGTTGCTGGGAGGGATCTACTGTTGAGGGAGAGGTATTTTTTTTTAGCAGAGACCCTAGGGGAAAAAATGGTGGTTGTTGCAATTTTTTATGTTACATGGTACTTGCGCAGCAATTTTTGTTGCTAGTGAGGGGTCAACTGTTGCTGGGGGGGGGGGGGGGAACTGTTGCTGGGAGCAATCTACTGTTGAGGGAGAGGTATTTTTTTTTTTTAGCAGAGACCCTAGGGAATAAAATGGTGGTTGTTGCAATTTTTTATGTCACACGGTATTTGGGCAGCAATTTGTGTTGTTAGTGAGGGGTCAACTGTTGCTGGGTGGGAGGGGGGCAACTGTTGCTGGGAGGGATCTACTGTTGAGGGAGAGGTATTTTTTTTAGCAGAGACCCTAGGGAAAAAAATGGTGGTTGCTGCAATTTTTTGTGTCACACGGTATTTGCGCAGCAATTTTTGTTGCTAGTGAGGGGTCAACTGTTGCTGGGGGTGGGGGCATCTGTTGCTGGGAGGGATCTACTGTGTTGAGGGAGAGGTATTTTTTTTAGCAGAGACCCTAGGGGAAAAAATGGTGGTTGCTGCAATTTTTTATGTCATACGGTATTTGCGCAGCAATTTTTGTTGCTAGTGAGGGGTCAACTGTTGCCGGGGGTGGGGGCATCTGTTGCTGGGAGGGATCTACTGTGTTGAGGGAGAGGTATTTTTTTTTAGCAGAGACCCTAGGGAAAAAAATGGTGGTTGTTGCAATTTTTTATGTCACACTGTATTTGCGCAGCAATTTTTGTTGCTAGTGAGGGGTTAACTGTTGCTGGGGGGGGGGGGCAACTGTTGCTGGGAGGGATCTACTGTTGAGAGAGAGGTTTTTTTTTTTTTAGCAGAGACCCTAGGGAAAAAATGGTGGTTGTTGCAATTTTTTATGGCACATGGTATTTGCGCAGCATTTTTTCAAACGCAATTAAAAAAAAAAAAAAACCTTCTTTCATGAATTAAAAAAAAAAAAATACAGTAAAGTTAGCCCAATTTTATTTGTATAATGTGAAAGATAATGTTACGCCGAGTAAATAGATACCCAACATGTCATCAGTGCCCATAAGTGCCACCTCATCAGTGCCTATCAGTAAAGCAAAAGAAGTGCACATCAGTGACACCAACCAATGCCCATCAATGACCCCAATCAGTGCCCACAGTGACCTTATTCAGTGCCCATTAGTGATGCTAGTCACTGCCCATCAGTGCCTGCTCATCTGTACTGCCCATCAGTGCCGCCTGTCAGTGCCCATCGATGCCATCCGTCAGTGCCTACCAGTGCCGCCTATCAGCTCCCAACAGTGCCCATCAGTGTTGCCTATCAGTGCCGCATATTAGTGCCTCCTCATCAGTGCCCATAAATGCCACCTCCTCAGTGCCCATCAGTGCCGCCTCATCAGTGCAAATCAGTTAAGGAGAAAATTTACAAATCCCGAATACGAATCCTGAATACGACTCCTGAATACGAATCCTGAATACGAATCCTGAATACGACTCCTGAATACGAATCCTGAATAGAAATGCCAAATACAAATCCTGAATACGAATCCCGAATACAAATTCTTTTTCTCGAATACGAATTCTGAATATGAATCCCGAATATGAATTCTGAATACAAATCCCAAATACAAATCCTGAATACGAATCCTGAATACGAATCCTGCGTATGAATTCCGAATACAAATCCCAAATACTAATCACGAATATGAATCTCGAATACAAATCCTGAATACGAATCTGGAATACGAATCCCGAATACGAATTCTGCATATGAATCCCGAATAAAAATCCCAAATTCGAATCACGAATATGAATCCTGAATGCGAATTGAGAATACAAATTCCAAATACTAATCCTGAATATGAATCTCGAATACAAATCCTGAATACGAATCTGGAATACGAATCCTGAATACGAATTCTGCATATGAATCCCGAATACAAATCCCAAATACTAATCACGAATATGAATCTCGAATACAAATCCTGAATACGAATCTGGAATACGAATCCCGAATACGAATTCTGCATATGAATCCCGAATAAAAATCCCAAATTCGAATCACGAATATGAATCCTGAATACGAATTGAGAATACAAATCCAAAATACTAATCCTGAATATTAATCTGGAAGACAAATCCTGAATACGAATCCCAAATATGAATCCCGAATAGGAATCCCGAATACGAATTTTGAAAAATCTGTAAATTCTAAGAAAATTCAAAAAAGACATAAAACAAGTTCCGAATACGAATTCTGAATACGAATCTCAAATACAAATCCCAAATACAAATCCTGAATACGAATCTGGAATACGAATCCCGAATACAAATTCTGCATATGAATCCCGAATAAAAATCCCAAATTCGAATCACGAATATGAATCCTGAATAAGAATTGAGAATACAAATCCAAAATACTAATCCTGAATATGAATCTCGAATACAAATCCTGAATACGAATCTTGAATACGAATTCTGCGTATGAATCCCGAATAGAAATCCTAAATATGAATCCAGAATATGAATCCCGAATGCGAATCTCGAATACGAATTCTGAAAAATCTGTAAATTCTAAGAAAATTTGAAAAAGACATAAAACAAATCCCAAATACAAATCCTGAATACGAATCTGGAATATGAATCCCGAATACGAATTCTGAATACAAATTGAATGAATCAACCAAATTTAACTAAACTAAATAACTAGATTAATGAATCCAAACAAAACACATTCTCTTCTCATGCACATGTCTATTTTTCGAGAATTTTTATTTATTTTTATTAGTAATGGCGACGATCAGCGATTTTTAGCAGGACTGCGACATTGCGGCAGACAAATCGGACACTAAGTGACACTTTTTTTGGGGCCAGTTACACCAATACAGTGATCAGTGCTAAAAAAAAAATGCACTGTAACTGTACTAATGACACTGTCTGAAAAGGGGCTAACACCAGGGGCGATCAAAGGGTTAAATGTGCTCTTAGGGAGTGCTTGCTAACTGTGTGGGAGATGCTTCTACTGGGGTAATACAGAGATCCGTGTTCCTGCTTAGCAGGATCTCTGTCTTCCCTACTGACAGAATGGGGATTACATGGGCCGTTCTGCCTCTGTCGGGAATGATTGGCAGGTCTCGGTGGACATTGGGTCCGCTAAACCTGCTGATTGGCTCCTGCTGTGATTAGCGCGAGCTGGCCACTGGTGGCGCGCGTGCGCGCTGCATACCCAGGAGAAGCAATCACATACAGGTACTTGATTTGGCCTGCAGGAGCTGCTGCCCCGCAGTATATGTATGTGGGGCTGTCGGCAAGCCGTTAAAGGGGGGGCTAACAATGCGGCTCAGCTGCCTATTTTATGGCGCCCCCCTTCCTCACCACAAGTGTGAATGATCCTTGTAGTGTCGGCTGGTTGCAGCGATTACCAGAAGTGAATGAAATGCGGATTAAGCAGACGCCTAAGAGAACTCTAACCTCAGCCGGCACACATAGATGCGGCGCAACATTGCGCTGAGATGCCACCATTTCCGCCGTGTTCTCACAACCATAACCAGTCATCAACGCTTCTTACCCCCTATTCAATAAATGTAAAGACACACTTGTTGATCCTGCCAGAAATCTGGTGAGCTAGTAACTCCCCGTGCTGCTCCCTTATCATTGTTCTTTGTAGACTACAGAACACTCCCGTCTATGTTAGAGGAGGGGTAGGAGGAGGGTGTTCTGTAGACCTGTGCACAGGTGACAACGTTGTTCCTCCATAGATACAGTGCAGTGAGCGTGGTCACCCTAGGGCAGGAAAGAGGGTTGATACTACAACTGGAGCACTCAGTTTCTGGTGCAGCTGTGCATGGCAGCCAATCAACTTCTAACTTCAGCTTGTTCAAGGAGGCTTTGACAATGAAAACTGGAAGCTGATTAGCTGCCGAGCAGAGTTCGCACTCTCCAGTTTTTGTAGATCACCCCCTGATGGGTCCTAGTGGCAGGATCACCGGGGGGGGGGGGTGGAGAGAAAGAAAGACCAGTGCGGCCCCCCACATCTAAGGGATGGGGAGCACCTTGGTTCTGGATAAACTTTAATGCCCCGTGGTAAGCAGGTAGTGGTTAGGGTTTTAGATTGGTGGCTAGGGGTGGTAGGTAGGTAGTGGGTATGGTGGTAAATTGGTGGTAGAGGGTGGTAGGTAGTGGGTAGGGTGGTAGATTGGTGGTAGGGGTGGTAGGTAGTGGGTAGAGTGGTAGATTGGTGGTAGGGGGTGGTAGGTAGGTAGTGGGTAGGGTGGTAGATTGGTGGTAGGGGGTGGTAGGTAGGTAGTGGGTAGAGTGGTAGATTGGTGGTAGGGGGTGGTAGGTAGGTAGTGGGTAGGGTGGTAGATTTGTGGTAGGGGGTGGTAGGTAGGTAGTGGGTAGGGTGGTAGATTGGTGGTAGGGGGTGGTAGGTAGGTAGTGGGTAGGGTGGTAGATTGGTGATAGGGGGTGGTAGGTAGGTAGTGGGTAGGCTGATAGGTTGGTGGTAGGGGAATAGGTAGGTAGTGGGGGGGGGGTGGTAGGTTGGTGGTAGGTAGGTAGTAGGTGAGGGGGGTGGTAGGTAGGTCGGGGAACACACTTTACGAATAGTGACTGCGCCACCCTGAACCCCGTAAGATTTTCCCAGTATTTTGGTAGACAATGTGCGATTCTGCGGGTGTGCAGCCACATTGTTCTCTGCTTGTGACTACAGAGAACGCATCGCCCAGCTTTTCTTACCCCCATCACCCCCGACTGACCTGGTCCTGGCGGCGTCCGATTTCATGGGTCCCCCTCGGCCGCCGCGCGCTGCGGATGGTACGGCTCTTTTATTATTTTTTTTAGGGATGGGAAGGAATAGATCTGCTTCCAGCGAGTGCTTCTAGCACTACATTCCTTGGCTGAGCTCCTGGACAGCGGCCAAAGGCCCCCTCCCTTTCCCCGTCCCTCTCCCTTCCCTGTCCCTCTCCCGTCCTTCTCCCTCCCCGCACTCATTGGCCAGTGGGCTGCAATCAGGAGATCGGAGGCTGTGAGGGAGTCCTTTGTGTGGTTGTCACCCGGGCCCCATCGCTGAGCCCCCTCATCCACACCCACCATTGTGTGCCCCTACGCGTCCCGTCTCTGCACCCTGCAATCATAAGACCAGGGAGGAGGACAGGGCTGATCTCTGATCCCTACAACCCGATCCCTACACCCTGATCCCTACACCCCAATCCCTACTATCCCCCAATCCCCATCACTGAGCCCCTCAATCACACCCACCATTGTGTGCCCATACGCATCACGTCCCTGCACCCTGCAATCTTAAGTTTAGGGAGGAGGACAGGGCTGATCCCTGATCCCTATACCCCATTCCCTACACCCTCATCCCTACTACCTCCCTATCCCCATCACTGAACCCCCTCATCCACACCCACCATTGTGTGCCCCTACGCGTCCCGTCCCTGCACCCTGCAATCATAATACCAGGGAGGACAGGGCTGATCCCCAATCCCTACACCATGATCCCTACACCCCACATCCCTACTACCCCCCGATCCCCATCGCTGCGCCCCCTCACCCACACCCACCTTTGTGTGCCCCTACACGTCCCATCCCGGCACCCTGCAATCATAAGACCAGGGAGAAGGACAGGGCTTATCCCCAATCCCTACTACTCCCGATCCCTACACACCGATCCCTACTACCCCCAATCCCTACACCCAACATCCCTACTATCCCCCTGATCCCCATCGCTGAACCCCCTCATTCACACCCACCATTGTGGGCCCCTACGCGTCCCATCCCTGCACCGTGCAATCATAAGACCAGGGAGGATGACAGAGCTTATCCCCGATCCCTACACCCTGATCCCTACACCCCACATCCCTACTATCCTATTCCTACACCCCACATCTCTACTACCCCCAGTCCCTACACCCCACAGCCCTACTACCCCTGATCCCTACACCCCACATCCCTACTACCGCCGATCCCAACACCCCACATCCCTACTACCCCCGATCCCTACACCCCACATCCCTACTACCTCACATCGCTACTACCCCCGATCCCTACACCCCACATCCCTGCTACCCCTGATCCGTACACCCCACATCCCTACTACCCCCGATCCCTACACCCCACATCCCTACTACACCCGATCCCTACACCCCTACAACTCCTGATCCCTACACCTCACATCCCTACACCCACATCCCTACTACCCCCTGATCCCTACACCCCACATCCCTACTACACCCGATCCCTACACCCTACATCCCTACTACCCCCGATCCCTACACCCCACATCCTCCTGATAAATCCATATTGATATATTCTGCAGATTATTCCATCACTGACCTCTCTAGAGATCTGCAGAGCATTGCTCCCTCCCATCCCCCTCCTGATAGATCCATATTGATATATTCTGCAGATTATTCCATCACTGACCCCTCTAGAGATCTGCAGAGCATTGCTCGGTCTCTCCCAGGGCAGGCTGTAATTGGGTCACTGGTTGCAGGTTACACGCTGTGTGTGGGTTGGAGAATGGAATTCATTGTAGTACAAAGTGTCTCCCGTCCCCATGGAGGCTGAGAAGACGAGTCATTTAGGGAATGTAAAGTGCTCTTTGTTTTCTCTTCTTACAATCATCTTCTCCCTCACTGAGACATCAACCTGCTGCATAATGGATCAGAGTCCTCCAGCATTGCAGAGTATTTCAGGAGAGGAGAGTTATAGAGGAAGGAGCAGAGTCCTCCAGCAGTACAGAGTATTTCAGGAGAGGAGAGTTATAGAGGAAGGAACAGAGTCATCCAGCAGAGCAGAGTATTTCAGGAGAGGAGAGTTATAGAGGAAGGAGCAGAGTCCTCCAGCAGTGCAGAGTATTTCAGGAGAGGAGAGTTATAGAGGAAGGAGCAGAGTCCTCCAGCAGAGCAGAGTATATCAGGAGAGGAGAGTTATAGAGGAAGGAGCAGAGTCCTCCAGCAGTGCAGAAAATTTCAGGAGAGGAGAGTTATAGAGGAAGGAGCAGAGTCCTCCAGCAGTGCAGAATATTTCAGGAGAGGAGAGTTATAGAGGAAGGAGCAGAGTCCTCCAGTCGAGCAGAGTATTTCAGGAGAGGAGAGTTATAGAGGAAGGAGCAGAGTCCTCCTCTCTCTTGCAGCATGGTAGTGTTGCACACAGGCCCCATCTCTGGAATGTGGGTGTGCGGGGTCAACGTTCGGACACAAAGCATTTTTCTCACATAAAACCTCAATGCCTCCACCCCACAGGGACCTGAGTGTGCCTCCTGTGTCCTGGAAGACTCTGCTTCTCTCTTAAGGTCTCATCCAACTTTATTTATCTGTATCAAGCAGTGCTGGGACAAGGTCATCCAGCGCTCAGGGCAAGGATGACAAACTGCACCCCCCCTTCCCTTAGGGTTAGGGTCAAGGCGCCCCCCATCCCTGCAATAAACCATTGCGCCCAGGGCAACCATTCCTCCTGCCCACCCCTTGTCCCGGCCCTGGTATCAAGACAAACACTGAGTTCTTTAGGCTTTCTGGTTTCCTTCCTCCAATATGCTAATAAAAATGTTTAAATAAAACCTTTTAGTTTTAATTACATACCTCATTTTAGGTCCAGGGGTGTTATGGGGGGGCCTCTGTGCTTCTCTATGCAATGCAGGCAGATCATGGCTGTTGGGAGGAGCTTGCAGGGTGCTGCACATATGTGTCCATGAAGTGAGAATATATTCAAATAATCAACGTAAGAAAAAGTTCAAATGATCTCTCAGGAAAAAGACATGGATGAGTGAGTTTGGGGTTGGAGGAACATGACTGGCCTGCACAGAGTCCTGACCTCAACCCGATAGAACACCTTTTGAGCAGAGACTGCGAACCAGGCCTCTGTGTTCATTTCAGAGAGAACAACGGTCTTCTGTATTTACAGCTGACCGTTGTGCTCTCTCCACGGGGAGCGAGCGCGGGTGCCCAGCGGCAATCGTGGCCGCCGGCCCCATGGATCGGCCTCCCCGCTGCCTAATGGGGGTGCTCTCCCGCGAACCGACGTACCTACACGTCAGTTTGGGCAGCCGAACCTACCTGCCGCAGAGGCAGTCGTTTAATGGTTATAGTTCATGTGTGTGTAAAGGCAGGCATCCCAATACTTTTGGTAATATAGTGTACATTGTAATGATTATTTTAAATCCTTAGCTGTGAAGGTTTCCCAGAGATATCATGAACCAAAAAAACATTCTTTGGGTTACCATAAATGCCACAGGCTGTTGGTTAATGGACCTCAAACTCTAGAGGAAACAAAGGGGGCTTACAGAATAATAATTGTGGGAGGGGCAGTCCTTTGAGATATTCTTCTGCCGGCTATCGTTGGGGCCCTTTTAAGAGTTTCTTCACACTCAACAACAGCCCCAGTTACCCTGCATGCAGTATAGGTACTCAGCACAGGTGCAAAGCAGATGTGGTTCAGATGTGGGTAAGGATTGGTATAATGCGGTATAGGGTTGGTATAGGTGCAGCCTAAGTTTGGAATAAGTGCTGTATACAGAATAATAATTGTGGGAGGGGCAGTCCTATTGAGATGTTCTTCTGCCGGCTATCGTTGGGGCCCTATTAAGGGTTTTTTCACACTCAACACCAGTCCCAGTTACCCTGCATGCAGTACAGGTACTCAGCACAGGTGCAAAGTAGATGTGGTTCAGATGCGGGTAAGGTTTGTTATAATGCGGTATAGGGTGGGTATAGGTGCAGCCTAAGATTGGAATAAGTGCGGTATAGAGTGCAGTATGGATTGGGTACACTTGGCCCTGAGTGGCTCAGTCCCTGGTAGCAGTCAACAATGTGAAATTAGCCTTCTCATCAGTCTGCTGCAGTGATCTCTCGCTGTAGAAGTGTGGGGGGGGGGGCCTTGGACTCTCACTAAAAGCCTCTTGTGATCAGCGATGGTAAGGAGATGGTGAGAGGACGCTCCAGTCCCCCTGCAGCAGCAGTGCAGTTGCTGTGATGTGGGGGGGGGGGTGCTGCTGCATTGCCCTGGGTTGTCCTCACTTTTAGTCTCGAATCTCCACTGATATGGTCTCCTGCTTGCATGCGCGCGGGAGTGATTTTTCCGGCAAGCTCCCGGCAACCTTATTGAAGGTCCCCCGGACCTTCAGAGCGCATTTGCCACTCGCGCGAGCGGCTGCATGCACTGTAAATATCTCCTAAACCGTGCCGGTTTAGGAGATATTATTTGTACCTACAGGTAAGCCTTATTATAGGCTTACCTGTAGGTAAAAGTGTCAAAAAGCGGGATACTACCGCTTTAATACAGAGGTGCTCTCTCTAACTCCCTCTGTGCCAAGAGGAAGAACTTTTTCAGGCAGTTTTACTAAAAATAATCTCTCACTTCTCCTAATGCACAGTACCTGTTGGGATCTGTAGTGTAACCATTATATGGCTACCGTCTCAAACTACGACTCCCAGCACTTTCACCTCTCTGCATAGAAGTCTATGGGGTTGCCAGGCTTTAGCTCTCCCTCTGCTGGCCAGAGGAGGATGGTACACCATAACATCAGGGAGAAGAATAAAAGGGAAATGTCTCCATCTCGATATTACTGTAGCCCAGCACCTGGCTACATTAACAAGACTTCCGTTCCACTTTAAATTTGTCTAGGAATTCTATCAATGTTTTACCACAACTGGAGAATCTTCTAAACTCGATTTATGGGATAAATTCCTGAAGGACTTTGTATATATTCACACACAACATCAGCATTCCGCAGTCTCAGTGGGAGAATATAGATATTTCCATCAATGATAAGACCTCTGTGGGTGGATGTGGATCAGTGATAAGACCTCTGTGGGTGGATGTGGGTCTCTCGGCGATCCAATTTCGCCGTGCAGCATTTCTGCGCTGAGATATGAGGGCTGGTTCATAACAATACATGATCCATGACCCGCTCATTAAAGTGAACCTGATCTTTTCACATACCTTTTTGTCATTTTGATGAGTTGTAACATTTCCTAATGTGCTTTTTTTTCTGCTAATACCTTGGAAAAGGCGATACCGACTCAGCTGAGAGGCAAGCCAATCAGCATCTGATCTTAACTATAGGCATTGACAGCCAGGAGCATGCAGCTTCTATCAATGTGGGAATAGAGATCAATGCGGGAATAGAGATCAATGTGTATATAGAGATCAATGCAGGAATAGAGATCAATTGTGGAATAGAGATCAATGTGTATATAAAGATCAATGCGGGAATATAGATCAATGCGGGAATAGAGATCAATGCAGGAATAGAGATCAGTGCGGGAATAGAGATCAATACGGATATAGAGATCAATGCAGGAATAGAGATCAGTGTGGAAATAGAAATGAATGCGGGAATAGCGATCAATGTGGATATAGAGATCAATGCGGGTATAGAGATCAATGCGGATATAAAGATCAATGCAGATATAGAGTTCAGTGCAGGAATATAGATCAGTGCGGGAATAGAGATTAATGCGGGAATAGAGATCAATGTGGATATAGAGATCAGTGCAGGAATAGAGATCAATGTGGATATAGAGATCAGTGCGGGAATAGAGATCAATGTGGATATAGAGATCAATGCAGATATAAAGATCAATGCAGGAATAGAGATCAGTGCGGGAATAGAGATCAATGGGGATATAGAGATCAATGCGGATATAAAGATCAATGCAGGAATAGAGATCAGTGTGGGAATAGAGATCAGTGTGGGAATAGAGATCAGTGTGGGAATAGAGATCAGTGCGGGAATAGAGATCAATATGGGAATAGAGATCAATGCAGGAATAGAGATCAATATGGATATAGAGATCAATGTGGGAATAGAGATCAATGTGCATATAGAGATCAATGCAGGAATAGAAATCAATATGGATATAGAGATCAATGTGGGAATAGAGATCAATGTTCATATAAAGATCAATGCAGGAATAGAGATCAATATGGATATAGAGATCAATGTGTATATAGAGATTAATGCGGGAATAGAAATCAATGCGGGAATAGAGATCAATATGGATATAGAGATCAATGTGGGAATAGAGATCAATGTGCATATAGAGATCAATGCAGGAATAGAGATCAATATGGATATAGAGATCAATGTGGGAATAGAGATCAATGTTCATATAAAGATCAATGCAGGAATAGAGATCAATATGGATATAGAGATCAATGTGTATATAGAGATCAATGCGGGAATAGAGATCAATCTGGATATAGAGATCAATGTGAGAATAGAGATCAATGTGAGAATAGAGATCAAAGTGCATATAGAGATCAATTCAGGAATAGAGATCAATATGGATATAGAGATCAATGTGCATATAGAGATCAATGCGGTAATAGAGATCAGTGCGGGAATAGAGATCAATGTGGGAATAGAGATCAATGCGGGAATAGAGATCAGTGCGGGAATAGAGATCAATATGGATATAGAGATCAATATGGATATAGAGATCAATATGGATATAGAGATCAATGTGGGAATAGAGATCAGTGCAGAAATAGAGATCAATATGGATATAGAGATCAATGCGGGAATAGAGAGGCTCAAAGCTCTGCTCCAACCCTTCTACTGGGCTTTACTAATGTCTGTGTGGGTTGTGGGTCACATGACTTCACTGCAGGGGCTCATTCACATGGGTGGCAGTAAAATAGGTGGTTGAGGCAAGACTTTACCACCACTTAACTGCCCCCCTAAACTGCAGTGGTAGCCTTATGGGCTGTGACCTCACATAAGCTTTCTAAGGCACCACTCCAAGTTCTGATGTTCAGATAATCTTCTCTTCAGAGGGTGCTGGCGTGATTATGCTCATCCTGAGAGCGCTACAACAGACCGTAGGGAAACACCGCACACCAACCACGCCAGGTGTATATAGAGAGTGAAGAACAGCCTCAGCCCTTGCTCACCCCAATGGTCACGCCCACTGACGCGCAGTCCTATTGAGATGTTCTTCTGCCAGCTATCGTTGGGGCCCTTTTAAGAGTTTCTTCGCACTAAACAACAGTCCCAGTTACCCTGCATGCAGTATAGGTACTCAGTAAACTCGGTATACAGTAAGTGCTGTATACAGAATAATAATTGTGGGAGGGGCAGTCCTTTGAGATGTTCTTCTGCCGGCTATCGTTGGGGCCCTTTAAGAGTCAACTCAGTATTGAACCTTTGGGATTAAGATTGGAATGCTATTAAAGTTAATGAGTGTGTAAAGGCAGGTGTCCCAATACTTTTGATAATATAATGTATATTTGTAAGGCATTATGTATCAAAAACAATTGCCATTATTTTTCTAAACTATAATACTTGTTTTCACTTTTTTTGTGTATCTGTTGCAGCCTCTTTGCAGTCATCTCTTGTCTACATGCCCTCCTGCAATGGCTGCATGGCATTCCTGATGGTGACAGAGGAGGACCATGCCTACATATTATTCATTGAAACAGCCGCTTGTAGTCTTCATCAGAAACCCATGTGACAGGGTGACAAACGGGAGAAGAACTGGGAGACAGGGACAGAGTGTTGTCACCCTAAACAGGAAGTGATTGAGCAAGGACCTTCATAGAAGGATCACCAGGAACTCATTTTAATTAAATTTGCAGATTTAAAAAAAAAAAAAAAAAAAAAAAAAAAAAAAAAGAAAATTATTTCAGAAAGTGCTTTAATATACATAAACTTTAGGGTATATTTATAGAAAAAAAATGTTTGCAGAGCTACTCTTATGATAAACAATAAATAAAGCTGTGAAAAAAAAAATGTTTGCAGAGCTATACTCTTATGATAAATAAAAAAAAGCTGTGTATTTTTTTTTTTAAATGCAAAGCTAATCATTAATTTTAATGAAAGTCGCAGATTTAAAAAAGAAAAAGAAAATTATTTTAGAAATTACATTAATATACATAAACTTTAGGATCTATTAATAAAAAAAAAAAAAAAAAAAAAAAATTGCAGAGCTACTCTTGTGATGAATTATATATAGAAAAGTCTGTTACAAAGTTTCCTAAATAAATATATTTCCAATCAACAATACATAAAGCTGTGTATTTATTTAAAAAAAATGCAAAGCTAATCATACATTTTAATGAAAGTCAGATTTAAAAAAAAAGACAATTATTTTAGAAATTACTTTAATATACATTAACTTTAGGGTGTATTTAAAAATAAAAATTGCAGAGCTACTCTTGTGATGAATCATAAATGGAAAAGTCTGTTACAAAGTTTCCTGAATAAATATATTTCCAATCAACAATACATAAATCTGTGTATTAAAAAAAAAAAATGCAAAGCTAATCATTCATTTTAATGAAAGTCGCAGATTTAAAAAAAAAAAAGAAAATTATTTTAGAAATTACTTTAATATACATAAACTTTAGGATGTATTTATATAAAAAAAATTGCAGAGCTACTCTTGTGATGAATTATAAATAGAAAAGTCTGTTAAAAAGTTTCCTAAATAAATATATTTCCAATCAACGATACATAAAGCTGTGTATTTATTAAAAAAAAAAAAAAGCTAAACATTAATTTAATGAAAGTCACAGATTTAAAAAAAAAAAAAAAAATTATTTTAGAAATGACTTTTATATACATAAACTTTAGGTTGTATTTATAAAAAAAATAAATAAATAAATAAAAAAGAAAAAAAATTGCAGAGCTACTCTTGTGATGAATTATAAATAGAAAAGTCTGTTAAAAAGTTTCCTGAATAAATATATTTCCAATCAACAATACATAAAGCTGTGTATTTATTTTAAAAAAAATGCAAAGCTAATCATTCATTTTAATGAAAGTCGCAGATTTAAAAAAAAAAAAGAAAATTTTAGAAATTACTTTAATATACATAAACTTTAAAATGTATTTATAATTAAAAAAAATTGCAGAGCTACTCTTGTGATGAATTATAAATAGAAAAGTCTGTTAAAAAGTTTCCTGAATAAATATATTTCCAATCAACGATACATAAAGCTGTGTATTTAAAAAAAAAAAAATGCAAAGCTAATCATACATTTTAATGAAAGTCAGATTTAAAAAAAAAAAAAAAGACAATTATTTTAGAAATTACTTTAATATACATTAACTTTAGGGTGTATTTAAAAATAAAAATTGCAGAGCTACTCTTGTGATAAATCATAAATGGAAAAGTCTGTTACAAAGTTTCCTGAATAAATATATTTCCAATCAACAATACATAAATCTGTGTATTAAAAAAAAAAAATGCAAAGCTAATCATTAATTTTAATGAAAGTCACAGATTTAAAAAAAAAGAAAAAGAAAATTATTTTAGAAATGACTTTAATATACATAAACTTTAGGTTGTATTTATAAAAAAATAAATAAATAAATAAATAAAAAAGAAAAAATTGCAGAGCTACTCTTGTGATGAATCATAAATAGAAAAGTCTGTTAGAAAGTTTCCTGAATACATATATTTCCAATCAACAATACATAAAGCTGTGTATTTATTTAAAAAAAATGCAAAGCTAATCATTCATTTTAATGAACGTCGCAGATTTAAAAAAAAAAAAGAAAATTTTAGAAATTACTTTAATATACATAAACTTTAGGATGTATTTATAAAAAAAAAAAAAAAAATATTGCAGAGCTACTCTTGTGATGAATTATAAATAGAAAAGTCTTTTAAAAAGTTTCCTAAATAAATATATTTCCAATCAACGATACATAAAGCTGTGTATTTATTAAAAAAAAAAAAAAATGCAAAGCTAATCATTAATTTTAATGAAAGTCACAGATTTAAAAAAAAAAAAAAAAAGAAAATTATTTTAGAAATGACTTTTATATACATAAACTTTAGGTTGTATTTATAAAAAAAATAAAAATAAGAAATAAATAAAAAAGAAAAAAAATTGCAGAGCTACTCTTGTGATGAATCATAAATAGAAAAGTCTGTTAGAAAGTTTCCTGAATAAATATATTTCCAATCAACGATACATAAAGCTGTGTATTTATTTAAAAAAATGCAAAGCTAATCATTCATTTTAATGAAAGTCAGATTTAAAAAAAAAAAAAAAGACAATTATTTTAGAAATTACTTTAATATACATTAACTTTAGGGTGTATTTAAAAATAAAAATTGCAGAGCTACTCTTGTGATGAATCATAAATGGAAAAGTCTGTTACAAAGTTTCCTGAATAAATATATTTCCAATCAACAATACATAAATCTGTGTATTAAAAAAAAAATGCAAAGCTAATCATTCATTTTAATGAAAGTCGCAGATTTAAAAAAAAAAAAAGAAAATTTTTTTAGAAATTACTTTAATATACATAAACTTTAGGATGTATTTATATAAAAAAAATTGCAGAGCTACTCTTGTGATGAATTATAAATAGAAAAGTCTGTTAAAAAGTTTCCTAAATAAATATATTTCCAATCAACGATACATAAAGCTGTGTATTTATTAAAAAAAAAAAAAAAAAAGCTAAACATTAATTTAATGAAAGTCACAGATTTAAAAAAAAATAAAAATTATTTTAGAAATGACTTTTATATACATAAACTTTAGGTTGTATTTATAAAAAAAAAATAAATAAATAAATAAAAAAGAAAAAAAATTGCAGAGCTACTCTTGTGATGAATCATAAATAGAAAAGTCTGTTAGAAAGTTTCCTGAATAAATATATTTCCAATCAACGATACATAAAGCTGTGTATTTATTTAAAAAAATGCAAAGCTAATCATTAATTTTAATGAAAGTCGCAAATTTAAAAAAAAAAAAGAAAATTTTAGAAATTACTTTAATATACATAAACTTTAGGATGTTTTTATAATAATAAAAAAAAAATTGAAGAGCTACTGTTGTGATGAATCATAAATAGAAAAGTCTGTTAAAAAGTTTCCTAAATAAATATATTTCCAATCAACGATACATAAAAGTGTGTATTTATAAAAAAAAGTGCATATATAATCATTCTGTTAAACTGTATGTACATTTGTTCTGTGTGTATGGGGGAAAAAAACGAATGTTATTAGGCTAGATTCTCACCAAGCTAGATGTTATCCATTCATGCAGAGCAGAGTAAATCTGTAAAATTATACATTATGGCCGCTAGATGGCGCTGCTGATCATAGAAAATAAATATTTAGTATGATTGTCAGTGCCATCTAGTGGCCATAAAGATGTATTATACCACAATTTTTAATGAACTAATTAAATTCGACCTAGAGAGAAATCAGCCTAATAACGTTTGTTTTTTGCCCCCATTCGCAGAACGAATGTACACCTTCACAGGAGGACCATCTCCTCTTTATGAATGGTCCTTTGGAAATATACTGGTACAATGCCCTTTGTCATAGACTTTTCCATCTATGATTTGTGTGGGCTGCCAGCCTTGGTGAGTCTGGTTTCTCCAGTAGCAGTGCCAGTACTGTACAGACTTCAGGATGTGCGCTGTGCCAGGAATGCACGGTAATAAGATTATTTGTGAAATTCAAAACGTGACCGGTCCTCTTTAATCCCGGGAGGGATAAAAGGACTCAGATCTCCAGAAGAGACCGAGAAGCTCAGCCGAGAATGAGACCTTCCAGCCGCCTCGGTCCTTGTCCTCATATCTCATTAACATTCAGCGTTCCTGCGCCGAGAGGCATCGCCAAGGGAACCCGGGCAGCCATCCCTGCACCGGGGAACGACGCCAACTTCCACAAATCTTCCCAATGAAAGGCAGAGTCCTGGATGAGGAACGCAGAGCTTAATCCGGGTGCTTCTCCCGACAACACGCAACCTTCCCGTCCTCCGCCTTAAAGGACTCATCACAGTTCCGATCCAAACTCTTCTGTTATTGCCAGGTTTTTCCTTCAAGATCTTTCACAAAAAATCGGAATTTATTTATGAATATTAAAATTTCAGTAACCCTGAACCCAGGCTGATCCTGGGTTCACAATCTTCAGAATTGTCATTGGCCCGGCTTGTCTCAGATCACCGGCTATCCACCCGAGAACAACTAACGAGGAGGTGCCTGACCATCGTTGCACAACTCACGTAGGTTCTTCATACATCTTCCTATCACAATAAGTAAAACAGTGCCGCGTAGGACCACCTTTTGTAAAATATGTTCTGCAATATACACTATCAACTCAATGACATACAAAATAAAGCATATATACAGTATCTCACAAAAGTAAGTACACCCCTAACATTTTTGTAAATATTTTATTCTATCTTTTCATGTGACAACACTGAAGAAATGACACTTTGCTACAATGTAAAGTAGTGAGTGTACAGCTTGTATAACAGTGTAAATTTGCTGTCCCCTCAAAATAACTCAACACACAGCCATTAATGTCTAAACTGTTGGCAACAAAAGTGAGTACACCTCTAAGTGACAATGTCCAAATTGGGCCCAAAGTGTCAATATTTTGTGTGGCCACCATTATTTTCCAGCACTGCCTTAAAGAGGAAGTAAACCCTCCTCTACAACTTGTACCTATAGGTAAGCCTATGATAAGGCTTACCTATAGGTACTGTAAATATCTCCTAAACATGTACCGTTTAGGAGATATTTACCTTAGATGCATCCAGTGACGTCACTGGCGCAGGCGCACTGAAGGAACGGCCGCTCGTGCCGTTCCTTCAGAACTCCATGCCGTGACTGTCGGCTCCCGCGCACGTGCGCGGGAGTGACGCCACCGCGGCTCCGGCCAATCAGATCCGGAAGACGGGCGACTAGACATGTCACCCGTCATCCAGCTAAGCGGGCGGCACGGCGGGGGCTCGTTCTAAGGTAAGTATTTCATAATGAGCTAGTATGCGATGCATACTAGCTCATTATGTGTTTCTCTTGCAGGGTGAATAAGACAACCTCTTTAACCCTATTGGGCATGGGAGTTCACCAGAGCTTCACAGGTTGCCACTGGAGTCCTCTTCCACTCCTCCATGATGACATCACAGAGCTGGGGGATGTTAGAGACTTTGCGCTCTTCCACCATATGTTTGTGGATGCCCCACAGATGCTCAATAGGGTTTAGGTCTGGAGACATGCTTGGCCAGTCCATCACCTTTACCCTCAGCATTTTTAGCAAGGCAATGGTCATCTAAAAAAATGCTCTGCCCCTAAGTTACGTGCTGCTGCTGGGTGGGAAATTCCACAGCCTCAGCTGATTGGCCAAGGACATTGTCCAAAAATGGCCATGTGGTCATATTTGGATAGGACAGTCCACTGCCTCAGCTGATTGGTCTATGATGTTGGTCAATGACTTTGTCCAAAAATGGTCATGTAGCCATATTTGGGTAGGACATTCCACAGCCTTAGCTGATTGGTCTATGACGTTGGTCAATGACTTTGTCCAAAAATGGTCATGCAGCCATATTTGGGTAGGACATTCCACAGCCTCAGCTGATTGGTTGATGACGTTGTTCAAAGACTTTGTCCAAAAATGGCCATGTGGCCATATTTGGGTAGGACATTCCACAGCCTCAGCTGATTGGTCTATGACGTTGGTCAATGACTTTGTCCAATAATGGTCATGTAGCCATATTTGGGTAGGACATTTCACAGCCTCAGCTGATTGGTCTATGACGTTGGTTAATGACTTTGTCAAAAAATGGTCATGTGGTCATGTTTGGGTAGGACATTTCATAGCCTTAGCTGATTGGTCTATGATGTTGGTCAATGACATTGTCCAAATTTGGCCATGTGGTTATATTTGGGTAGGACATTCCACAGCCTCAGCTTATTGGCCGATGACGTTGGCCAATGACATTGTCCAAATTTGGCCATGTGGTCATATTTAGGTAGGACATTCCACAGCCTCAGGTGATTGGTCTATGACGTTGGTCAATGACTTTGTCCAAAAATGGTCATGTAGCCATGATTGGGTGGGACATTCCACAGCCTCAGCTGATTGGTCTATGACGTTAGTCAATGACTTTGTCCATTCCACGGCAATAGCTAATTGGGCCGATTGCCTGCTGTCATGTGACAGTTTCCCCGGATTTGGCCCAAACTTTAGCTCATCCATTCCCAAGACTCACATTTTTCTAATTGCCTATTATGTGAAAAGTGTGTAAATCCAAGGTGAATGTTGTTTGAATCTTGGGGGAAAACATTGATAAATAGACCCCATAAAACTTCAGAGTAGATAAAACTGACCCTGAAACGTTATAGTTTCTCTTTAAAAAATGTCTGGCCCAGTCTTCTGCTGATTGGTCCTAACTTTAGGTCATGGCCAAGTTGTCCCAGGTTTGCAGGAAAGAGTGAAAGTTGTGTTTCAATCTTGTACAATTGCCGTTATCTTTGACTCTGGACCACCAGAGCTTCTCCTTCCGCTTTCAGAAGTCCACAAAGATCTTGATTTTGGGAGTTTTTGGTGCGCTGCTGCTGGCGGGAGGACAAAATGTTCATACACAGACCTTCCAAATATTTCATATCAAGCCGAATAGACTTTTGTCTTCTCCACAGCGGGATCCTTCCGACAGAGATCTTCTGAGGTGGGAACGTGAAGTTCTGGAGCTGAAAGCCAAGTTTAGGTTTTATTATATACAAAGCAACCGAAGATATGAACACAACAGACCCAGAACCCCACAGATCTCCCGGACTTTCCATAAACAAGAACTGGAGTCATAATAACCTTTTCAAAGAGAATCGCAAAAACATTTCCTCAGAAAACAGATGAAAGAAGGCATTTAAAAGCGACGTGGACTTCTTTTATTCTTTTTTAGATGTTATTTTAATCATTGTGTTAATAAATAGAAAGAATAAAATACATTCTAAACATTAAAGAAAAGTCTCTGCAGGGATTACAATGATGAAAAGTTAAACCTCAGGTAGATACCCTCAGAAATAGGTGAAATATGAAATATTTACATGTTACATTTTGTACATTGTCATTAATTGAATGATTATGTGCGTTTAATGTTGAAGTTTATACCTTTTTTTTTTTCTTTAGGCTCCATGTACACGGGACGCTGGAAATGACCGTTTAGGAGCAGTTGGGCGTTTTTTTCAGAAGCCCCTGAACGCAGCTCTATGTTATCTTATCTGTCCATGTACACATGGTCGTTTACAGTCATTTGCAGGCAGTTGCGTTCAGGGACTTTTTTTAGAACGCAATTATTTGCGTTCGAACGTGTGTTTCCCGGCCGAACGTGACTAAACGTGATGAACCTACGTTCAGCCACATTATAAGTTTTTTTTCTTCCATTCAAAATCAATGGTTCCCTATGGGAGCCTATTGATTTGAATGGAAGTCGCACCGCAAGTTGGATCTGACTTGCGGCGCGACCTGCACTGTGAGAATCTTGAGGGGGAATTCCACGCCAAAAATGGGAAAAAAAACTGCGTGGGGGTCCCCCCCAGGTTCCAAACCAGGCCCTTCGGGTCCGGCATGGAATTTGAGGGTAGCCCCACGCCGAAAAAACGACGTGGGGTCCCCCCCAAAATCCATACCAGACCCTTATCCGAGCATACAGCCCGGCAGGCCAGGAAAGGGGAGGGGAAGAGAGAGCGGCCCCACCCCCCCTGGACCACACCAGGCCACATGCCCTCAACATGGGGGGGTGTTGGTGCTTTGGGGCAGGGGGAGCTCTGCACCCCCCACCTCAAAGCACCTTGCCCCCATGTTGATGAGGACAAGGGCCTCATCCCCACAACCCTGGCCGGTGGTTGTGGGGGTCTGTGGGCAGGGGGCTCATCGGAATCTGGAAGCCCCCTTTAACAAGGGGGCCCCCCAGATCCCGGACCCCCTCCCTATGTGAATGGGTATGGGGTACACTGTACCCCTACTCATTCACCACATAAAAGGCAGTGTATGGAAATAACGACAGGAGACGTTTTGGAAAGTTTATTAAAAATCTTCATCTGGTTCTTCTTGTCTTCTCCTCTCCGGTCTTCTGCTCTTTTGCTGTCCGCTCTTCTTGTCTTCTCCTCTCCGGGGTCTTCTGCTCTTTTGCTGTCCGCTCTTCTTGTGTTCTCCTCTCCGGGGTCTTCTGCTCTTTTGCTGTCCGCTCTTCTGCTGTCCGCTCTTCTTTTCTTTTCTTCTCCTCTCCGGTCTTCTGGTCTTCTGCTGTCGGCTCTTCTTCCTCCGGTCCTCCTCCGACGACGTCTCCGGTGATTATGCCGGTCTCCGGTCTCTGCATCTTATTATATAGCCATTAGGGGCGTGGCCCGATGACGTCATCGGGAGGCCCCGCCCCCTCGTGTCACAGATGACGTCATCTGTGAACCTGGAGCCTGGGGGGACCCCCACGCAGTTTTTTCTTTTCCCATTTTTGGCGTGGAGTTCCCCCTCAAGATTCTCACAGGATCCGACTTGCGGTGCGACTTCCATTCAAATCAATAGGCTCCCATAGGGAACCATTGATTTTGAATGGAGGCAGAAAAACGCTGCTAAAAGCAACGTGGCCAAACGTGCAATAACGCAAATGGAAAAAGCTACTGAAAGCACGTTTAACAGCTGCTTTTTCCCGGCGTCAGAAATAGCTTTGCAGGACGTTTTTTCTAACGTCCCGTGTACATGGAGCCTAAAGCTGAACTAAAAGCAGATTTAATGAATGCACCGTTGTATTTACTAATTCATAATTAGGCGTGCTTTTTAACCACTTCAGCCCCGGAAGGTTTTACCCCCTTAATGACCATAGTCATAATGTGGTACTTTAAATGAGAATTTCGCAATCGTGTGACGCTTTACCCAAAAAAAAGAAAATTGATGTCCTTTTTTTTCCCCACAAATAGAGCTTTATTTTGGTGGTATTTGATCACCTCTTTTTTTGTCCTTTTTTGACCACCTGTGCAATTATGATTTTTTTGTACTAGAAACAAAAAAAGAGCGACGTTTCTGAAAAAAAAAAAAAACAATATTTTTTACTTTCTGCTATATAACATTCCCCCAAAAAAATTTTAAAAATCACATTTTTTTCATAATTTTAGGCCAGTTTGTATTCTGCCACATATTTTTTGGTAAAAAAAAAAAAAATCCCAAGAAGTGTCTATTGATTGGTTTGCGCAAAAGTTATCGCCTCTACAAACTATGGGATAGATTTATGAAATGAAAATTAATGTGTAGTAACCGTGCTAATGGAAAATATTGGTAGCTGCAACTTCAAGTGTGACCACACCCTAGGAAAAAATGCAAATAATCAAGTCGTGCTATTCATTAAATAGACCAAATTAATGTCCATAAAAGTCCAAAAATTGATGAAATTATAAGTATAATTAGTATAATAAAACTTATAATTTCATAAATTTTTGGACTTTTATGGACATTAATTTAGTCTATTTAATGAATAGCGCGACTTGATTATTTGCATAGATTTATGAAATGTTTATTTATTTTTTATTATTTTACTAGTAATAGCTGCGATCAGCAATTTTTAGCGGGACTGCGACATTGCGGAGGACAAATCTGACACCCAGTGACACTTTTTTGGTAACCAGTGCTAAAAAAAATCACTGTCACTTTACTAATGAAGTTGGCGGAGAAGGGGTTAACTTCAGGGGCGATCAAAGAGTTAGATGTGTGCCTAGGGAGTGCTTTCTGTGTGGGGGATGGCCTATCAGGAGGAAGACAGAGATCCGTGTTTCTGTTGAGCAGAAACACAAGATCTCCATCTTCCCCCCTGACAGAACAGTGGTCTGCCTTGTTTACCGCCGTTCTGCCTCTCCTGTCAATGATCACCGGGTCCCAAGGGACATTGCGTCCTCCGGACCCGCTGATTGTCTCCTGCTGTGTCCAATCACAGCGGGAGTGGGTAGCTGGCCGCACGGGCGCACGCCCCAGACCGAGAACATGAGTCGATGTACAGGTACGTCGGTTCACACAGGAGGGCCGCCCTGCCACAGTATAGATGCATGGGGCGGTCCTTAAGTGGTTGACCTCTTCACGCCGACGCCTCCCGGCCCTTTAAGAGCTTTATGACGATGGGAGGCGGGGCATGGCTTAAAAGCACGTGACTGCCGTGATTTGCAGTCACGTGTATCAGGAACTTTCGGTTAGGCGCTGGCAACTGTGTCAGGAACACGCACCGTGCGCTCTCTCGGCACAGCTGTATGGGCAGCAGTTCACACAAAGATGCGGCCCAAGGACCAAACGCAGAGAGGCCGCATATTTGCATGTGGCTGGCGCCAAGGGATGAAATACAGGCAGTGTGAATATTTGAATTTGACCTTGCAATCAACTTTACAGCAGAGCTTAGACTGCAAAAGGGAGGAGCTGAACAAGAAGAAAAGATATAATAAAATATTTACAAAAATTTGAGAAGTGTACTCAACTATTGTGAGATACTGTGTATGTATATATATTTATATAAAAATATAGATGGATAGATATATATTTTTTTCTTTTTTGCCTAAAAATACACTTTCACAGAGAAAGGTATAGACACAGTTCTAGGATATGTCAGTGGACACTGCTGCCATCTAGTGGCAGTAGAAAGAAAGACACCCACCTTGCAGCAAGTGTACCTGGAGTGGTAGTTTGGGTTGGTTCCAGTGAGTCTCCTCCTGTAGTTGGAGAAGGACTCAGCACATATGAGGTGTCACACGTTGGCCCAATCCCATCCATAAATATTACACAGGATCCTCTTTCATTTCCCAGCGGAAGGGACTGTGGCTATTCTTGGCAGTGCCAGCTGTTGCCATCTGAAGCTGGATCACCTCCCCGGGGAGTTCATCTGACACAGATATGATGATATGAGGACCCTCCAGCCCCTGCACCATGCCAGCAACCCCTGCATCTCCTGTACCATGTCTGCAGCCCCTGCACTATGCCCGCAGCCCTGGAAGATTTCCCCCCTTAATGACCAGGCCATTTTTTGCGATTCAGGACTGCATCACTTTAAAGGACAATTGCAAAACTGTACCCTAAGAAAATGAATGTCCTTTCTTTCCCACAAATAGAACTTTCTTTTGGTGGTATTTGATCACCTGTGTGATTTTTATTTATTGCGTTATAAACAAAAAAAGAGCGACAATTCTGAAAAAAAAAAAATATTGTTTTTCACATTCTGCTATATATCATTCCCCCATAAAAATTTAAAAATAGGGGAAAGATTTATGTCATTTTTTTTTTTTTTTTTACTAGTAATAGCGTCAATCTGCGATTTTTAGCGGGACTGCGACATTGCTGCGGACAGATCGGACCCCTAACTGACATTTTTGACATCTTTGGGGTTACCAGTGACATTACTACAGTAATCAGTGCTACAAATATGCCCTGTTACTGTAATAATGACACTGGCAGGGAAGGGGTTAACCCGGGGGTGATTAAAGAGAGGAAGCCTAAAGAGGAAGGGGTGTGGTTTACAGATGATATGGCGGGTCTGAAACAGGAAGGGGTGTGGCATTGACAGGAAGGGGTGGGTTGTAGGTAAATTAGGGGGTGCATGAGTTTAGTCCGGCCTAGGGCAGCACAAAACCTAAATACACAACTGCCCCAACTCCTGTAGTCAGCTTCTCCTGGACCTCCGGGTTCAGCCTCACACCACTGGTACACCACTGGTACACCAGGCCGACTGCCTGTGACCACCACCAACTTCTGCAGAAGAGGAGGCAGCCGCCACCCTCCTTCTGGGACCTGGCTTCCCGCCCAAAGACCTCTACCTCATGTGCCCGTGGCTTTTTATACCCTGCCCCATAATGCACCACTCTCTGGTACCAAAAGCCTGTGTGTCATTGGTCAGGTTTCCTCCAGCATCCAACGTGTCTCCCCATTGGATCAGTTGGGGACAATCCCTGAGACCAGATGAATCACACACTGGGCACACTGCGTAGACCTAACTACAAATCCTGCTCCATGATGAGTGCATAAAGACTTTGCCTGCTGCTCTTCTGGTAAGCAGAGAGCCAAAACTACACTCTCTTACCTAGCACCTGACTAGGAGGGTGCTACATCACAAATGATCCGATAAAAGAAAGATAAAACAAAAAACAAATAAAGCGAAAAGGAAACAAATTTACTTTTTTCAGTAGTGCACGTCTACTGGTATCTGAGACCCCTTAACCTCTCTCCTATCACCTTCTTCCAAGTTCTACATTAAAGTTTTGAAAAGATCAAAAGTGACTGGCGCCCAACTTTTGTTCAAACCTCCCTATTATAGCCATAGACTCAGCCCTGGTGTAAATGCTAGCAACCTTCCCTGTCTCTGGGGGTCACCACACTGCCTCTGGGGGTCGGGGGGGGGGGGGGCGCTACATTAGTAAATTTAACGGTCCATTAAAGAGGAGCTCCAGAAAAAATATTGTAGCTGCTGACTTTTAATATTAGGACTTACATGTCCAGGGATCCAGCGGTGTCTTCACCCCAGCCAATTTTTCTCCATTGGGTCTCAGGTGCTGCTGCCACCACCATCTCAGCTAAGGGAAACTAGCAGTAAAGCCTTGCGGCTTCACAGTCGATTCCCTACTGCGCATGTGCGAGCCACGCTGTGCTTTGTAAATGGTCCGGCGGCGGGTCAGGAGGAGGGGAACGTGAACTTCCGGCTGAGTGCGCCACGGCAAGATCAGCCAGAAGTGGGGTTGGGTACTCCCCCAAAAGGTAGGGAGAAGATAAACAAGCAGCGCTTCCCCTTTTGGGTGGATCTCTGCTTTAATTTGTGACTTTTATATCTGCTTTTTGTTCAGCTTTATGCATTTATAAATGGTGATCATATCCCCCCTTATGTATTTATACATGGTGATCATATCCCCCCTTATGTATTTATACATGGTGATCATATCCCCCTTATGTATTTATACATGGTGATCATATCCCCCCTTATGTATTTATACATGGTGATCATATCCCCCCTTATGTATTTATACATGGTGATCATATCCCCCTTATGTATTTATACATGGAGATCATATCCCCCCTTATGTATTTATACATGGTGATCATATCCCCCCTTATGTATTTATACATGGTGATAATACCCCCCTTATGTATTTATACATGGTGATCATACCCCCCTTAAGTATTTATACATGGTGATCATACCCCCCTTATGTATTTATACATGGTGATCATATCCCCCTTATGTATTTATACATGGTGATCATACCCCCCTTATGTATTTATACATGGTGATCATACCCCCCTTATGTATTTATACATGGTGATCATATCCCCCTTATGTATTTATACATGGTGATCATATCCCCCTTATGTATTTATACATGGTGATCATATCCCCCCTTATGTATTTATACATGGTGATCATACCCCCCTTATGTATTTATGCATGGTGATCATACCCCCCTTATGTATTTATACATGGTGATCATATCCCCCCTTATGTATTTATACATGGAGATCATATCCCCCCTCCCCCTCCTTATGTATTTATACATGTTCATCATATCCCCCCTTAATCTCCTCCTCTCAAGAGAATAAATTCAGTTCCTCTCATCTCTCCTCATAGCTGAGCTCCTCCATGCCTCTTATCAGTTTGGTTGCCCTTCTCTGGACTTTCTCCAGTTCCCCGATATCCTTTTTGAGAACTGGAGCCCAAAACTGAACTGCATATTCCAGATGAGGTCTTACTAATGATTTGTACAGGGGAAAAATGATATCTCTCTCTCTCTCTCTCTGGAGTCCATACCTCTGTTAATGCAAGAAAGGACTTTGCTTGCTTTGGAAACTGCAGCTTGGCATTGCATGCTATTATTAAGCTTATGATCTACCAGAACACCCAGATCCTTCTCCGCTATGGATTCTCCCAGATCCTTCTCCGCTATGGATTCTCCCAGATCCTTCTTCACTATGAATTCCCCAGATCCTTCTCCGCTATGGATTCCCCCAGATCCTTCTCTGCTTTGGATCCCCCCAGATCCTTCTACGCTATGGATTCCCCTAGATCCTTCTCCACTATGGATTCCCCCAGATCCTTCTCCGCTATGGATTCCCCCAGATCCTTCTGCGCTATGGATTCCCCCAGATCCTTCTCCGCTATGGATTCCCCCAGATCCTTCTCCGCTATGGATTCCGACAGATCCTTCTCCGCTATGAATTCCCCCAGATCCTTCTACGCTATGGATTCCCCCAGATCCTTCTCTGCTATGGATTCCCCCAGATCCTCCTCCGCTATGGATCCCCCCAGATCCTTCTACGCTATGGATTCCCCCAGATCCTTCTACGCTATGGATTCCCCCAGATCCTTCTACGCTATGGATTCCCCCAGATCCTTCTACGCTATGGATTCCCCCAAATCCTTCTCCGCTATGGATTCCCCCAGATCCTTCTCCGCTATGGATTCCCCCAGATCCTTCTCCGCTATGGATTCCCCCAGTTCTACTCCCCCTAGTATGTATGATACATGCATATTCTTACCCCCCAAGTGCATAACTTTACATTTATCAACATTAATCCTCATTTGCCACATAGTTGCCCAATGAAACAGTGCATTGAGTTTGGCTTGTAAGTTGGAGACATCCCGTAAGGACGTTATTCCACTGCAAAGCTTGGTGTCATCTGCAAAGACTGAAATCCCAGAACCTATGTCATTTATAAAGATATTAAAAAGTAAGGAATAATGTCCTTGCAATAGGAAAGGCCATTTATGTACCTCCTGAAGCCTGACTGGAATACTCCCAGGCAGGGCAGATGCTACCACTAAGCAAGTTAGGCAGTCGCCTAGGGCGCACTGCCGCCTAGGGCGCCTGGCCGCTGGTTTCCCCTTCTTAGTCTCTCCCTCTCCCCTGTGCTGTGCAGGCGCTCTGGTCTTTGTACCATTACTGACAGTGATCGGCAAGTGTCCGTGGACACTCCTTGCAGCTGGGTCCGCCGCTGAGTATGTTTGTATTTCATGTCTCTCGCAGGGCTGCCATCAGGGGGGCACAGCCCATACACATGTAGGGGGCCCAGGGATTCCGAGGGGCCTGGCCACCCAGGCCCCAACCAATGAGATTGAGTTGTTGTAGTAACTAGCAATTGCTAAAACAGGGCGGCCGCAGAGTAAGCAAATGCAGCCGAAGAGATGTATCTTTGCTGGATTGGGATGTCTCTTTGCTGAACATTTCAGACCATCTCTTTTCTGGATTGGGATGTCTCTTTGCTGAATTTTTGAGGCTGTATCTTTGCTGGATTGTGATGTCTCTTTGCTGAATATATCTTTGCTGGATTGTGATGTCTCTTTGCTGAATTTATGGGGATGTATCTTTGCTGGATTGGATTCATTTTCATATATTAAGTTGTAAGAGTGTTGAAATAAAATTGTGTGCACTGAAGGACTTGGTGGGATGGCCAGTGGGCGAATTTGGTGGGACAGCCAGAGGGCAGGCCCTGGGGAATATTGGTTGTCAGGCATGGCCAGAGGGCGGGCCCTGGGGAATATTGGTTGTCAGGCCCGGAGGGGCCCAGTCTCAAAGCTGTGTAGGGGGCCCCAAAATTTCTGATGGCTGCCCTGTGTCTCTGTCAGACTGTCAGATCCTCTCTCACTCGCTCACCCCCTCCCTCCTCCCTTCAGATGTGATGGCTCGGGTCGGCCTCGGCTCCCTCCTGCAGTGTGTAAATGTAGATATGTCTTCTTCTCCTGTGCTGCGGAGACTGTGATATCTTATCTGTTGGAGCCTGGGACTGGTCACTGGGAGTGTCACTGTCAGTGCAGGCTTGCAGAGGCCGCTCAGCCTGGGAGAACAAGCAGAGAGGAAGCGTGGAGGAGTTAGCGGAGTCCATGCTGTGGAGGGAGGGAGGGTCAGTGCAGTGACTGAACCGAGGAGGAGGAAGCAAGAAAGGATTGGAAGGTGCGTGCTGGAGCCTGAAGGACTCATAGAATTGTCATTTAAAATGTTTTCTACATACAATATCTATATTTTGCTATTGATCCTGGTTTAGAAGCTATCCAAGGATCTAGGGGGAGGGGGGTTTTAAGGTGGTTATTTCTGCTATTAAAGCGGAGTTCCGGGCACAAAATCAACCTTTTTTTTGTGCCCGTCCGCTTGGTCTCCTTCACCTGAAAAGGAATTGGATAGTTAGGATTTTTAATTTTTTTTTTACTTACCTTGTAATTGTAGATAGAATATACTCACCTATTCTTCACTTCCTCCCTCTGCGCCGCGGCTCCGCCGTCACTTCCTGTCTTGCGATGATTCCTGGGAGCTGAACGTCATAGCTCCCAGGAATCAATGCGACGGCACCGGCCACGCTCGTCACTTCCGGGGCGACGCCGCATTCCCTGCTAAACAGCTTCTGGGCATGCCCAGAAGCTGTGGAGGAATGCGGCGCCGCACCGGAAGTGACGAGAGGGGCCGGGGAAGGCGCATTCTGGGAGAAGAAGACACGGAAGAGGACGCCGAAGAGGATCGCGCCGGCTTCAGCTGCCCACAAGAGAGATGGCAACGCTGGAGAAGAAATTTTATAAGTGAGTATTTCTTATTGCAGGTAAGTGCGAACCGGGACAGATCAGAGGCTATCCATTGTGGAATGTACTAGCCCTGACTGTCCCGGGGGTATGTTTATTAAAAAAATGTTTCTGTGCCCGGAACTCCGCTTTAAGTTAGACATTTGATCTCAGTAAAGCTGGCCATATACAGTACTTAGTCCCGGTTCACATTTGTGCGATGCGGGAACGCTGCGAATATGCAGCGTGATCCCGCATCGCATCTGCACCCCTGGCAGTTCACACTGCCATATGCGATATGCAGGGGGTGTCAATTAACCACTTTACCACCGGAGGATTTTGCTGTCTTACGTCCAGGCCACTTTTTGCGATTCGGCGCTGTGCGACTTTAACTGACAATTGCCCGGTCGTGCGACGCCGTACCCAAACAAAATTTACGTCCTTTTTTTCCCACAAACAGAGCTTTCTTTTGGTGGTATTTGATCACCTGTGCGATTTTTACTTTTTGCGCTATAAACAAAAAAAGAGCTACAATTTTGAAAAAATAACAATATTTTTCACATTTTTTTTATATGAAATCCCCCCCCCCCCCCAAAAAAAAAATGTAAAAATCAAAATTTTTTTAAATTTTTGGCCAATTTGTTTTCTGCTACCTATGTTTGGTAAAAAAAAAAAAATCACAATAAGCGTATTTTGATTGGTTTGCGCAAAAGTTATTGTGTTTACTAACTAAGGGAAAGATTTCTGTAATTTTTGGTGTTTTTTTTTAAACACGTAATGGCGGTGATCTGCGATTTTTTTTGCGGGACTGCGACATTGCGGTGGACAGATCGGACCCTTGACTGACATTTTTGACACTTTTGGGGGTACCAGTGACATTACTGCAGTAATCAGTGCTATATATATGCACTGTTACTTTAAAAATGACACTGGCAGGGAAGGGGTTCATTTTATTGGAGAGGGAGGGGTTAATGTATGCCTGGTGCTTACTAATGTGTGTGGGGGGAGGTGACTGAGTGACACAGGGACAGATCGCAGGTTCAGCTATGCTGTACCCTGCAATCTGACCCTGCCTGTCACTTAGGAGATCCGCCCGCTCTGTTTACACAAGCGGGCCGATCTCCACACTAGATTCCCAGACGATCGAGGAAGAGCGGCAGCAATCGCCGCCGCTCCTCCCCTGGCCCAACTCCCGCTGTGACTGGACACAGCGGGAGCAAGCCTCCGGCGGCGCGCGCGCGATGCCCACAAGGGGCAGAGTCCAGCGACGTAGGTCTACGTCGCTGGACGATAACGAGCCACATTGATGTGAGCGGAGCTAAAGTGGTTAAAAGTTAACGACACCCCCAGTTGCGATCGCATATTGCAGTGCGATCTGCAAGTTTGCACAGAATCGGATTGCACTAGTGTGAACCACTATGCGATCCTATTCCGCTGCGGCTAAAAAAAAGCCTCATGTGCGAGTTTTTTTGCGGATGTGGTGCGAGTTCAGCCATACAAAGTGTATGGCTGAAATTCGCACCGCACATGAGATCGCATGTAATTTAGGAGCAGTGCGCTTCGAAATACATGCGATCTCTGCAAACGCACAAATGTGAACCGGCACTTAAAGATTTTTTTTTTGTTCAGCCTGCAGACTTAGTGCCGGTTCACACTATTGCAATGCGGGAACACTGCAAATCTACTGCGTGTCCCTGCATCGAGTCCGCAGCACAGGCAGTTCACACTGCCATATGCGAATCGCTGGGAGTATCAATTCAAAGTTAACGACACCCCCAGATCAGATCGCATATCGCAGTGCAAACTGACAGTTTGCACAGAATCGGATTGCACTGGTGTGAACCACCATGCGATCTGATTCTGCTGTGGACAAAAAAAGGATCCTGTGCGAGTTCAATGCGATTCAGATGTGAATTTAGCCATACAATCTGTATGGCTGAATTCGCACCACACAGACATTGCATGTGATTTTAGTGCCGGTTCACACTATTGCGATGACAGACATCGCGTGTGATTCGGAGCGCACTGCTCTGCAAATCACGTGCGATGCGAATTCCGCCATACAGATTGTATGGCTGAATTCACATCTGAATCGCATTGAACTCGCACAGGACCCTTTTTTTGTCCGCAGCAGAATCGGATCGCATGGTGGTTCACACCAGTGCGATCCGATTCATGTGCAAACTGTCAGATTGCGCTGCGATATGCGATCTGATCTGGGGGTGTCGTTAACTTTGAATTGACACCCCCCAGCGATTCGCATATGGCAGTGTGAACTGCCTGTGCTACGGATGCGATGCGGGAACACGCAGTAGATTCGCAGTGTTCCCACACCGCAATAGTGTGAACTGCTAAGTTATGTTTTGCATATGAGAAAATGTTTACAATTAAAATCCACTATTTTAAAATTAGCTGGTCTAGTAAAGCGTTGTATGCAAAATGGTAGCAGTCATTAAAAAGGTGGGGTATACATGTGCAGGGCAAAGGAGGTGGAGCCTGGGCAGAGCCAAGGGGGTGGATCCAAGGGAGCTGGGCCAAGGAGGCGGTGCCAAGGGGGCGGCAAAATGAGGTTTCGCCTAGGGCAGGGGTCTCCAAACAGTGGCCCTCCAGTTGTTCAGGAACTACAATTCCCATCATGCCTAGTCATGTTTGTGAATGTCAGAGTTTTACAATGCCTCATGGGATGTGTAGTTCTGCAACAGCTGGAGGGCCGTACTTTAGAGATCCTTGGCCTAGGGTGTCAAAAATCCTTGCATCGGCCTTGCTCCCAGGATATTGCTGAGTGAGGCCTAGTCATTACCGCTCACCTCCACCCTCACAGGAATGTTTTTCTCAGATTCCCCCCTCACACGCTCTCTCTCTCTCTCTCTCTCTCTCTCTCTCTCTCTCTCTCTCTCTATCACCGATGCAGTAGCTCTGAGCTCAGTGTTTTTCTCCCCTCAGCCTGGAAGAGGCCTGACCAGAGAGCAGACATTTCTGTACAGAGTGGGTCTGCCTGAGGGACAGGACTGCTCAGCCAATCACAGGAAGGGAGCTGAGAGGTGGGAACACATGAGGGAATGGATGTGTGCTGTGAGGTGAGTGACAGGACTTCTCAGCCAATCACAGGAAGGGAGCTGAGAGGCGGGAACACATGAGGGAATGGATGTGTGCTGTGAGGTGAGTGACAGGACTTCTCAGCCAATCACAGGAAGGGAGCTGAGAGGCGGGAACACATGAGGGAATGGATTAGCGCTGTGAGGTGAGTGACAGGACTGCTCAGCCAATCACAGGAAGGGAGCTGGGAGGCGGGAACACATGAGGGAATGGATTAGCGCTGTGAGGTGAGTGACAGGACTGCTCAGCCAATCACAGGAGGGGAGCTGAGAGGCGGGAACACATGAGGGGATGGATGTGTGCTGTGAGGGGAGTGACAGGACTGCTCAGCCAATCACAGGAAGAGAGCTGAGAGGCGGGAACACATGAGGGGATGGATGTTTGCCGTGAGGTGAGTGACAGGACAGTTCAGCCAATCACAGGAAGGGAGCTGAGAGGCGGGAACACATGAGGGAATGGATGTGCTCTGTGAGGTGAGTGACAGGACTGCTCAGCCAATCACAGGAAGGGAGCTGAGAGGCGGGAGCACATGAGGGAATGGATGTGCTCTGTGAGGTGAGTGACAGGACTGCTCAGCCAATCACAGGAAGGGAGCTGAGAGGCGGGAACACATGAGGGGATGGATGTGCGCTGTGAGGTGAGTGACAGGACTGCTCAGCCAATCACAGGAAGGGAGCTGAGAGGCGGGAACACATGAGGGGATGGATGTGCGCTGTGAGGTGAGTGACAGGACTGCTCAGCCAATCACAGGAAGGGAGCTGAGAGGCGGGAACACATGAGGGAATGGATGTGTGCTATGAAGTTGATAATGTCACATCCGGGTTACTCGGCTGCTAAAGGCGGCAGTTTCAAAAAGTGAGTTTATTCAAAAATGCAGTTTTGGGTGTTATGAATACATGGAAGTGTAGTGGAGGGGGTTGGGGTATTTTAGACCCTCGATCCCTCCATACAGAGTACCTGTCACTGCATATTACTGTCACAAGGGATGTTTACATTGCTTCTCACAGCAATAAAAGTGATCAGATTTTTTTTTTTTTTAACAACCTGTGTTAAAATTAAAAAAAAAAGTAAAATAAATAGGAAAAAATTTTTTTTTAGCCACCTCCGTCGCCGTTAGCTTGCGCACGAAAGAAAACGTATAGTGAAGTCGCGCCGCAAATGGAATCGCTGTTCAAACCACACATGTGAGGTATCGCTGCGATCGCTAGAGAGTGAGCAATAATTTAAAAAAAATAGCTACACTCTAACTCTAAACTGGTAACCGTTAAAAATTTTTAAAGCGTCACCTATGGAGATTTTTATTGACCGTAGTTTGTCGCCATTCCGCGGGGGGCGCAATTTTAAGCCGTAACAAGTTGGGTATCTATTTACTCTGCGTGACATCATCTTTCACAATATACAATAAATGGGATAACTTTACTGTTTAGTTTTTTTTAAATGCAGTGAAATGTGATTTTTCGTAATTTTTAAAATAAAAATGCCGTTGGAAAGACCGCTGCGCAAATACCGCGTGACAAAAAATATTGCGATGACCGCCATTTTATTCTTCAGAGTCTTTGCTAAATAAAATATATATAATGTTTGGGGGTTTTAAGTAGTTTTCTAGCAAAAAACACTGATTTTAACTTGTAAACAAAAAGTGTCAAAAATAGGCCTGGGGCTTAAGTGGTTAATCAGCTGCTGAGATGAATGAACTCCTCCCCCTTCCCCCACTCTACATTTTATAGCTGTGATGCTGTTGGAGTGTCCCCCGCACTTCCTGTATGGTAGAATGTTGTCAGCAGAACAGGAAGTGAGCTGAAATCTCTAACGGAGCCACAGATAAAAGTTAAAATGTAACAAAAGTTGTATCTCTTCCCCACTTTATCCAAAAATAAGAAATAATTTGTTTAACCACTTGCCTACTTTGCACTTAAACCCCCTTCCCATCCAGACCAATTTTTAGCTTTCAGTGCTCTCACACTTTGAATGACAATTGCGCGGTCATGCAACACTCAACCCATATAAATTTTTCGTCCTTTTTTTCATAGAAATAGAGCTTTCTTTTGATGGTATTTATTCACCGCTGGGCTTTTTATTTTGTGCGCTATAAATGAAAAAAGACCGCAAATTTAAAAAGAAAAACGTTTTTTTTTTAGTTTCTGTTATAAAATTTTGCAAATTAGTAATTTTTCTTCATAAATTTTGGCCAAAATGTATACTTCTACATATCTTTGGTAAAAATAACCCAAATAAGTGTACATTATTTGGTCTGCGTGAAAGTTAGAGAGTCTACAAGTTATGGTGCTAATCATTGAAAATTGATCACGCCTAATGTACTGACAGCCTATCTCACTTCTTGAGACCCCAACAAGCCAGGAAAGTACAAATGACCCCCAAATGACCCCTTTTTGGAAAGTAGACATTCCAAGGTATTTAATAGGAGGCATGGTGAGTTTTTTGAAGTTGTCATTTTTTCCCACAATTCTTTGCAAAATTCATTTTTTTTTTTTTTTTTTTTTTTACAAAATTGTCATATTCAACAGGTTATTTCTCTCACATGGCATATGCATACTTACAACTACACCCCAAAATACATTCTGCTACTCCTCCTGAGTATGGCGATACCACATGTGTGAGACTTTTTTACAGCCAGGCCACATACAGAGGTCCAACATTGAAGTAGCACCTCCAGGCGTTCTCGGAGCATAAAATACACTTTTCATTTCTCAACCACCTATTACACTTTTGAAGGCCCTGGAGCACCAGCACAATGAAAAAGCCCACTAAATGACCCCATTTTGGAAAGCAAACACCCCAACGTATAATCTATGAGGCATAATGAGTCTTTTGAACGTTTCATTTTTTTCCAGAATCTTTTGGAAAATGTGGAAAAAAAATGAAAACGCATTTTTTTTACACAAAGTTGTCCATTTATAAGATATTTCCAACACATAGCATGTACATAGCAAAAATGACCCCCCAAAATACATTCTGCTACTTCTCCTGAGTATGGCGATACCACATGTGTGAGACTTTTTTACAGCCAGGCCACATACAGAGGTCCAACATTGAAGTAGCACCTCCAGGCATTCTCGGAGCATAAAATACACTTTTCATTTCTCAACCACCTATTACATTTTTGAAGGCCCTGGAGCACCAGCACATTGAAAAAGCCCACTAAATGACCCCATTTTGGAAAGCAAACACCCCAACGTATAATCTATGAGGAATAATGAGTCTTTTGAACATGTCATTTTTTTCCAGAATCTTTCGGAAAATGTGGAAAAAAAATGAAAACGCATTTTTTTTACACAAAGTTGTCAATTTATAAGATATTTCCAACACATAGCATGTACATAGCAAAAATGACACCCCAAAATACATTCTGCTACTCCTCCTGAGTATGGCGATACCACATGTGTGAGACTTTTTTACAGCCAGGCCACATACAGAAGTCCAACATTGAAGTAGCACCTCCAGGCGTTCTCGGAGCATAAAATACACTTTTCATTTCTCAACCACCTATTACACTTTTGAAGGCCCTGGAGCACCAGCACAATGAAAAAGCCCACTAAATGACCCCATTTTGGAAAGCAAACACCCCAACGTATAATCTATGAGGCATAATGAGTCTTTTGAACGTTTCATTTTTTTCCAGAATCTTTCGGAAAATGTGGAAAAAAAATGAAAACGCATTTTTTTTACACAAAGTTGTCAATTTATAAGATATTTCCAACACATAGCATGTACATAGCAAAAATGACACCCCAAAATACATTCTGCTACTCCTCCTGAGTATGGCGATACCACATGTGTGAGACTTTTACGCAGTCAGGTCACATACAGAGGCCCAACATGCAAAGACACATAGCATGCACATACCATGAATTACCATGAATTACACCCCACAATACATTCTGCTGAGCAAACCTTACCTGTAGTTTTAGAAGCGCAGTTGTCCACAGGAGTTGAGTCCAGGCAGCAGGCAGGGACTTGGTCAGCAACAGTGCATGCAATTCTCCAGGCAAGGATACCAGTCCAGTGTCAGTGCATGCGGCAGGCAGAGGCATGATGGCAGTAAGTCCTGCAGGCAGAAGTAGGGCCTCTGTCGGGATAGAATGGGGACAGGGGTAGAGGCTTCTCCCACCCAAATCGCTTTGAAGCCTCCGGGATCCAGACCCTAATCTGAGAAGAAGAAAAACAAAAAAAATTGTTTTCTTCATCCAGAAAAACATTTCTGGTCCCCACACATATGCGAGACCCCTGTGGTATGAATCCCACTACTTCCAGAGGCAGGCAAAAATCGTGGTCAAACAGTCCAGGGTCAGTTCCAGAGCAGGCAGAGGTAGGTACAAAATCGGCAGGCAAAGGCGTGGTCAAATAACAGTCCAGGGTCAGTTCCAGATCAGGCAGAGGTATGAACAGAATCAGCAGGCAGAAGCATGGTCAAAAAACAGGCCAGGGTCAGTTCCGGAGCAGGCAGACATAGGTACAAAATCAGCAGGCAAAGGCGTCGTTGTATAACAGTCCAGGGTCATTTCAGGAGCATACAGTGGCATAAGGGGTGAAAGCGGAGGACTACGTTTACCATACTAATAATTTAGACAAGTATGGTAACGGCGGAAACAGTCGTCTACACAGAGGCCTGGTTGGGAAGGACACTGGGGACAATAATAGCGGGTGTCTTTTCGAATTCCTGCCTTGGTACACACCCTACATTTTTTCTGCCGTTTTTGGTCTCTTTGTGTGGGAGGGATTTTACTGGGAAAATGGCGTTCAGACAGTCTGCTTATTACGTCAGATCTAATGTTTTCTGGTGGGCCGTTTGGAAATATGAGGGTTGTGAAGATTTCCTCCAGGTAATAAAGGAAGTGTTGGGGGCTTTCGGTGGATTTGCGGTATAAAATGTAGGAATTGTATATGGCCAAATGAAAAATATAAATTGCTACTTTTTTGTACCAATGATAGGTACGTCTTGTGGGTAGATAGGGTTCCATCATTTGGTCGTTGAAATCCACTCCCCCCATGAATAAGTTGTACTCATGTACACATGTTGGCTTTCGGACTGGGCCATTCCTTCGTCGGGATTCCACATAGTTGTCATTGTGGATCGAAGACAACATGTAGACGTCTCTTCTGTCCCTCCACTTCACAGCCAGAACTTCCTCATTTCTCAGACTCGCCGTCTCCCCTCTTCTCAGCTTGGTGTTTACTAGCCTTTGAGGAAAGCCTTTCCGGTTTTTTCGGACCGTGCCACATGCAGGAGTCTTCTTTCTGTGAAGGGTTCGGAACAGGGGCAAACTGGTGTAGAAATTGTCTACGTACAGGTGGTAGCCTTTTTCAAGGAGGGGGTAAATGAGGTCCCAAACAACTTTCCCACTTGATCCCATGTAGTCCGGACATTCAGGGGGATGCAGCTGGGTGTCCTTCCCTTCGTACACCCTGAAGGCATAGGTGTACCCTGTGGCTCGGTCACATAGTTTGTAAAGCTTCACCCCATAGCGGGCCCGTTTGCTGGGAATGAATTGTTTGATGCCCAGCCTGCCGGTAAATTTCACAAGGGACTCATCCACACATATATTTTGGTCTGGGGTAAATAATTGAGGGAATATTTCTGAAAAATAATTTAGAAGTGGCCGAATTTTGAACAGCTTGTCAAATGCTGGGGAATTTCGGGGAGGGCACTGGGTATTGTCGTTGAAATGGAGGAACCTCATGATCATCAGATACCTGGCCCTGGGCATTACTGCAGAGTAGATGGGCATATGGTAGATTGGTTTGGTTGACCAATATGCTTGCAGTTCGTTTTTTTTATTGAGTCCCATGTTGAAGGTGAGGCCTAAAAATATCTTGAACTCCTGCACCGTTAGGTCTCTCCACTCAAAGGGACGGGAATAAAAAGATGTGGGGTTACTCTGGATAAATTGATGTGCATACAGGTTGCACTGGGCCACAATGGACGTCAGCAGGTCCTCCGTAAAAATTAAACGGAAGTAGTCAATTGGGGCAAAGTTCTCCGTGTTGACCTGGACTCCTGGCTGGGCAGTGAAAGGGGGGATGATGGCTTCTCCTGAGTTGGGAGGAAGCCACAGGGGGTTCAGAAGGGCATAGGGAAGGCTGGCGTTGGTCCTAACCCTTTGGGGGCGAGGTGACACCCCACTTGAGCTTGGCCTTTCTTGCCGAGGCACTGTGGTGCTGGTGGATGGCACTGCGGAGTTGGTGGATGGCACTGCGAAGCTGGTGGATGGCACCGCGGAGCTGGTGGATGGCACTGCCTCCTCCTCACCAGAACGCCTTCGTTTGGCAGGCGGGCAGTATTCCTCCTCGTCGGAGACGGTCTGCGTCCCGCTGCTAATGACCGGCTCATAATTTACTTCGGAGTCAGACTCTGACTCCGAAGATTCCGAAGCAGAAAGCTCCCTGTCCATGTCCTCACTGATTATATTGAAGGCCTCCTCGGCTGAGAAAATTTTTTTTGCCATCGTTGGTGACACTGATGGGCACGGTGACACTGATGGGCACGGTTAAACTGGCTCACTGATGGGCACTGTGATGGGCACACTGATGGGCTCTGTGGGCACACTGATGAGCACACTTATGAGCACTGATGAGCGCTGTGGGCACACTGAGCACTGGGCACACTGATGAGCACTGGGCGGCACTGATGAGCACTGGGCGGCACTGATGAGCACTGGGCGGGCACTGATGAGCACACTGGTGGGCACTGGGCGGCACTGATGAGCACTGGGCGGCACTGATGAGCACTGGGCGGCACTGATGGGCACACTGGTGGGCACTGATGAGCACTGGGCGGCACTGATGAGCACTGGACGGCACTGATGAGCACTGGGCGGCACTGATGAGCACTGGGCGGCACTGATGAGCACTGGGCGGGCACTGATGGGCACACTGGTGGGCACTGGGCGGCACTGATGAGCACTGGACGGCACTGATGAGCACTGGGCGGCACTGATGAGCACTGGACGGCACTGATGAGCACTGGGCGGCACTGATGAGCACTGGACGGCACTGATGAGCACTGGGCGGGCACTGATGGGCACACTGGTGGGCACTGGTGGGCACACTGGTGGGCACTGATGAGACTGGGCACACTGATCACTTATGGGCACACTGGCACTACTGATGGGCACACTGATGGCACACTGGTGGGCACTGGTGATCACTGGTGGGCAATGGTGGGCACTTTTTACACACTTACGATCTCTCCTCTCCTCACACTGCAGTCTGTGTGTGAGGAGGGAGAGCTGGCAATGAGTGATGATCTCAAATGTTTACATTTGAGATCATCTCTCATTGAATGCCTCGATCGTGACGAATGGCCGCTGTGATTGGCCATTCGTCACGATCTGTGATTGGCTGTGTCCAAGGGACACGGCCAACACAGCTTTTGCCCGATGCGCGCTCGCGGGAGCGCGCGGAGGGCGTGTTTATGGGAGGCCGTTTAAAGACGGCCTCCCGAAAATTCAAGTCCGCGCTGCAGCCGTATATAGGCTGTAGCGCGGATGTGAGCTGGTTAATATAAACTTTTTAACACACGATTTGTAAAGCGAAACAATGTGTATGTCATTGTTCTGTCCCGGCTATATGTTTTCCTCTGTGTGTGCACAGGACTGCATAATACACAGAGCGCTGGGCACAGGACTGCATAATACACAGAGCGCTGGGCACAGGACTGCATTATACACAGAGCGCTGGGTACAGGACTGCATAATACACAGAGCACTGGGTACAGGAGTGCATAATACACAGAGCGCTGGGTACAGGACTGCATAATACACAGAGCGCTGGGCACAGGACTGCATAATACACAGAGCGCTGGGCACAGGACTGCATAATACACAGAGCGCTGGGTACAGGACTGCATAATACACAGAGCGCTGGGTACAGGAGTGCATAATACACAGAGCGCTGGGTACAGGACTGCATAATACACGGAGCGCTGGGCACAGGACTGCATAATACACAGAGCGCTGGGCACAGGACTGCATAATACACAGAGCGCTGGGTACAGGACTGCATAATACACAGAGCACTGGGTACAGGGCTGCATTATACACAGAGCGCTGGGCACAGGACTACATAATACACAGAGCGCTGGGTACAGGACTGCATAATACACAGAGCACTGGGTACAGGACTGCATAATACACAGAGCGCTGGGTACAGGACTGCATAATACACAGAGCGCTGGGTACAGGACTGCATAATACACAGAGCACTGGGTACAGGACTGCATAATACACAGAGGGCTGGGCACAGGACTGCATAATACACAGAGCGCTGGGCACAGGACTGCATAATACACAGAGCGCTGGGTACAGGACTGCATAATACACAGAGCACTGGGTACAGGACTGCAAATTACACCGTGCTGGGTACAGGACTGCATAATACACAGAGTGCTGGGCACAGGACTGCATAATACACAGAGCGCTGGGAACAGAACTGCATAATACACAGAGCGCTGAGCACAGGACTACATAATACACAGAGCGTTGGGTACAGGACTACATAATACACAGAGCGCTGGGTACAGGACTACATAATACACAGAGCGCTGGGTACAGGACTGCATAATACACAGAGCACTGGGTACAGGACTACATAATACACAGAATGCTGGGTAAGGGACTGCATAATACACAGAGCGCTGGGCACAGGACTGCATAATACACAGAGCGCTGGGAACAGGACTGCATAATACACAGAGCGCTGGGAACAGGACTGCATAATACACAGAGCGCTGGGAACAGGACTGCATAATACACAGAGCACTGAGCACAGGACTACATAATACACAGAGCGTTAGGTACAGGACTGCATAATACACAGAGTGCTGGGCACAGGACTACCTAATACACAGAGCGCTGGGCATAGGACTGCATAATACACAGAGTGCTGGGCACAGGACTGCATAATACACAGAGCGCTGGGCACAGGACTGCATAATACACAGAGCGCTGAGTACAGGACTGCATAATACACAGAGCACTGGGCACAGGACTGCATAATACACAGAGCGCTGGGTACAGGACTGCATAATACACAGAGCGCTTTTAACTAGTAATGGAGGCGATCTGCGTTTTTTTTTAACATGTCGCCCGTCATAGAGGTAAGCGGGCGGCACGGCTGGGGCTCGTTCTAAGGTAAGTATTTCATGAGCTAGTATGCGATGCATACTAGCTCATTATGTGTTTCTCTTTCAGGTTGCCAAAAGTAAGAAAAAATGTTTTCTGGTTTACAATCTCTTTAACCCCTACTGAAGAATTCAAACGCCCACAGAGCATGATGACACGTGTATAGGGGGGAGGGATTTACAGACGGACGTGACCCAGCAGTAACACAGGAAGCGTCCCGTGTGTCTCTCCCTCCACTGATTATAGTACATACCGAAGTCCCGCACACCCTTTGTGCCAACTACGTGAGTGTACTTTATATATTATCTAATAGGGTTACACCAATGCCACCACCCAGCGCCAAAATATTAAAATTAGGATCAAGAAATGTGAAACAAAACTCGATGACAATAGCAGCTACTATAAATAATAAAGCAATGTATAACAAATATGTACGGTAATAAATGAAACGTACATACATACATACATACATACACATACATACATATACATACATACATACACTCATTTATTGGTGTGTAATGCGCTGCTAATGTATGTTTCATTTATTACCATACATATTTGTTATATAGTAACTTTTATATATATTTTACATAAAACGATTTACACAGAGAGCATTCGATCTCCCCTCTCCTTTCCCTTCTATACACGCACTGCTACCCGGGACAATGGATCCTAGTCCTCCATTAACCTCCTCTCACCCCAGCTAGGTGTTGTAGTTCTGGCAGCAGGTTGTCTCTCTCTCTGTGCCCGCTCACTCTTCCCGCCTATCGCAAATTTAACGTGTCACCGAAGGCAGGGTGTCAGCATGGTGCACTTTCCAAAATCCGCCAGCAGGGGGAGGCAGAGCACCTTCCGACAAGCTGGAGGCCTCACACTCCATTAATTACTACTATCAATAATGTTTTTTATAGATATGATTTATACACCTGTTAACCGGTTGCCGACCGCCGCACGACTATATACTGCGGCGGTCAGCCCCGGCCAGGCAGAGTGACGTATCGGTACGTCACTCGCCTGTCACTGACTTGCGAGCCTATCGCGGGCGGGCGCGCGCCCGCCGAGGCGCGCGCCCGCCGCGGCTCGTTCACAGGCAAGTCAGTGCGTGTGACCGGCGGACTCGATGTCCGCCAGTCACACTGCGATCGCTCCAGTGAAGGGAGAAAGACAGAGCAGCTTGTGTAAACAAGCTGCCTGTCAGTTCTCCCTGTGTAAAAGTAAAGATCTGTCCGTTCTACTATGTAGAACGGTTGATCTTTGCTTTTACACCAATAGGAATGTCCCTACACAGTAGAAAGCACGCCCCTAGGACACACTTAACCCCTCCCTGTCCAATAAAGTTAACCCCTTCCCTGCCAGTGTCATTTTTGCAGTAACAGTGCATATGTATAGCACTGATTACTGCAGTAATCACTGGTAACCCCAAAAGTGTCAAAAATGTCAGTCAAGGGTCCGATCTGTCCGCCGCAATGTCGCAGTACCGAAAAAAAAATCGCAGATCGCCGCCATTACGCGTTAAAAAAAAAAACACCAAAAATGACAAAAATCTTTCTCTTTGTTAGTAAACGCGATAACTTTTGCGCAAACCAATCAAAATACGCTTTTTGCGATTTTTTTTTTACCAAACATAGGTAGCATAAAACAAATTGGCCGAAAAATGTTAAAAAATTTTGATTTTTACTTTTTTTTTTGGGGAATTTCATATAAAAAAATGTGAAAAATATTGTTATTTTTGCAAAATTTACGCTCTTTTTTTGTTTATAGCGCGTGATCAAAAAATCGCAGAGGTGATCAAATACCACCAAAAGAAAGCTCTGTTTGTGGGAAAAAAAGGACGTCAAATTCGTTTAGGTACAGCGTCGCACGACCGCGCAATTGTCCGTTAAAGTCACGCAGTAAAAAATCGCAAAAAAACCCCTGGTCCTTTAGCAGCCAAATCCTCCGGGGCTTAAGTGGTTAATTGATACATATATATAGTTTTCTAGCTCTAGATAAATGTGTGTACATATCCGTGTATGTGTGTGCATATATATATATATTGCTCAAAAAAATGAAAACAGACCTCAATCCTCAATGGGAAAAATCTCATGCTGGATATGTATACTGGTATGGAGTTGGTATGTGTTAGGATAATATGGACTGGGTAATGTGTTAGGATCTATACTGGTATGGACTGGGTAATGTGTTAGGATCTATACTGGTATGGACTGGGTAATGTGTTAGGATGGTATGGACTGGGTAATGTGTTAGGATCTATACTGGTATGGACTGGGTAATGTGTTAGGATGGTATGGACTGGGTAATGTGTTAGGATGGTATGGACTGGGTATTGTGTTAGAATCTATACTGGTATGGACTGGGTAATGTGTTAGGATCTATACTGGTATGGACTGGGTAATGTGTTGGGATCTATACTGGTATGGACTGGGTAATGTGTTAGGATCTATACTGGTATGGACTGGGTAATGTGTTAGGATCTATACTGGTATGGACTGGGTAATGTGTTAGGATCTATACTGGTATGGACTGGGTAATGTGTTAGGATCTATACTGGTATGGACTGGGTAATGTGTTGGGATCTATACTGGTATGGACTGGGTAATGTGTTAGGATCTATACTGGTATGGACTGGGTAATGTGTTAGGATCTATACTGGTATGGACTGGGTAATGTGTTAGGGTCTATACTGGTATGGACTGGGTAATGTGTTGGGAAGGAAAGGATGCCACATTGTTTTATGTAAATGAAAATGATCCCCCTACAGAGGGCTGAATTCAAAGACAGGTGAATAAAGTGTGAAATGTGCTCAGGTGTGACCATACAAAAAATGGAATATGTAAATCTAAATAAAGTATTAGGTGTAAATAAGTACGATAAAACCTAATTATACCAGATAGTATAATCATACTTATTTACACCTTGCACTTTATTTATATTTACATATTACATTTTTTGTATGGTCACACCTGAGCATATTTCACACTTTAGAATTGCAGGGAATTGTGATGAGAATTTTAAACTTTAGGCAGAACTAGTGCAGCTGAATGGGAGAATTATTCCAACTCTACTACTTTGGCCTTAAGTTTTCAATTCCCTTTTCAATTTCCTGTAATTCTCTCTTTATGAAGTAGACCCTATAATCTGATAAGTAGGCGGAGATTAATTATGTGGAGTGGGCGGAGCTTCAGGGGAGTGGGTGTGGTAAGTAATTGATAGCTGTGCTGCAAAGTGTCCCTGGAAATTTTTTTCAAATGTTGGCAACTATGCATATATCCTCGGGATATTAAAGCGCTTATGAGCCAGTGGTGACACACGAGTCTCACCCTAAGGTGAGGGGGCCAATCTAACGTTGGCGGTGGGATCACGAGTATTTACACCATCGTTTGCAGCACTGTGTGGTCAAAGAAGAGACGGTGTGACCTTGTCTGTCTACAGGGATTTACCATCCACTTTCATCACTGGAATAGCACCTGAGCACTTTTATGATTTTTTTGGGGACTTCTCACTTTGCACGTTACTATGACAGATCTATGTTAATGCGTTTTATATATATATATAAATATATATATATATATATATTCTGAATATTTATATTTCATTTGCTAGCACATATACACTGTGAATAATTATTCTATTTTAGCTCCTGTTTGCACGCTCTTAGTTGCTTATTTGCACATTACTGAGATCAGCAGCGCTGTATTTTTGTATTTATTTTATAGATTTATGTGCAGTGGTTTTACACATTTTGATACGGCTGCAGCTATCATTTTAATTAATCACTTTTTACTAGTGTGCGGTACTTTATTTAGTCACCTTATTGATTATTAATACACAGTGCTGGTCACGGGACTGCATGATACACAGAGCACTGGGTTAAGGACTGCATGATACACAGAGCACTGGGTTAAGGACTGCATAATTCACAGAGCGCTGGGTTAAGGACTGCATAATTCACAGAGCGCTGCGTACAGGAGTACATAATACACAGAGCACTAGGTTAAGTACTGCATAATTCACAGAGCGCTGGGCACAGGACTACATAATTCACAGAGCGCTGGGAACATGACTACATAACTCACAGAGCGCTGGGAACATGACTGCTTAACTCACAGAGCGCTGGGTACAGGACTGCATAATACACAGAGCGCTGGGCACAGGACTGCATAATACACAGAGCGCTGGGCACAGAACTGCATAATACACAGAGCGCTGGGCACAGGACTATATAATACACAGAGCACTGGGCACAGAATTACATAATACACAGAGCACTGGGTTCAGGACTACATAATACATAAAGTGCTGTGTTCAGGACTGTTTAATACACAATGCGCTAGGTTCAGGGTTTTGTGATTCAGCACGGTGTTACTTTAGAAGACAATTGCTCGGTCGCGCGACGCTGTACCCAAACTAAATTGACGTCCTTTTTTCCCACAAGTAGAGTTTTCTTTTGGTGGTATTTGATCACCTGTGCGATTTTTATTTCTCTTACATCCTCCGATAGTCGCCGCCCACTCATACAGTCATCACCAATGGGTATTGACTTTCACTCCGCAGGAGTAGCTAGGCATAAGACTTGTTAGTCACAAAGGCTTTTAGCATAGACACACCCATGGGGGTTGTCCTACTGGTCAATACCTCCCTGCACCAGCCATCCCAACTCCGTTGTTTCTGCCTAGCGTCAGGAGTAGTCAGGCTTCCCTGTGCTGGGGCTACAGTCTCAGCCTTCTATCTTTTTATTTGATTTTATTTCAAAGTTGTTTTCTTTACTTTACTAGCTGTTATTTTACCAGCTTAGATAGTGGATCTTTGGATGAAGATGGATCATGCGGAGCTGGGTATCGGACTGGCCGCCCTGGTTCTCCAGGGCAGAGGGTCAGATGGATCCCCAGCCTGCCATCGAGCGTTCGGCTATGGTTCACCCTGGCACTATGAATGACCCATCCCTGCTTGAAGCGTGTGAGGTGGCTACCTCACTGGACGTTTCTGCGGTTTTGTGCTGCAGTGTCCTGTGGTATGGCTGACGGCACTCCCTGTCATATGAGGATAGCGGTTTTCCATTAATGGAGGCACCCCACGCCATCCGGTACCGGTAAGTACTTTTCTGTGTGGGGGCCTCTGTCTGGGGTGGCAATCTGTGTTGCTGTGTGTTCCCCTCATGTCTGTGTTGTTGTGGGGCTCCCGAATGTGATCGCTGCGGGGATCCTCTTTAATCACTGCTAATGCTGTGTGTGTGGGGGCCCTTTTCTCCTGTGTCACTTGTAAATGTACTGTGGGATGGTGCAGACATGTGTGCCGCGACCGCTGTGGCTGAGTACCGCGAGGTCCGCCATTTTTGATGTGGGTGGCATGCTGGCTTCACTGTGGGCCTTGTTACATGCATACTGTTTGGTGTTTTTGGCGCCAACCGGCGCCATCTTGTGTGTGGCAGAACGATCGTTCCGAGCACATGTCGGCGGCCATTTTACCGAAGCCTCCCATTCACTTCTATGGGCAGCCATTTTCCCTGGGTCTGACAGCATATAGTTCAGCCTCTGGTGACCTCACTTCCTTTTCTCCTGGAACAGCGATCGGTGTGGTAACACTCTGTGGGGCTCTGCAGACTATCTCTTCCATATCTCTCTGTGCTATCCTTCCTGGCTCAGTTTTGTCCCTTTTTGGGGGTCTGTGTATACAGTGATTATAGAGGTGGGCTGCACTCGCCGCAACGGTTTAAAGGGCCAGTACCTTTTTCCCTCATTGTTGGGCAATGGATTCTCAGGACAGCAAGTTCCCCCCAGCCTTTGTGGGGGACCCCAGTTCTGCTGAACCCCCCGTTATGCCTAATTTGGCCGCTGTAGTGGCATCTTTGGTGTCAAAAATGGAGGTGCTGATGGCTGAACGTACTGCTAGAAAAAGGCCCAGGTTATCTTTCTCCTCTGATTCAGATGGCAACGTGGCTGCTGTGGCTGGCGTGCCCTTTTCAGGGTCTTGCTCGTCTCTGGACCTTTTGGGGTCTGAGGGGGAGGCGGAGGTAGAGGGGGTTGATATGTCTCCCCCAGGGTCGCCTGAAGAGCTTGCTCTCATGGACGAGCTGATTTCTTCTATTAAGGAAACGCTGCACCTGGAGGATGAGCCCACTCCTCCGGCCATTGTGTCCTCCTTTGGGACACATAGAACCCGCAAGTCGGCGCAGGTTTTCCCCTGCCCTGCTGAGTTTCATCACACAGTGATTGAACAACGGCGCAGTTTAAAACGCCCCTTCACGGTGCCTAGTCGGTTTAAACTGCTTTACCCTTTTGCGCCCTCTACAGAGGCGCGCTGGTGCGTGGCACCCCAGGTGGATCACGCTGTGGCCGTGTTAAACAAGGCTACCTTGGTTCCCACTGAGAATACCCCGGTTTTCCGGGATCCTACGGACAGGAGGTTGGAGTCTCTTGCCCGCCATGCTTATATGGTGGCGGGCTCTATGCTCAAACCTCTTTTCGCTTCTGTCATGGGGGCTCAGGCGGTGGCAGACTGGACTCGTGTCTGATTCTGCCCCACCAGCTACGCTGGAAATGGTGGACCAGATTCATCAGGGGGTCATGTATTTGTGCGATGCGGCCTTGAATGAGGCCCCTTTAGCTGCACGCCTGTCTAGTGTTGCGGTGCTTAACTGGCGACTGATCTGGCTGAAGAGTTGGTCAGCTGACCAATCATCACGGGAAACGGTGGCTGATTTTCCCTATGCTGGGTCTCGCCTTTTTGGCGAAGCTTTGGATGCTTTGGTGAAAGGAGTCACTGGGGGCAAGAGCACTCTGCTGCCCCAAAATCCTAAGAACAAGTCCTTTCGCGGCAAGCGGGGCCCCGCCTTTAGACCCTCTCAGGGGTCCTTTCGTGCCTTTAAGTCAAAGTCCAAGGGCAAACCCTTCAAAGGCCAAGGTGGCCAGAAGAAGCCCTGGGCGGGTAAGCAAAAGTCCAGCCAGACCGGTACGACGCCTCATTCCGCCTCTGCCTGAAGGGACGCCCTCACCCGTATCAGGGGTGGGGGGACGTTTGCGCAGTTTCCTCCAACCTTGGCTGCTCTGTATTCCGGACAGGTGGGTTCAGGAAATCATTCGATCAGGATACAAGATCGAATTCCTTTCTCGGCCGGCGGACAGATTTTTTCCCTCAAATCTTCAGTTGTCCCCAGGGCGTTTACAGGACCTGCATCAAGCATTGCAGGATCTCCTGGCCCAGGGGGTGATTGTCCCAGTGCCTCACCGGGACAGGTTTCGGGGGTTTTACTCCAATCTGTTCACTGTGCCCAGAAAGGAGGGCAAGGTGCGTCCTATCCTGGACTTAAAAGCTCTGAATCGCTTTGTGCGCGTTCGGAAGTTTCGCATGGAATCTCTCCGCTCAGTGGTGGCCTCTCTGAGTCCAGGGGAATTCCTGGCCTCTATCGACCTGAAGGATGCGTACCTACACATCCCCATTTTCGAAGGTCATCAGAGGTACCTTTGGTTCGCCTTTGCGGGGGATCATTATCAGTTTGTGGCGTTACCTTTCGGTCTCGCTTCGGCTCCACGGGTCTTTACCAAAGTACTGGCGCCTGTTCTGGGCCTGTTGAAGGCCCAGGGCGTTGCGGTCTTGGGATATCTGGACGATCTCCTGTTACGATCGAGTGCCAGTCAGAGCCTGCTGAGCGATCTGTCCACTACGGTGCAGACGCTTCAGGAGTTTGGTTGGACCATCAACGTTCCGAAGTCGACACTGTCTCCTTCGGTTCGCCTTCCCTATCTGGGAATGGTTCTGGACTCTGCTCAAGCGAAGGTTTTTCTGCCGGAGGAAAAACTCCGGACCCTTCAAGACGAGGTCAGGTCCCTCAGGGACAACCAGTCCTCGTCTCTCAGGACCTGTATGCGGTGCCTGGGGTTAATGGTTTTAGCCTTCGAGCCGATCCCGTTTGCTCAGGGACAGGCGACCTCAGTCTTTGGATCTGAGGGTCTCGTTGAGTCACCGGACCAGAAGGGACCTTCTGTGGTGGCTCCAGTCCCCGGCTGTGTCGGAAGGCAAGTCCTTCCGCCCGTTACTGTGGACAGTAATTACCACGGATGCCAGCCTGTCGGGCTGGGGTGGAGTTCTGGGCAACCTGTCTGCCCAGGGAACTTGGTCGGAGGAGGAATCCTCCCTTCCGATCAACATCCTGGAATTAAGAGCGATAAAGCTTTGTCGGGTACAGACGGACAATGCCACCGCAGTGGCTTACATCAACCACCAAGGGGGGCACCAGGAGTGCCCGGGCGGCCCTGGAGGTGACTAACATTCTGTCTTGGGCCGAGACTCATGTCCCGGCGATATCGGCGGTTCCCATTCCGGGTGTGGAGAATTGGCAGGCCGATTATCTGAGCCGCCAGACCCTGGACCAGGGGGAATGGTCCCTGCACCCGGAGGTCTTCCAGATGCTGTGCGCGAAGTGGGGATTGCCAGATGTGGATCTGTTCGCGTCTCGGCTAAACAACAAGATGGGAAGGTTCGTGGCAAGAACGCGCGATCCTCGGGCGGACGCCTCGGATGCGTTAGTGGCACCTTGGCATCAGTATCGTCTGATGTATACCTTTCCTCCGATCCAGTTGTTGTCCAGGTTCCTTCGCAGGTTAGCCGCGGAACCGAAATTGGTGATTCTAGTAGCACCGGACTGGCCTCGCCGGTCCTGGTACGCGGACATCGTTCACCTGGCAGTCGAGCCTCCTTGGCGACTGCCACTGCGGGAAGATCTACTGTCTCAAGGACCGATCTTCCATCCTGCTTTACAGTCACTGGCTTTAACGGCCTGGCTGTTGAAAGCCAGGTCCTGAGGGACAGGGGTCTCTCCCCAGAGGTCATTTCTACTTTAATCAAGGCTAGGAAAGCCTCGTCTGGTAAAATTTATTACCGTACCTGGAAAGCCTACTTTGCCTGGTGTGAGTCCAGGGGGTTCTCTCCTCGCTCATACTCGGTGTTGAGAGTGTTGGCTTTTCTTCAGACTGGTGTGGACTGGCGTTTGGCGCTGGCCACGATTAAGGGCCAGGTTTCTGCACTGGCTGTTCTGTTTCAGCGCCCTGTGGCGTCTCATTCCTTAATTCGCACCTTCGTTCAAGGTGTGTGACATTTGGCCCCTCCTCGGAGGGAGCCTTTACCTCCATGGGACTTTAACTTGGTTCTGTCCGTTTTACAGCGTGCTCCCTTTGAAAACATCAGGGAGATATCGTTGCCTCTGCTGTCTAAGAAGGTTGCCTTTTTTGTGGCAATCACTTCGGCTCGCAGAGTGTCGGAGCTGGCGGCGTTGTCCTGCCGCTCTCCCTACCTGGTGGTTCACAGGGATAAGGTGGTCTTGCGACCTCATTCGTCCTTCCTTCCTAAGGTGGTCTCTGACTTTCACCTTAATGAGGACATCGTTTTGCCTTCACTCTGTGCGAAGCCGAAGCATCCTAAGGAGGTTGCTTTGCATTCTTTGAATGTTGTCAGGGCGATCAGGGTTTACCTGTCGTCCACTGAATCTTTTCGCAAATTTGATTCCCTCTTTGTCCTTCCTGAGGGACCTCGGAAGGGCATGGCGACGTCTGCAGCGACCATTGCCAAATGGATCAGACAGACCATTGTACAGGCCTATGCCTTGAAGGGCCGGGTTCCACCCTTTCCTGTTAAGGCGCACTCTACCAGATCTCTGAGTACGTCTTGGGCCTACCGGCATCAGGCCTCGGTGGCCCAGGTGTGCAAGGCTGCGACTTGGTCGTTGGTGTACACTTTTTCCAAATTTTATAAGGTGGATGTTCTGGCATCAGTCGATGCCTCCTTTGGCCGCAAAGTTCTCAGTGCGGCTGTGCCATAGGGGACCCTTGTTTTTTGTGGGTCCTTGGCTGTTGGGGTGTTCACCCCCTGGGATACTTGCTTTCCTGGGCTGTTGCTCCTGTAGAGCCTAATTATGTTGCCCAGATGGTTCTCTTACTGTGTGTAAGGTTCCTTTCTCTGATGTGGGTACTGCGTTGCCTTTTCTACGGTTGCGTCTCCCACCCCTCATGTCTTCACTGCTTTGGGACATCCCATTGGTGACGACTGTATGAGTGGGCGGCGACTGTCGGAGGACGTAAGATATATATATAACATTCCCAAATTTTTTTTAACATTTTAGGCCAATTTGTTTTCTGCTACATATTTTTGGTAAAAAAAATCTTAATAAGCGTATTTTGATTGGTTTCGCGCAAAAGTTATCGCTTCTACTAACTACGGGAAAGATTTATGTAATTTTTATTGTTTTTTTTTTTATCTAGTAATGGCGGTGATCTGCGATTTTTTTTTTTTTTTTTGCGGCACTACGACATTGCGGCGGATAGATGGGACCCCTGAATGACATTTTTTACACTTTTGGGGAGACCAGTGACATTACTACAGTAATCAGTGCTAAAAATATGCACTGTCACTGTAATAATGACACTGGCGGGGAAGGGGTTAACAGTATAGGTGATCAAGGGGTTAAATGTGAGCCTAGGGGAGTGATTCTAACTGTGGGGGGCGTGGCTTCTTAAATGACCATAGAGACCTGTGATCCTATATAGAAGGATCACAGGTGCTCTGTGATCATTCCAGGGAGAAGAACGGTCAGCTCTGTTTACAACAGCCGACCGTCCTCTCACAGCGGGGAGCGATCGGAGCCGCCTGTCACACGCATCGGCTTCCCCGCTGACGCGTGCTCAGGCCAGGGTCCCCCATAGGTCCCCCTTTAGAGCAGACTAGAGTCCCCATAGATCCCCTTTAGAGTAGGCCAGGCCAGGGTCCCCCATAGATCCCCCTTTAGAGCAGGGTCCCCATAGATTCCTCTTTTAGAGCAGGCCAGGGAATTTCCAGGGGGGGCACTTACCCTCCCTTGCGGACGCCCATGCCTGTGCCCAGGTAATCCTGGACCTGCTCCCATTCTGTGGTTGAACAGTAAAAGGAAAATAAAATGAGCTAATCTCTCTGTCACTTTGCTCTCTCCTCCTATCAGCACATGAACTACTTGGCTCCTTGTGCTGCTTCTGCCTCCCCCAGTCTGAGTTCTGCTGTACATGTGTCTGTAAGAGAAAGATTCCAGGTCATAATTCAGTTATTTACACTGCTTTCTGGATCATTTGTCTCTTTTCTATCTTCCTGGAGTTCAGTAAAAGCTGGTTATCGGTCTCTGGTTTTTAGTTTTGGATATACAGTTATGAAAAAATAAAGTTCCACAAAGATTTCAGTCTGCAGCAGGAAAGGAATCCTCAGAAATCTGACATCTGAGGGATCTGGAGAACATAGTAACCATTAGTCACAATGTATCTCTTTGTCTAGGTGTTCCATAACATAACCGGGATCCGACTGTAGAAGATCTAAGAAGAAGCAGAAAGATGGCAGAGGACTGGAGAGAAGCCGACCATCCTGGTAATTAGAGATCAGTCACTAATTGTCTTTTATATGTTATTTGATGAATCCAGTGCATATAGACCGGAAGTGGCCGGAGGAGGCTACAGGAGATCAGCAGCACTGGGATTGGGAAAGGGATAGAAAAGCATAAACAGTTTTTTTTTTTTTTTTTAAAAGCATAACTCCAATTTTGTTGAGAAAAAAACATTCCCTTCTGGGTGATCTCTGTACATTGCAGGGATTATAACAAACTTTGTTGCAGATTCCTACCTTTTGTTATTCCGAAGAAATCATTGTTTGTTCCTCTGTGCTGAGTAGGTCTAATAGGAGTGGTTTCATAATTATTTATCAGCTGTGGCAGCTGCAGGGCTCTTTTGAGGAAAGCTGCTGGGCCTGCATCCCTTTAGATGTGTTCCTATTGGAAGTATCTCACCAAAAATGACATTTTTGTTGCAGGGGATGCCAGAAATCTGACTTGTATCTTAGTGGAGACTTCTGGGAAAATTGGTGAGCCAATCACACAAGCGGGAAATTATGTTTCTAGGGCAGTGATGGCAAACCTTTTTGAGCCCAAGTGCCCCAAACTGCGACACAAACCAACTTATTTTGTGCAAGTGCCAACACTGCAATAAGAGCCACAGATAATGGCCGCAAGGGCCTCTCACCAATCCCAGGGACACAGCAACACTTCCTCCGAACAGATGTCCACTCACATTCGGTTGCCCGTGGCAAGGCCCACAATTGCCACTGCTGGGGGGTATTCTCACAGCCTCTCTGTCCCCTGGCTCACAGTGTGTCTTTCTCTCGATCTCTCTCTCTCTCTCTCTCTCTCTCTCTCTCTCTCTCTCTCCATAGTCTTCCGGGACTAAATGTCCCATGGGGCACTTGTCAACCTCCTTATTGGTGCTTAGCTGCAGCCAATAGGGAGGCAGGAGGAATCAGAGCGGGCAGCGATCTCTGCAAGTGTCGCTCTGTCCCCGTCCAGCCCTGCTTGACAGAAGGGGGGTGAGCGAGGAAATAAACTGACAGTCCACGCTCGCTTCCCCCCTTGTCACAGCGCCGCTGCCATGTGGGGGGAGGAAGGATTAGAGAGCCCAGGCATCAGCGGCGTCAGCTTCCCAGTATAGCTGGTGTGCCCACAGAGAGGGCCCTGCGTGCCAGCTGTGGCACGCATGCCATAGGTTCGCCATCACTGTTCTAGGGGATGTGGTCAGTATACATTCTGTACTAAGGATAGACTGATATGGTTTTTCCAGGGCCGATACCGATACCTATAATTTGGTCACAAAGTATCGGTATCGGCTGATATGGGCCGATATTCTGCACATTCAATCACACATCCAATTCAGAGTGACCAGTGCCCCCCATCAATGCATAGTGACCAGTGCCCCCAATAATGCAGAGTGACCAGTGCCCCCAACAATGCCGAGTGACCAGTGCCCCCATCAATGCAGAGTGACCAGTGCTCCCATCAATGCCGAGTGACCAGTGCCCCCATCAATGCCGAGTGACCAGTGCCCCCATCAATGAAGAGTGACCAGTGTCCCCATCCAATGCAGAGTGACCAGTGCCCCCATCCAATGCAGAGTGACCAGTGCCCCCATCCAATGCAGAGTGACCAGTGCCCCCAACAATGCAGAGTGACCAGTGCCCCCAACAATGCAAAGTGACCAGTGCCCTCAATAATGCAGAGTGACCAGTGCCCCCAACAATGCAGAGTGACCAGTGCCCCCAACAATGCAGAGTGACTAGTGCCCCCATCAATGCCGAGTGACCAGTGCCCCCATCAATGCCGAGTGACCAGTGCCCCCATCAATGCAGAGAGACCAGTGCCCCCATCAATGCAGACTGACCAGTGCCCCCATCAATGAAGAGTGACCAGTGCCCCCATGCAATGCAGAGTGACCAGTGTCCCCATCCAATGCAGAGTGACCAGTGTCCCCATCCAATTCAGAGTGACCAGTGTCCCCATCCAATGCAGAGTGACCAGTGTCCCCATCCAATGCAGAGTGACCAGTGCCCCCATCCAATGCAGAGTGACCAGTGCCCCCATCCAATGCAGAGTGACCAGTGCCCCCATCCAATGCAGAGTGACCAGTGCCCCCATCCAATGCAGAGTGACCAGTGCCCCAATCCAATGCAGAGTGACCAGTGCCCCAATCCAATGCAGAGTGACCAGTGCCCCAATCCAATGCAGAGTGACCAGTGCCCCCATCCAATGCAGAGTGACCAGTGCCGCCATCCAATGCAGAGTGACCAGTGCCCCCATCCAATGCAGAGTGACCAGTGCCCCCATCCAATGCAGAGTGACCAGTGTCCCCCATCCAATGCAGAGTGACCAGCGCTGATTACACAGAGCGGGTTCTTCTGCTTACCCGGTGCGAGTGCTGTCATACGAAGCCCCGCCTCCTGGACCAGCTCTTATGATAGACGCCACCAGTGTGCTGTCTATCATAGGTAGGAGCTGGTCCGGGAGGCGGGACTTCGTATGACAGCGCCCGCGCCGGGTAAGCAGAAGAACCCTGCTCTGTGTAATCAGAGGGCACTCTAATCCCCATCCCCCTTCCCCTCCGAAGGAAGCCTAATAGGCCCTATTAGGCCTATTTGTGGCCGATATTCACTTTTTTGAAAGTATCGGTATCGGCCTCCGATTATCGGCCAATCTGATAATCGGTCGATCCCTATAATCTGTTTACAGAACACCTCCAGGTAGCCATATTGTATTGTATTTTCAGAAAATTTAGCTGCAGATTGAAAAGGAAAGGTCATTTTTAATAACATTCAATTACAATATGATTTGTGTCGCTATTTTATACGCTATATTGTTTTTTCTTTATTTGCTATTTTTTTCCCCCACAAAAGTGGAGTTACCCTTTAAACTAAATAATTACAATTGTTTAACATACCCAGTGCTTTAGCAAACTAAATATCAACCCCAACACCCCCCCCCCCCCGAATATGTCAAGACAATATTTTCACAAAAAATACACTAAAATCAATCTTAGCAGACACAAACATAACAGAGAACCTGTGTGAATTAGCCCGTTTTAATTGTTTTTTTTTTTTACATTTTTATTTAAGAGTTAAAAATGTGTACAATTTTTTTATTACAATTTTTAATTGCTATTTTTTTTTACAATTTGTTATTTTGTACGGGACAGGGAAGCCTGCAGCGCTGCGGGAGGGAGTGGGAGCACAGTGAAAGGGGGGCACACAGGAGGGGGGGGGGGGATCAGGAGCAGGCAGAAAAGGGAGGGGGATCGGTGTTGGAGAAGGAATTACAGGTACAATACCCTGTGTCTGTGTCTCTCCCCGCAGCAGCTGAAAGCTGGCAGGCGGGGGAGAAACTGGCTTTCAGCTGCTGCAGAGAGCCGCACAGGGCTTCCTTCTGTACTTTCCCCTCCGCCCGACTGCACCGATTCCCAATGCTGATGGGGTCCCCCTGTGTGCCCGGACCCCCTACAGGAGGACTGGTGCCCCCCCCCCTATTAGCGGCCCTGCTTATACTGTACATGTAGCAGTATTTCCAGGCATTGGGCCTGATGTGGGTCTGCCATGGTCACCGGTAACACCAACCAGTGTTAAGCTGATTGCCCAAGTGTGAGATCTGAGTCAAAGAACAGTCCGACATCTTTGTTTTGTTTATTTTATATGGGGATGGGAGAAGGGAATGAGTGGGATACTCCTCTGGCTCAACTAGGTGTAAATTGGGACACTTGAAGAAAAATGCCGACCAACACTTGCTGGCGATAATTACTTGCTGTCACTGAACTGAAGACTGACTTCTGACGCTCTGGTTAGCTCAAAAGTCCTTTACACGGCTTCCTCCAGTCCTTCCTGACTGAGGTAGCCACTTATAGACACTGCTGCAACTCTCAACACTGTGATACTGTATACTTCAGGGCCCAACCGCTGGCACCCCTTTACTCTTCAGGGTTATCACTGGCACCCCCTTTTCTCTATTCCTGCACCAGCTAGCTAGCTCCTGGATCCCTCTGACCTTCTCCAGAGTGGTCTCCTCTGACTAGGCAGATCCCGGGGACATTTCGCAGTACTCACGACTCAGAATGCTTTCCTGGAACTCTATCCCCCACAGCTCCGCTGGTCCTCAGCACACCGGATCCTCTCTTCAGCTCAGTTCATTCCTGTATCCCCTCAGGCAGCCGCCTGGGATACCCGATTCTTCCTCACAGGAGGAGAGACAGCCATACCCTCCCTCCTGGGACTTTGCTTCCCGCAATAAACGCTGCGTCATGTGCTCTCCCTCAGACTTATACCCTCTCCCAGAATGCTGTGCAGCATAATCTGCCCTCCTGGGATACAAGCCCGGGTGTGACATTGGCCGGGTTTCCTCCACTGCCCAATGAGAACCCTCATTGGGTTACAGTGGGGAGACTCCCCAGCAGAGGCGTAACTAGAACCCTCAGGGCCCCGGTGCAAGAAACCATGAAGGGCGCCTACGGACCTCTGGCCGGGGCCCTTCCCTTCCCACTGATCCTGGGACCCTTTACTCTCATTGCAGGACCGTTTCACAAGTTCTGCAGTCGGCTCTCTTCCTGACAACTTGGGGCTTCCCCACGGTGGAATGCCAGGGCCCGGTCGCAAGTGCGATCCTGGAAGTTCACCCACTGGTGTCAGTAGTCTTTATTTTTTGGTATTTTATTTGTATTATTTTTTATAATTTTATTTTTTTACAATGTCACTGACTATGACTCTGTCCATTCAGAAAAGGAAGGCGCTGGTAAATTACATATTTAAAAATAGTAAAAAAAAAAAGCAACAAGCATTATTTTACTTGCCTGCTCTGTGCAGTTGGTTTTGCACAGAGCAGCCCAGATCCTCCTCTTCTCCAGTCCCTCACCGGCGCTCCTGGCTCCTCCCTACTGCCAAGTGCTCCCACAGCAAGCAGCTTACTATGGGGGGCACCCAAGCTGAGCCCGCTGCTCTGCACGTCCATTCTCTCCTCATTGGTTGACTGACTTTGATTGACAGCAGGGGGGAGCCAATGGTGCTGCTTTCTCAGCCAGTGAGGAGGGAGAGTCCCAAGCAGCCGAGTCTCTTGTGCAACATCGCTGGATCGAGATTGGCTCAGGTAAGTTTTCGGGGGCTGCTGCACACAGAAGGTTGTATTGATTATTATAGAGATTCTCACCTCTGTTGCTCCTTAGACAAATGTAATTTATGACATACTATATGAAGAGCATTGATCCAATGAGATAAATGTCAGGGTAATTCACATCATTTATAAAGCTGTTTTTTGGGAAAGTCAAAAAATGTATTTGTGTTTTTTCTAGACGACATCAGGAGCTTCCTGTGTCAGCTGTCTGCCTATGATGACCCATCACTGAGGAGGATATACGAGTATTACAAAGATGACCTCATCTACATCCTGGAGAACACGAACCCTCATTCCATCCTGGTAGAACTAAAATCTCGGAATGTCTTAAACACAGACGTAAGAAAAAGATATTTCTAAATTACCTACAGCAAAATATGTAAAGGGGAACTCCGATTAAATAACTGTAAACATGGATCGCCCCACTTCTTCATAATTGTACTGTTGTGGAAAATTTGATTGTGGACATTTCTTTAGTTAAATAGTCATAATGTCTCCCAGTGTCAGTTTTACCGGTAATCGCTATTCACAGCGAATATTGCTTTAACTGTCATTGCAGGAAAGATTTGTTAGTGAAAACCTTCCATTAAGAGGAGATGGCACAATACTTGTAGCAAAGAGAGTCCATCGCACAGATGTATACCCACCATTCGGGGCCCCGTACTGCTGAGATATGTTTGTGATATGGAATTCTTATCATTTTACCAAGATTAATGGATGGCATCTTTTAGTCATATATGATCCATATGACTGAAATACTGCTGCTGTTATCTTATGCAGATAAAGCCTCATCAACTGGAACAAATAGAATGGTTGCTATTAAATATGGTTTATATATATACTAATCATATTTAATGAGATTCACTAACAGGTAATCAGTCCGTGTTTATGAATGAGCACAGACAGGTCCATAAGATGGTAGCCATTTCTGCTCATCTCTGCACGTGGCTGTGTTTTTACATAAGCACTGACTCTTTGTTCCCATTGTACTTTTTGAATGTATACATGTTCTGTGATTGGTGGTCTTGAAGCCACTCCCTGTAACCCCTTTTGTCCACTTGCTGTAAATAAACCAGCCCTGCCCTGAGACTCTTGCAGGAAACTCACAAAGCACAGACCACACATGGACACACAAGCTCTTACATTCATTCATGCATGCAGATACAGAGGCACAAAGAAACTCCCACACACACACAGAAACTCTAACCCTCAAACACTTGCTCTTACCCACACACACGCATCCACATACCCCCATACATACCTAGAGAGAGACCGGGCAGATGGCATCGATATGACCCAGCTTGTCTGTTCCTTTTTTGTCACCGAGCGCTTGGTAAACCTTATGCAAAAGAGCGGTACATTTGTACTTTTCAGTACAAACTATTAATGGCATTTGGTGCGTATTAATCTTGAGCGCACTGATCGGGTTACTATGCTCCAAGCCCTATTCATTTCCACAACAGTACATCATATCACTCCAATACTAATCATAAACTCCTGAGCATATCAGTCCCTCCAATAAACATAACCATATCAAAATTTCATTACATCCTGCCGAAAACTATTTAACCACTTGCCGACCGCCGCCCGACTATATACGGCGGCGGTTAGCCCCTCCCAGGCAAAGTGATGTACCGGTACATCACTAGCCTGGGAGCGAATAGGGGGCGAGCGCGCGCCGCCGGAGGTGCGCTCCCGCCCCCGCTCGTACCCGAAGAAGCCGGCACGTGTGACCGGCGGACCCGATGTCCGCCGGTCACTCGCAATCGTCGGGTGGAGAGGGAGAAAGGCAGGAAACACGCCCCTAGGGACACACTTAACCCCTCCCTCTCCAATAAAGTTAACCCCTTCCCTCCCAGTGTCATTTTTACAGTAACAGTGCATATGTATAGCACTGATTACTGTAGTAATGTCACTGGTACCCCCAAAAGTGTCAAAAATGTCAGTCAAGGGTCCAATCTGTCCGCCGCAATGTTGCAGTCCTGCAAAAAAAATCGCAGATCGCCGCCATTACTCGTTAAAAAAAAAAACAATAAAAATTACAAAAATCTTTCCCTTAGTTAGTAAACGCAATAACTTTTGCGCAAACCAATCAAAATACGCTTTTTGCGATTTTTCTTTTTTTTTTTTACCAAACATATGTAGCAGAAAACAAATTGGCCTAAAATGTTAAAAAATTTAGATTTTTACATTTTTTTTGGGGAATTTCATATAAAAAAATGTGAAAAATATTGTTATTTTTGCTAAATTGTCGCTCTTTTTTGTTTATAGCGCGTGATCAAAAAATTGCACAGGTGATCAAATACCACCAAAAGAATGCACTGTTTGTGGGAAAAAAAGGACGTCTGTGTTCCTCTGACACAACGCATTATTGATCGGGGTAAAGAGCCAATGCCAACGTCCTGGTGCTCCTGGGCCTTCAAAAAATGTGATAAGTAGCCAGGGAATTATACTGAACAAAATTATAAACGCAACACTTGTTTTTGCCCCCATTTTTTATGAGCTGAACTCAAAGATCTAAGAAAACTGGGATTCATCCGTGAAGAGAACACCTCTCCAAAGTGCCAGATGCCCACTCAAGTCGGTTACAACGATGAACTGCAGTCAGGTGGAGACCCCGATGAGGGCGACGTTTGTGCAGAAATTCTTTGGTTATGCAAACCGATTGTTGCAGCAGCTGTCCAGCTGGCTGGTCTCAGATGATTTTGGAGGTGAAGATGCTGGATGTGGAGGTCCTGGGCTGGTCTCAGACCATCTTGGAGGTGAAGATGCTGGATGTGGAGGTCCTGTGCTGGTCTCAGACCATCTTGAAGGTTAAGATGCTGGATGTGGAGGTTCTGGGCTGGTCTCAGACCATCTTGGAGGTGAAGATGCTGGATGTGGAGTTCCTGGGCTGGTCTCAGACCATCTTGGATTTGAAGATGCTGGATGTGGAGGTCCTGGGCTGCTCTCAGACCATCTTGGAGGTGAAGATGCTGGATGTGGAGGTCCTGGGCTGCTCTCAGACCATCTTGGAGGAGAAGATGCTGGATGTGGAGGTCCTTGGCTGGTCTCAGACCATCTTGGAGGTGAAGATGCTGGATGTGGAGGTCCTGGGCTGGTCTCAGACCATCTTGGAGGTGAAGATGCTGGATGTGGAGGTCCTGGGCTGGTCTCAGACCATCTTGGAGGAGAAGATGCTGGATGGGGAGGTCCTGGGCTGGTGGTCTCAGACCATCTAGGAGGTAAAGATGCTGGATGTGGAGGTCCTAGGCTGGTCTTAGACCATCTTGGAGGTGAAGATGATGGATGTGGAGGTCCTGGGCTGGTGTCAGACCATCTTGGAGGTGAAGATGCTGGATGTGGAGGTCCTGGGCTGGTCTCAGACCATCTTGGAGATGGTGGTCTCAGATGCTGGATGTGGAGTTCCTAGGCTGGTGTGGTTACACATGGTCTGCGGTTGTGAGGCCAGTTGAATGTACTGCCAAATTGTCTGAAACGCCTTTGGAGACCGCTTTTGGTAGAGAAATAACATTTAATTCACGGGCAACAGCTCTGGTGGACATTCCTGCAGTCAGCATGCCAATTGCTCGCTCCCTCAAAACTTGTGACATCTGTGGCATTGTGCTGTGTGATAAAACTGCACATTTTAGAGTGGCCTTTTATTGTGGCCAGTCTAAGGCACACCTGTGCAATAATCATGCCGTCTAATCAGCATCTTGATATGCCACACCTATGAGGTGGATGGATTATCTCGGCAAAGGAGAAGTGCTCACTTACACTGATTCAGACAGATTTGTGAACAATATTTGAGAAAAATGGGCCTTTTGTGTACATAGAAAAAGTCTTAGATCTTTGAGTTCAGCTCATGAAAAATAGGGGGCAAAAACAAAAGTGTTGCGTTTATAATTTTGTTCAATGTAGATGTATCATTTACGGTATGCCCCTAGAATGCTTGAAGGTGCTCCTTGGATGTTGGGCCTCTCTCTATGTGGCTAGGCTGTGGAAAACATCTCACACATGTGGTTTCCCCTTACTCAGGAGGAGTAGCAGAATGTGTTTTGAGGTTAAATTGCAAGTATGCATATGCCGTGAATGAGAAATAACTTAATATGACAATTTTGTGGGAAAAAATTAAAACTTCCAAAACTCACAATGCCTCTTACTAAATTACCTTGTGCTTTCTACTTTCCAAAAAGGGGTAATTTGGAAGGTAATCGTACTGTCCTGGCATTTTCGGGCCCACTAAATGCCGTCAGTACATCAGGATTGATCAATTTTCAATTATACGTACCATAGCTTGTAGGCTCTATAACTTTCACAAAGACCAAATAATATACACAGATTGGGATTATTTTTACCAAAGAAATGTGGCAGTATACATTTTGGCCTAAATTTATGAAGAAAAATTACTAATTTGAAAGATTTTATAATAGAAACGAAAAAAAAAAAAAAAACATGTATTTTTTTCACTTATAGCACAAGCAAACCTCAGTGTTGATTGAATATCACCAAAGAAAGCGCTCTCTGTCTCAAAAAAATGATTTTGTTTGGTTACAGTGTTGCATGACTGAGTAATTGTCATTCAAATTGTGAAAGCTGAAAATTGGCCTGGGCAGGAAGAGGTAAAAGTGTCTGGCATTGAGGTGGTTAAACACATAATTTGGGCCAGCTTGGTGTTAATTAATTATGAAGATACCCCCTCTGTACGACCGATGAGGAATCTGTCATTTACTGTTGTAGCCTAAACTATATACAGGAAGTGGCATCTGTGTACTAAATAAAGAGAGGCACCTTCTCTGGCACCTCTGCCACTCAGGAGAAGCCCTGTATTTTTTCAGTAAATACAAGGCTTCCTTTGCTTGAGACAAGGATTGTTATGTCATCTTCCCACCTCTTCATCCCAGCCAACTAGCGAAAGCCTAATATTCATTGACAAATACAAGGCTTCTGCTGAGGAGTGGAGGTGATGGAGCATGTTCTTTATTAAAAAGACTGGACGTTACTGGAGGTCCAGGAAAGCTGACTAAAGGGGAGACCCTGGAAAAACAGTATCATGAGTACAGGGACTCGCGTCAATGGGCCTGACCTGGGGTGGGGGGCCACCCCAGGAGTAGAGTAGTCAGTGGACGGGTGTTGGCAGTCAAGAGAGAGAGGATGCCGAGGAGAGTGTCCTGAAGATAATCTATAGTTCCCCAAGTCGTCTTAGGAAAGAGGCTTAACCCGAATTCACCTTTAGTGGCAGGGTGAATCAACAGCCTGGCTGTACATTTAGATAGAAGTCCTCCAACGTTGTGCATAGGTAATTTGGAGTATCCCACTATTCCCTTCTCCTATCCCTAATTTAAAAAAAAAAAACAACCAAATACCCCTGGACTGGTTATTGGAGCGAGCCAAGGAGAAAGAGTGAGAAACTGTTCTTGTCCAGGTTGCTGTTGGTAACTCAGGGGGACCCAAAAAGTGTACATTTGGCAGTCCTTGGGGGGGCAGTGCTACAATCGCTATAGTGTGAACTGGCCCTAAAGCATGAAGAATTGTGGGGCTAACTACTCTGTGCATCCTCCTAGCTACAGAGTGAGGTAGGGAAAAAATGATTTAAAGGCAAACAAGCAAAAATTAATGTGTATAATGATAATTCCTTTCCCTACTGTAATGTTCCGGTACCTTTGGTACCCTAAATTACACTTTCCACAAGTGTATGCGCCCCACCATTTACTTTTGGAAAGGTGCGCATACACCTTTAAGACTGGAGCTGTCATCACCCAGCGCCGGACTAGATGGCTATTTAAAGCGCCGGTTCTCACTCACATGTGTTCGTTCAAACACCCTTACCTGGATGCTAACCTTGCTTGAAGCTTCCATGCTTGCAAGCTTACTTCACTGACGGAACCTCGCTGCGCTGATCCCTGTATCCCGCTACTGGATCATCCGCCTCTCCTGAACCACCCTTCGGCTGTATCGCTAATAGTGCTAAGTACCCCGCAGGGGAATTCTCTATAAACTTATACTAAGCTTACACTATCTAGCTCTGCATAGTAAAGACTGTTTATCACATCTGCATAACTAGATTGCTAGCTCTTGAGACTACTGCTACTTTTCTGCACTGGGTTGATCTCTTTTGTATGTCCACCTACTATTCTATCATCTGCTATCATACAACATTGCTAAACCTTCCTGCATCCATCTGCTACTGTCTCACCTTCAAGTGTCTATCACCTACCACCTCCACTCAACCTATCCCTCAACCTTCATCATTGTGTTACCACATACATAAAGTCACTCTAGGAACCAGTTTGCTAATTGTGTGTATTTACTGGCTGAAATAAGACCTTCCACACATGATGAGTCATTGAGGTTGGGAATGGTATCTCAGCATATCTCTTACATGACTACTGACGTGGAACTATTTCTGCAGCTGAAAATCCACACCATATAAGAAAACGCAGGAGCGTTACAGATTGAATGAACCAAAAAATGGATTCAGCAGAAATAACCACTCAGGTGACACAATTAAAACAGCAAGTATCTGCGTTAATACACGCACTTGCTGAATTAAAAGAAGACAATCAGGCTCTGTCGCAGCAGGTAATTAGACTGACACAACTTACCTCTGCTCAGTCCCCTGAACCCAAGATAAATCCCCCTTTGGTATTTACGGGCGATCGCAAAAAATTTCGCGAATTTAAAAACGCATGTGAGTTACTTTTTTTGCTAAAACCTCGTACCTACCTTACTGATCACATTAAGGTTTGTACTATTATTTCTTACCTATCAAACGATCCTCGAGCCTGGGCAGATTCTCTTTTTGAGAAAAACGACCCGCTTCTCAACTCCTATGCCTTGTTCCTGGCAGAGCTCACTAGCCTATATGATGACCCCAATAGGCAGAGTACTGCTGATCTTCAGTTAAGATCCTTGAAACAAGGAAGGAGGCCTGTAGAAGACTTTGTCGCAGAGTTCAAGAGATGGACCCTTGATTCAGAATGGAATGATGCATCTCTGAAAACCCAATTTAGGCTTGGCCTATCAGAAACCGTTAAGGACGAGCTCGCCCGAGCGGATCTGCCAAAAACCCTGGATGCACTAATACAACTCAGTATTACCATAGATAGAAGACTACGAGAAAGAAAGGCTGAAAAGATGGGAATGCCATTATCCGTTTCCTCTCGGAGTCTGGCCGTTGACCCTGTTCCTATGGAGATAGGAACCATACGCCCACCGCTATCAACTATGGAAAAAGCCAAAAGACGAAATGAAAATCTCTGCTTGTACTGTGCATCCCCGGATCACAAGATAAACGTCTGTCCCCTAGTCAACAAAAAGAAGGGTGAGTGTTCACATGTCTCCCTAGGAGGATTGACAACTTCATTCACTAACCCCTACATTTCTGTTTTTTTGACATTACAGTGGGACCAGAACAGGATTACTACTAAGGCCATGATTGACACAGGATCTTGTGGAAATTATATGGATATATGTTTTGCTGCTTTAAATAAAATTCCTATTATTTCTAAACTCAAACCTGTCTCAGTAAGTCTCATTATCGGTGTTCCGTTATCCTCTGGTCCGATCACCGATCAGACACAAGCACTTCTAGTCACTATTAACGAGTCTCATAGGGAGACTTCTACCTTCGATTTAATACCATCACCCCACTTTCCCATTGTGTTGGGACTTCCCTGGTTGCACACACACCAACCAACCATAGATTGGAAGAAACGGTCCTTGACCTTCCCTTCTTGTTATTGCGAGGAAACGTGTAACCTCCCGTTTTCCGGGAAGATTCTGTCTGTGGTGACAGATGAGATTGCACCACTATGTTATCAGGATCTTTCTGAGGTTTTTCTTGAGAAAAATGCTCAAGCATTACCTCCTCATCGAGACTATGATTGTAGCATTGATCTACTCCCAAATAGCAAATTGCCGTTCGGTCATGTTTATCCTCTTTCACAGGATGAACTTTCCCATCTCAAAACCTATTTGGATGAGAACTTGGAAAAAGGTTTTATTAGACCTTCCACTTCTTCCACAGCAGCAGGACTCTTTTTTGTTCGCAATAAAGATTCAAGTCTCAGACCTATCATCGACTACAGGAAATTGAATGCTATCACAATAAAAGATCACTATCCTCTACCGCTTATCCCTGAGCTCATTGAGCAGGTGCGTGGAGCTACCTATTTTTCAAAATTAGACCTGAAAGGAGCATACAATCTCATTCGAATCCGTGATGGACACGAGTGGAAGACTGCATTCAGAACTAGATACGGATTGTTCGAATATCTTGTGATGCCATTCGGCCTATGCAATGCCCCTGCAGTTTTCCAACGATTTATAAACGATATTTTTAAAGACTTACTAGATGTCTGTGTTGTGGTATATCTGGACGATATACTTATATATTCACGGACCCTGTCTGAACACATAAGACATGTAAGACTTGTATTATCGAGATTGCTTGCACATAATCTTTATGTGAAGCTGAAGAAATGCTTGTTCCATAAAGATGAGGTACTCTTTCTAGGCTACATCATATCCAAAACAGGAATCGAGATGGACATGAGTAAAATATCCTGCATTCAGGATTGGCCTACACCAACTACACGCAAGGCGCTACAGCGATTCCTGGGATTTTCAAATTTCTACAGGAAGTTCATAAAAAACTTTTCTGCTATTGTGAGACCCCTCACACAGCTCACTAGCATAAAAATACCATTTCAATGGTCAGAAGAAGCAAATAAGGCTTTCCACTTGTTAAAGACAAGGTTTACTTCCGCTCCCATATTACGCCATCCAGACCCATCCCTCCAATACATTCTGGAGGTAGATGCGTCAAACATGGCAGTAGGAGCAATACTCTCCCAACGACCTACCCACACTTCACCACTTCATCCAGTCGCTTTTTTTTCTAAATCCCTGAGCAGTCCCGAGATAAATTACCCCGTGGGTGAAAAGGAACTGCTTGCTATAAAATTGGCTCTGGAGAATTGGCGACATTTACTCGAAGGCACCCAACTACCAATAATTATATACACGGACCATAAAAACCTCCAATATCTTCAGACTAGCAAAACTCTCTCGCATCGACAGGTACGATGGTCACTATTCTTTCTAAGGTTTAACTTCCTAGTGACCTACACACCTGCAGATAAGAACAAAAAGGCGGATGCACTATCACGACTAACTGAAGAAAACTACTTTGAAATCCCTTCCGTTCCTATAATACCTCACAAACGCATTATTGGAGTTGTCCGTTCCTTAAAGGAAGAGGTTCTGCATGGTATAAGTTTGGATTCACCCCCACCACAACTAAATACTGATGCAGAAGGCTTCCTCTACTACAACGACAAACTTTACATACCACCTACCCTACGCACCAAGATCTTGGAATTATCGCATGATGTGCCTATGGCAGGACATATGGGTATGACAAAGACTTTCAATTTGATTTCTCGACAATTCTGGTGGCCTGACATGAAAACATCTATACAAAAATTCGTCTCTTCATGCAATGTCTGTGCCAGGTCCAAAATTGACACTACGAGACCATCCGGTCTACTATGCAGTCTACCAATACCCCAAACTCCATGGGAGGTTTTGTCATTGGACTTCATCGTAGAATTGCCTCCTTCCAAAGGATTTAATACCATCTTGGTGTCAGTGGACCATCTGACAAAGATGGCACATTTCATTGCTATTCGCAGACTACCTTCGTCCAAACAAACGGCAGAACTCCTGATGAAACATGTCTTCAGATTACATGGTATCCCAAAAACTCTTCTGTCTGACCGTGGATCCCAATTTATTTCTAAATTCTGGCAAGAACTATGTCACATACTACGGATTGAGCGGAAGCTCACTTCTCCTTACCATCCGCAGACCAATGGACAGACTGAAAGAGTCAACCAATGCATCGAGCAGTATTTACGTTGTTACACTTCTTACCAACAGGATGATTGGTTGGATCTTCTCCCCCTGGCAGAATTTGCCTACAACAACGCAACTCACAGTACAACCAAGCAGAGTCCGTTCTACTTGAACTATGGGTTCCATCCCTCTATTCTCCCTCCACGCATCCTTCCTTCAAATAACCCAGTAGCCTCAGACTATCTTACCCAAATAAAGGATTCTCTGGGTTTACTAAATACTACCATTGCACACGCTCACAGTAAACAAAAGAAGTACTATGATCTTCGTAGAAGACCTTCTCCACAGTATACTATCGGGGACCTCGTTTGGCTCTCAACAAAAAACTTGAGACTGAAGATCCCTAGCAAAAAGCTTGGACCTCTGTTCTTGGGACCTTTCCCAATCAAGAAACTTATTGGAAAAGCTGCAGTGCAGCTTACATTGCCAATGGACCTAAAAATCCATCCCATTTTCCATGTGTCGCTACTAAAACCCCATGTTCCGGACCAAGGAATAAGGCCTAATATTCCACCTCCCCCTCCTGTACAAGTTGAAGGTGGAGAAGAATACGAGATAAAAGAGATTCTGGATTCTCGTATCTACAGAAGAAGACTTCAGTACTTGGTTAGATGGAAGAACTATGGGCCCCAAGACGACACCTGGCTAAACACCTCTGACATACATGCCCCTAGATTAATCCGCAATTTTCATGCGAGATACCCAGACAAACCAGCTCCAGGGGCCTTCAGGAGCAGGCCTTAAGGGGGGGTATTGTAATGTTCCGGTACCTTTGGTACCCTAAATTACACTTTCCACAAGTGTATGCGCCCCACCATTTACTTTTGGAAAGGTGCGCATACACCTTTAAGACTGAAGCTGTCATCACCCAGCGCCGGACTAGATGGCTATTTAAAGCGCCGGTTCTCACTCACATGTGTTCGTTCAAACACCCTTACTTGGATGCTAACCTTGCTTGAAGCTTCCATGCTTGCAAGCTTACTTCGCTGACGGAACCTCGCTGCGCTGATCCCTGTATCCCGCTACTGGATCATCCGCCTCTCCTGAACCACCCTTCGGCTGTATCGCTAATAGTGCTAAGTACCCCGCAGGGGAATTCTCTATAAACTTATACTAAGCTTACACTATCTAGCTCTGCATAGTAAAGACTGTTTATCACATCTGCATAACTAGATTGCTAGCTCTTGAGACTACTGCTACTTTTCTGCACTGGGTTGATCTCTTTTGTATGTCCACCTGGTATTCTATCATCTGCTATCATACAACATTGCTAAACCTTCCTGCATCCATCTGCTACTGTCTCACCTTCAAGTGTCTATCACCTACCACCTCCACTCAACCTATCCCTCAACCTTCATCATTGTGTTACCACATACATAAAGTCACTCTAGGAACCAGTTTGCTAATTGTGTGTATTTACTGGCTGAAATAAGACCTTCCACACATGATGAGTCATTGAGGTTGGGAATGGTATCTCAGCATATCTCTTACATGACTACTGACGTGGAACTATTTCTGCAGCTGAAAATCCACACCATATAAGAAACGCAGGAGCGTTACACCTACACATCAAAGGCGTAACTAAAACCTTCAGGGGCCCCGGTGCAAGAAACCATGAAGGACCTCCCCAGATCCCTGGCTGGGGCCCTTCTCTTCAAGCCTGAGGCTCTTCCTACTGATCCTGGGGCCCTTTACTCTCGTTGCGGGGGCTCTTTTATTATGGTCCCACAGTGGGGACCCATTCACAAGTTCTGAGGTGGGCCCCCTTCCTGCCATCTTGGGGCTTCCCCACGGTGGTGGAATGTCAGGGCCCGGTCGCAAGTGTGACCTTTGCAATCCTGGAAGTTCACACACTGGTGTCAGTAGTTTTTATTTATTGGTATTTTAATTGTATTATTTTTTTATCATTTTATTTTATTTTTTTTACAATGAGACTGACTATGACTCTGTCCATTCAGAAAAGGAAGGAGCTGGTAAATTACATATTTACCGACCCCTTCCTTGTTCTCTATTGTGACACATCCCTTGCAGCAGCTGGCAGGAGAGGGGAGGGAGCACAGTGGGGGGGGGGCACACAGGGGCCCAGAGACAGCAGAACACAAGTGAACTGGATAGGAGGAGTGGTGGGGCAGCACAGGGGGGGGGGGGCAGGGGGGCACACAGGGGCCCAGAGACAGCAGAACACAAGTGAACTGGATAGGAGGAGTGGCAGGGGCAGCATACAGAGGAGCCAATCTCCTCCATTTTCCTCCTGCAGCTACAGGAGGAAAAAGGAGGACAGTGATTTCTCTACATGCTTCCACATGGGGCCCGGTTGCAATTGCAACCCCTGCAACCCCTGTAGTTACGCCCCTGCTCCACACCCACTGAAATTTCAGATCAGGCTGACAGTGGAAGTGTCTGCACTGGATGCTAAAATAGTAAAGAATGGATCTGTGGCGAATGGCGCAGATCAGATCTGTATTCTCTCTTTTGCCCATAGCCCTAGTAGAGTCCTATTACATCAGCTGGTGTTAGGAGGGGCCAGTATGCAAAAGCCCACAAAGGTTAGGCAGAAGTCAGGCCTGTGTCAGTAGTGCCCAAAATATTTTCCTTATGACAGGATTATTTCACTGAATAAATAGTTCAGAGAAAACCAATAGTTTATGTTTATACATTAAAAAAAAAAAAAAAAAAAAAGAAGATGAAGCTACAATATTAACAGCAGATTTAGAACAATAATGTGATCTCTTTTCCAGGAATACCTGTCAATGGAAAGAGACCCGTCATCCTTCTCCCACACCTTGTTACAAGATATTGAGAGACGGGGAAGGAAAGCTGTGATTGGACTCTGGGAATGTCTCTATGTGTTACAGAAAGATCAACATGCTAATTTATTGGCGGTTTTTAACGAGATCAGACAAACAGGTAACAGACTTTGTGTTTTCAGGTAAGTTTGTGATAAAATATTGATTGATGCCAGTTATCGGAAGTATAACTCTTCTTTGAGTTACTTTGTTAGGACTCGTTTAACTTGGCTGCCTTGGGGTGTTAAACTTTGGGTATATTTTACTAGCCACAGGTACTATGTACAGCCAGGGCCGCTGATAGGGGACGACCACCAGTCCCCCGGTAGGGAGCCCCGGGCACACAGGGGGGCCCCAACAGCACAGAGAATTGGTGCGGTCAGGCTGAGGTGCAATTACAGAAGGAAGCCCTGTGCGTATCTACGCAGGCAGCAGCTGAAAGCCAGTTTCTCCCTCTCCTGCCAGCTTTCAGCTGCTACAGCAGAGACACAGACACAGGGCAGCGCTCTTGTAATTGCTTCTCTGATCCCCCTCCCTGTTCTGCCTGCTTCTGATCCCCTTCCTGTGTGCCCCCCTTTCACTGCTCCCCCCCCCCCCCCCCAAGCGCTGCAGGCTTTCCTGTCCTGTAAATAAAAGAGAAAATTTAAAAAAAAAAATGATAATTAAACATTGCAATAAATAATAAAATTAAATAAAATAAAATAATTGTAAGCACTTTTAGCATTTTACATTTTTTTTTTTTTTTTAAAAAAAACAACTTAAAAGGGCGAATTCACACAGGTTCTCTGTTATGTTTGTGTCCACTAATAATGATTTCAGTGTATTTTTAGTGGAAATATTGTCTTGATATATTGGGGGGGGGGGGGCCTGCCAGGTAGGCTATACGGGGGCCCCAATATTTCTAACAGCAGCCCTGTGTACAGGTGCGTCAATGGTTGTACACAGCTGTACACTGGTATATGCTGGTTCTTGCATAAACATGTGCATGCGTATAGGCAAAAACCCAGAAAGCAGAATGCCATGCCAGGGTTTAAGCAAGTACAAGTGTGTGGGGAGGTTCAGCAGCAGAAAACACTCAGAATCCAGTTGCAGGAACAAAACTTGTATTAACCGGTTAAGTTATACTGCGGCAGGGCGGCCCTCCTGCACGAACCATCGTAGGTATATGTCGGTCGCGCGCCTGCAGCTAGGGGGCAAGCGCGCCCCGCTGCCGGTGTGCTCCCGCCCCCACTCGGCAGCGGGGACTCCGGTGCACGGGGCAGGCGGCTCCGATTGTTGCCTGACACCCGCGATCGCTCCCCACTGAGAGAGAAGTACGGTCATCTGTTGTAAACACAGCCGACCGTTCTTCTCCCTGGGATGATCACAGAGCGCCTGTGATCCTTCTATATAGGATCACAGGTCTCTATGGTAATTTCACAAGCCACGCCCCCCTTACAGTTAGAATCACCCCTCAGGCTCACATTTAACCCCTTGATCACCCACAGGGTTAACCCCTTCCCTGCCAGTGTCATTATTACAGTAACAGTGCATATTTTTAGCACTGATTACTGTAGTAATGTCACTGGTCCCCCCAAAAGTGTCAAAAATGTCAGTTAGGGGTCGCAGTCCCACAAAAAAAAAAAAATCGCAGTTTGCCGCCATTACTAGTAAAAAAAACAAAAAAAAAAACAATACAAATGACAAATCTTTCCCATAGTTTATAGATGCCATAACTTTTGCGCAAACCAATCAAAATACGCTTATTGCGGTTTTTTTTTTGGCCTAAAATGTTAAAACATTTTTATTTTTACATTTTTATTTTTGGGAATGTCATATAGCAGAATGTGAAAAATATATTTTTTTTTCCAGAATTGTCACTCTTTTTTTTGTGTATAGCGCAAAAAATTAAAATGGCACAGGTGATCAAATATGAATATGCATACTTCTCTAAACCAATCAGTAGGAGTTTCTCTGACCACTGGTGAATGCTGGGAGAAAGTATATTTGGGGAGGTCACGTGATCGGGTTCCTCCTACCCAGACCTTGGTCTGGTGTGGGTATTTGAGGAATAGCTGCATTGGGTAGGCCTGAAGCCTAAGGCCTAGCAGTGTGCTCTAGGCTTTGCAAGGGAGAGCCTGTTACCTGGAGGCATGAGGAAAGGGATGGAGCCCTGAGATGAAGTACCAGCGGTTATTCTTCCATTGAATGGGGACTATGGAGAGCCTGGAAAAGCATCAAGATGGACTCATCCAGATAATTCCTGCATGGCACCGAGTTTTTGGTTGCTATAAGAGACATCTGTTGCTATGAAGGTACAGAATTTGGGTGCAGGTCAAAGGCCCTTTCTCTGTACTGCTGTCTACTTTGATTTTGTTGTCTAAGGAGTCTGCTGGTCTGTTTGGGCAACTGTACTGTCCTAGGGTGTCCTGTGCCCTATCCCTCTCTCCCTGAATTTTGTTGTTGTTGTGAGCAAAAAACTCACTTTTGTTCAGCCTAAATGTGACTGGCACATATTTTTCTGCAAACGTCCATGCCCACCAGGCTTAGCAACCAGCACCCTAAGGTGAAATGTCAGCCCTCCCTGATGCCAGGAATCAGGGGGGCACCACACAAGGTAACAACAAAGGGAAAACATCCTGGAAAAAAATAAAAACAAATGCAGCCCTCATATCTAAGGACTGGTAAGCTGCACCATTGTACACTCTTTTGTTCTTGGGAATTAAAGTAAAACTATAGGCAGAACTTAGATTTCTGCAACTGAAAGGTCAGCTTCAGTCATACACAATTCAGAACTGTCCTCTTAAATTTCTGTCTATAGGTGAGGGTCTTTTGGAGCAGATCAAGCTGGATGAATGTGGACACTCACTGACTCCGGAGCTGAGAGGTAAGGGCTGCAATTTACACATTTATGTGAATGAAACCCTAATATTTCTACAAATAGTACTGTAGCACTGTCCCCTAGAGGACTGCTGGATTGTTCACCTTGGGTTCCCCCTGGGTTACCAATAGCAATTGCAGCATGCACAATTTAACTCTATACTCTTTGGCGCAGTCAATGAACAGACTAGGGCAGGGGTCTTCAAACTATGGCCCTCCAGTTGTTCAGGAACTACAATTCCCATCATGCCTAGTCCTGTCTGTGAATGTCAGAGTTTTACAATGCCTCATGGGATGTGTAGTTCCGCAACAGCTGGAGGGCCACAGTTTGATGATCCCTGGTCTAGGGGATTTAGTTGTTTTTGTGGTTTTATATAAATTAGGGATGGGAAAAGTGGGATACTCCAACTTCAACTATTCACAATAGATGATTACTTCTGTCTGAAGATGCAGCCAAGCTGCTGTTTCACCTTGCCACTAGGTGAAACTTAGATTAAGTCTCTATACAGATAACTTGTTAGGATGAATGAACTTCGGGATACACACCTAGTACCCCCTTTCACTTGGCACACTGCTGACACCCTTTCTCTGACTATTCCATACCGGGGTGGCCTCCCTCAGGTCAGGCCCCTGGACACAACAGTGTCCTGGAAGCGAGCTGTCCCTATTTCCTACATGCTTGTACATATGCTATGTTTGTGAGTATATTGTAGGCTACCTTCTTTGATTTTAATAAACTTTTTTAGTGGTAATGCACAAGGTCGGTTCGCCCTTCTCTTGTCGTTTTCTTGTAGTGCTTTTTGGATACCCTTGGTCCTGAGGAGGGCAGCAAGACCGCTTCATTTGTGCCAAAAAAAAAAAAACGCCTAGATCATTTACAGCCAGGCTGTTAGTCCACCTTGCCACTTAGGTGGGTTCAGAGTTAAGTCTCTTTCCAGATGACTTGATGAACTAAATTATCTTCAGGACACTCTCCTAGTATCCTCTTTCTTGACTGCCGACACCCATCCGCTGACTATCCTACTCTTGGGGTGGCCCCCCTCAGGTCAGGCCCCTTGACACGAGTCCCTGTACTCACAATACTGTTTTTCTATGGTCTTCAGTGTCTCCCACTCAGTCAGCTCTCCTGGACCTCTGGGTTCAGCTCCGTTCCTACTGGCCCTCAGGACAACCTCCTGACGCCACGTGCCCCTGCTACAGAGGAGGAGGCAGCCGCCACCCTCCCTCCGGGACTCTGCTCACCAGCCAAAGACCCCGCAGTACATGTGCTCCTGGCTATTATACAGTATCCCAACATGCACCGAGAAAGCCTGTCTCTGCCAATCACCAGGACTGTGTCAAAGCCTATGTACCCATTGTTCAGGTTTCCTCCCACTGTCCAAAATGCCTCCCTATTGGACCAGTGTGAAACACTCCTCTAGACACAATGAATCACATACTGAGCACACTGAGCAGACCTAACTCACAGATCCTGCTCTCTCGTAGGTAAAAAACAATATAGGTTTACCTGCTGCTCCTCTGATAGGCAGACAGAGCCAAAAACTATACTCTCACTAGCACCTACCTAGGGGGGTGCTACAAATGAAAGGAACACTTTTTAATCAGAGTGTAGCATCAAGCCAAGTAAACTCCTGGGATATTGATCTGGTCAGTTAAGTAGCAGAGGGGATTGGTAATCAGTTTCAGCTGCTTTGGTATTAATGAAATAAACAACAGGTGCACTAGATGGGCAACAATTAGACAACCTCCAAAGTAGGAATGTTTTTTTCCTCACTCCAGAAAAAATGAAGAAAAAAAAATGATTTTCACTAGTTTTGCATTTGGCTAGGGTCAGTATCACTACTGGTAGCATGAGGTGATACCTGGACCCTATAGAGGTTGCACAGGCAGTCCAACTCCTCCAGGATGGCAAATCAATATGTGCCATTGCCAGAAGGTTTGCTGTGTCTCCCAACACAGTCTCAAGAGCATGGAGGAGATCCCAGGAGACAGGCAGTTACTCTAGGAGAGCTGGACAGGGCTGTAGAAGGTCCTTAACCCATCAGCAGGACAGGTGCAGGAAGGAACAGGATGAGGACTGCCAGAGCCCTACAAAATGACCTCCAGCAGGCCACTGGTGTGAATGTCTCTGACCAAACAATCAGAAACAGACTTCATGAGGGTGGTCTGAGGCCCTGACATCCTCTAGTGGGCCATGTCCTCACTGCCCGGCACCGTGGAGCTCCATTGGCATTTGCCATTGAACACCAGAATTGGCAGGTCTGCCGCTGGCGCCCTGTGCTCTTCACAGATGAGAGCAGGTTCACCCTGAGCACATGTGACAGACGTGAAAGTGCCTGGAGATGCCATGGAGAAGGTTATGCTGCCTGGAACATCATTCCGCATGACGGGTTTGGTGGTGGGTCAGTGATGGTCTGGGGAGGCAAATCCATGGAGGGACGCACAGACCTCTACAGGCTAGACAATGGCACCCTGACTGCCATTAGGTATTGGGATGAAATCCTTGAACCCATTGTCAGACCCTATGCTGGTGCAGTGGGTCCTGGGTTCCTCCTGGTACACAACAATGCCCGGCCTCATGTGGCGAGAGCATTCAGCCAGTTCCTGGAGGATGAAAGAATGGATACCATTGAATGGCCCCCATGCTCACCTGACCTAAATCCAATAGAACATCTCTAGAACATTGTTTCGGTCCATCCGACACCGCCAGGTTGCGCCTGAGTTTGATAGGCAGCAGCGTTAGCCAGTGTGTCTCAGCCAATTAGGAGGGAGAGTCCCGGACGCCGAGGCACTTGTGGACATCACTGGATAGAGAGCGGGCTCAGGTAAGTATTAGGGGGGCTGAGGGGGGCTGCTGCACACAGAATGCTTTTTATCTTAATGCATAGAATGCAGTAGGATAAAAAACCTTTTGACTTTACAACCAATGAGTCATCAGCTGTCAACAATGTTTCCCGCTGACAGCTGATTGTAAAAAAAAAAGAATTGCTGGCATTTACATATTGCTGAAAAAATGGCGTGGCAACCCCCCCAATCCATACCATGTCCATTTTGCCACATGCCTTTAACATGGGGAGTGCTTTGAAGCAGGGGATGCTTTTTTTTTGGGGGGGGGGGGGCAACTTGTCCTCTTTTTGATGAGGGCAAGGTCCTCTTCCCCACAACCCTGGCCAGTGGCTGTGGGGGACGTGGGTGGAAACTGGATGCCCCCAGATCCCAGAAATGTGAATAAGTATGGGGTACATAGTCTCATATTACCCTTTCCCTCTACCTGCCCTCCCACACTCCTTTTATTCCCCCCTCATTTTTTTTCTTCTTTCTCTCTTTCCTCCCTGTCTCTCTTTCCCCAATTTGCTCTTGGTTTCTTCTTATTGCAACGTGCCTACCAGTATTCATGCATCTGGCCCCCTAATCTACATGCGGGGTGCCAGACGCATGGAGTTCAATGGGGATTTTTTTTTTTTTAATCATGTGACTAGAGCCAGAGGCTTTCACAGGTTAAAAAAAGGGTGGGCTCGGGGCGCAGTGCTCTGCCCACCCAGGTGTGTGACAACAGCGAATGAATATTCGCTATTGTCACACAGATCCGCCTCCTGGCCATCAGGAAGCGGGTCCTGAGACCTGTTTCCTGATTGTCCGAAAGTAGAAGCCATGCCATTGGGCATGGGGGAGGAGATGCTTCTACTGAGGGGGAAGAAGCCGAAGCTGCCGCCACCGACGCTGAGGGTGGGTGAGCCGTGAGGGGGGTCTGGGGTCCTGAGGGTGTCCGGGGTCCTGGTGTAGTCCTGGTGTGCGGCCTGGTGGGGGCCGGGGGGGGGGGTGAATGATGCAGTCCATCTGCCGCCCCCCCGGCCCATGGAGCACCAGCCGCCACTGGTGCCTACTAATTATATTTGTGTAACTTCACCCACTAGTATCAGTTTCTATACCTTAAAACAGGTAGATGAAGTTTGCATCCTCTTTTTTTATCCCAAGGTCATCACAGATAACTTTTCATTATCTAAAAAGGATTCCATCATTCATACAGATAAATGCTCCTGACTGCCCTGTACTAGAATATTATGTTATTTTCCAGCTCACATTCATGTTCTGTGTCTGCCTCCTCTATTTTCCAAGGTATGACATGGTATTATTACAACAAGGCTCAATCTTCTTTATCTGTGATTCTTGATGATGATGATGATGTACTCTCAAATGATGGTTCTGATGTATCAGATTCTTGTCTGACTTTTGTCACTGAATGTTTTTGGAAAATGTGGAAAGAAAATGAAAACATGACTTTGACAGTGAAGAAATATATTTCTAACACATAGCATGTACATACCAAGAATTACATCCCAAAATCAATTCTGTTACTCCTCCTAAGTATGGCGATACCACATGTGTGAGACTTTTCCACAGCCTGGCCACATACAGAGGCTCAACATCCAAGGAGCACCTTCAGGCGTTCTAGAGGCATAAATTACACATTTAATTTCCTGACTACGTTTCACATTTTTAAAGGCCCTGGAGCACTGGGACAATGGAATTACCCACAAAATTACCACATTTTGGAAAGCAAACACCCCAGCATATTTTCTATGAGGCATAATTAGTAGTGATGGACGAACATCGGACGGGGCGTTTCACGAACGCGGTCCGCAAACTTTCTCAAATGTTTGCGAACCGCAAGTTCGCGGCGGATCCCATTCACTTTAATGGCAGGCGAACATTAAAAACCTCCAGGTTATATTTGCAGCCACAAAATACTTACTAGCTGTGCACACATAGTCCCACAACATGGACACTGACATACCAGATGTATTGCTATTGGAAAAGTTGCCATAAATTTTTATTTTTTTTTTCAGCCAAAAATTGTTTTATTTATTTTTTCTAAATCAGCCAGAACTGACAGCAGCCGGTAAATACATGTCAAATACATATAGGGTCCATTCACACATCTGTAAAATGGGTCCGCATCCGTTCCACAATTTAGCGGAACTTTTACAGACCCATTGGTTTTCAATGCCAGTATGAAAAATTAGGCATTCACAGGATAAAGAAGTAAGTTTCGGCCAGTACAGGCCCCAAAAATTAGCCAACAGGCGTTCACCTGACAGCAAAGAACTTTGTATTCTGTAGCTGGAGGTTGGGGGTTCTATGTTTCCCATTTTGAATGCTCCCTGAAGTGTGGGAAGTGGTGTACAAGAAACCAGAGGATGAGGCTGCAATGTGAATATATTTTAAATGTTCTGCAGTTTTTCAAACAAGTTGTTTATTGTTATGTGCAAAATATATTTGTTCCAATGTGTTTCTACTTAAAAACAAAAAAGTTTTGCTACTTCTTTATCACTGAGTCATAAAATATTTCCATTATTTTACCAGATATTCAGGAAAAGCACAAACAATATCTGATGAAGAAGACTGAGACTCTAGTAGAACATAGACCCCCAGGAACTACCCTGGAACCACAAAGATCCCTCATCAATGAGCGTTATGTGAAGCTGATTGTAGTCTCCACTGATCAGTTCAGGCAGCGTCCCCAGAATGAGCTAATACAGACCGGGGTAAAACATGAGAAATGCTTGAAGAAAACAAAGACTGGACTGGAACACATTACCCCCAACAGGCTGTTCCAATGGAACCACCAGTCACATTGTGTACCACATGCAGTAATGGTGAGCGGAGTGCCAGGAATAGGGAAGACCACACTGATGCAGAAGTTTGTCTATGACTGGGTGACCGGAAAACACTACCAGAGATTTGCCTTTGTCTTTTTTTTCCGATTTCGGGACCTTAATAGACTGGGAGAGGTCAGCTTGGAGGAGATGATTCTTCATCAATATCCACATCTGGAGAGTCAGATTGGAGATATTTTACAAGATCCAGAGAGACTTCTGTTTGTATTTGATGGATTAGATGAAAGCATTCGCCAAATGGACTTCGGATCAAGTAAACTGTCCAATCCAAAACAGAGAACACATTTTGGTGAGATTGTGGTCAGCTTGGTGAGGCAGAGTCTTCTTAAGGGTTGCTCTGTACTGATAACCAGTCGTCCAACCAGACTGGACTCAGTTGATACCGGTGTTTTCCAGAGAATAGCTGAGATCATGGGATTTCTCCATGAAGACAGACTGATCTTCTTTAATAATTTCTTTGGAAATGAGGAATTATCAGAGAAGGCTTTTCATTATGTGCAGGAGAATGACACGCTGTACACTTTCTGTTATATCCCATCATACTGCTGGATCATCTGTACAGTGTTATCAATGTGCTTCAGAGCCCAACCAACAATCACTGATCAGCTGATGACATCATTACCCAAAACAGTGACACAACTCTTTGTGACTTTTGTCTCCAACATTTTGGCCAATCACAGCCAGAATAAAGATGGTGGTCACACTGCCCGGGAACTGCTGACATCTATTGGATGGATGGCAGAACATGGAGTCACGAATCACATGATTGTATTTGATAAGCGTGATCTGGGGTCATTCAGTGTGAGAAATGATAATCATCTCTTTTCATCTTTCATGATGGAATCAGGTCAGCCTCCGGATGTAGATTACACCTTCTTACATCTCACTCTTCAGGAGTTTTTCGCTGCTTTAGTCCATTTTATTAACTATAATGCTGACAGATTACAGGAAACACTTGATGAGGCTGAATCTTACAAAGACGGCCGTGCTGAAATATTCCTCCGATTCCTCTGCGGTCTCTCAGACTCTTCTACTAGATCCATGTTAAAGTCTCATGTGGGAGAATTGTCTACTCAGGCTGCCAAACATGTCATCACCTGGATCCAGAAGAAAATCCCAAAACAAAGACCTGAGGCACCCATAAGAGGCAGCAGAGAACTTCTTAATGTATTCTACTATCTCTATGAGAGCAGGAATAAGGCTCTGGTGTCACAATGTATCGGATCAAACAAAGTTGACTTTTCTCATGTCCCCCTCAGCCCTCTGGACTGCTCTGTGCTGTCTTTTATCCTTCAATCCTGCAGAGAGACAGAAGAAGTAAATCTAGATTCATGTAATATTCAGAGTGAAGGATTGAGGAAGTTTATACCGGCTCTACACAACATCAAGAGTTTGGTGTAAATATTAAATATAAATAACCACACTGCTGTGTTAAATTGGAATTGGCAGAAATGTATTTAACTGCTTCTCTACCAGGTCATTTTTTTAATTTCTTTACTAAATAATTTCTTAAATTCCCCAAACATTATTTTTTTTCTGAAAGCAGAGGACCTGGAGAATAAAATGGTGTTTGTTGCCATTTTTTATGCCATACGATATTTGTACAACCATTTATCAAACGCATTCTTTAAAAAAAATTAGAAGAATCTGTGTCTTCAATTCCTTTCTCTGTTCCAAATGCGAGGGATTTCACATTCAACATAAATGTGTTAGGAATTTGTTTAGACCCCCTGATATGTCACCAATGCACCTCCAACAGTGTTGTAAAAAATATTTTTAAAAATGTGATTAATTATACAATTGTAAAAAATAATTTTTAAAAATTAAAAAAAAAATAATTAAAAAACAAATTGATAAAAAAAGTAGGGGCCCATAAGGTGTGAATGAACGGTTTGTGCTGCTGGAGCCGCCTGTTACTCTGTGAAGACACAGCGGCTGTATGAACACAGGTTCTAATTTGATAAGTGTGCAGGTGTGGGTGAGTGGCCCCAAAGGCACACTCAGTGTTTGGAGGTCATACACCTCCATCCACATGCCTGTCAAATTAGGACCTGAGGCTGTTTTCACACAGCTGCTGCATCCCCATAGCGTAACATAGGCTGCCTGCCCACAGTAATAGCCACATTAAAAAGAAAACACTGCAAACTGTACAGGTCACAGCTCCCATCTGAATGAGATTTAAGACCTCGTTTACACACATAACTTTATTTATTAACTTAACTGGTTGCCGACCGCCGCACGACTATTTACTGCGGAGGTCAGCCCCGGCCAGGCAAAGTGACGTATATATACGTCACTAGCCTGGGAGCCAATAGCGGGCGAGCGCGCGCCCCCGAAGGCGCGCTCCCACCCCGGCTCGTTCACGAACGAGTCCGCGCGTGTGCCCGGCGGACCCGATGTCCGCCGTGAAGGGAGAAAGGCAGGCAGCTAATGTAAACAAGCCGCCTGTCATTCTCCCCTGTGTATGAATAGTGATCATACGGTTCTACTATGTGGGACCGTTGATCACTGTTCATACACCTCAAGCCACAGCCAATCACAGTTAGAATCATGCCCCTAGGGACACACATAACCCCTCCCTCTCAAAAAAGTTAACCCCTTCACTGCCAGTGTAATTTTACAGTAACAGTGCATATGTATAGCACTGATTACTGTAGAAATGTCACTGGTAACCCCAAAAGTGTCAAAAATGTCAGTCAAGGGTCCGATCTGTCCGCCGCAATGTCGCAGTACCGCAAAAAAAAAAAAACGCCATTACGCGTTAAAAAGAAAAACAACAAAAATGACAAAAATCTTTCCCTTTGTTAGTAAACGCAATAACTTTTGCGCAAACCAATCAAAATACGCTTTTTGCTGTTTTTTTTACCAAACCTATGGTAAAAAAAAAAAAATTGGCCCAAAATGTTAAAAATTGATTTTTACTTTTTTTTGGGGGGGGGAATTTCATATAAAAAAAATGTGAAAAATATTGTTGTTTTTGCAAAATTGATGCACTTTTTTTGTTTATAGCGCAAAAAGTAAAAATCGCACAGGTGATCAAATACCACCAAAAGAAAGCTCTGTTTGTGGGGAAAAAAGGATGTCAAATTAGTTTAGGTACAGCGTCGCACGACCGCGCAATTGTCCGTTAAAGTCACGCAGTGCCGAATCGCAAAATAGGCCCTGGTCAGGAAGGGGGTAAAATCTTCCGGGGCTTAAGTGGTTAATACAGTTTTATATTTTACATTTATCAGGAATTTTGTAAGTTAGGTTATGTTTGTGTCTGCTAATAATTATTTTTGTGTATTTCTAGTGAAAATATAATTATAATATTTTGATATTTTCATTTGGTCCCTGTCAGGCAGGCTGTAAAGGGCCCCATGATTTCTAACAGCGGCCCTGTATGCATGTCTGACCTACATGAATGTTTACATTTGCACGTGAGGACAGGGGTGCTTTTAAATTGTTTTTATTATTTTTATTTGTTTCATTCAATTTATTGTGCTTTCTTCTATTTAAAGTGGTTGTAACCCTAAAAAAAAAAAAAAAAATGATCCTGTTCCTTTAAAGCACAATAAGCAGCATAGTGAATCTGCAGTGTCATTTGTCCTATTCTAAAGTGTGCTGGAAAATGAAATAGAAAAGCTGCGACCTTAGAAAAAATTGCAGAAGAAAAAAGTGTATATCAGGTGCGCTAAACTATTAAATGATAATATCAAATATATGATAATATAGTGATAAATCACCAAAAATTGATGAGTGATATATAAAAAATCGGAGGACAAACCTCCTTCACAATAGGTAAGTCAAATAAGCCCGTCTCCCCCCTGTCTCAGTTGACGTCCGTCGTAGGAGGAAACGCATCAGAGAGGAGCGCCGCAACGTCACGATCCATCGGCGGCCGCGGCTCTCCAGCTGATCTCTCCGGTATCCATTGCCGCTTCTGTCATATACCAAGTCGACATATTGTAAGTGTATTACCTTCTCATATTAAACTTTGTTGGAAGATATCACACTATCAGCGGTTTTTCTTTTATGGTATACCAGGGGGGGGGGGGGGGGGGCCTTTATACACCGACCAGAGCTAGCAGATCCAAGCATCCCAAGGAACAGAAAAGGCACTCATTACAGGCGGAATCCAATCCTTTTGCCTAGAATTAAGACCCATCTGGTAAGAGGCTGACCTGCTCTTTCCTGATTGTAGAGAAGGATTTGGGGTTTTTTCTCACCTTTCCTGGGTTACATAGTAGCATTGGATCTGATAATACACACGCCCTTGTATTATCCCATCTGGTAAGGGGCTTAACGGTGGAGGTCTTCACTGCACACATCTATTGTGTTGAATTTTGCACCTTTGGAATCATTTCACATGCATGTTGGATGATTATGTTTTTGGACATTCACATTCTATTTATGGACTCATCTTTTGGACATACATTTGTATGATTCTGTATTATTCTTTTCACATATTGTCATCCATTTTGTTGTGTTTTTTGACTTATCTATTGTGAAGGAGGTTTGTCCTCCCATTTTTTATATATCACTCATCAATTTTTGTTGATTTATCACTATATTATCATATATTTGATATTATCATTTAATAGTTTAGCGCACCTGATATACACATTTGTCCTATTCTATGCTGCAAAATACCTGGTTGATCCTGCATGTTCCTATGTCCCCCCCCCCCCCCCAGGTTTGTTGACCACGGTAATCATGGCTGCTGATCCATGATACTGTGGTCAGTTTACATGCCTCCATCATCCCGCTGTGTTCAGAGTCTCTCCCTTTCCCCCTCCCTCCCTCCCTGCCTCTCAGTTCCAGGTGTGTTTGTGAGCCAATCTCCTCCCTTCCCCTCCGCTCCTGCTGCTATTCCGTGTGGCTATAAAGTCACTGAGCACAATTTCTGGTATCCCCTCTGTTACAGCCAACTATACAGTACAGTGTGTGTGGTTTTTTTTTTTTTTAATTATGAAGCTAAATACCTTATTTCACAGCACCCACCGCTGTACGGTCATATGATCTCCCGACTGATGTCAGAGGGGAATCTCAGCCCCTCCCCTTTAGTCCTTAGATCAGGGAAGGAGAGCTGTGAGAAGTCAGAAATGTGAGAAATAAGGTTTTTAGCTTCATAATTTAAAAAAAACACACGCACACTGTACTATATAGCTTGCAATAATGGGGGATATCAGTAAATGTCCTCAGTGACTTTACAACCACTTTGTGATAGCTTTGACAGGTTACAGGTACTCCTTTAGGAGACATCAGGGTCTATTAGACTCCTGATGTTTCCCCTGTCCTCAAAGGCAATTAATCAAATACAGGTTGTGTTTGATCAGCTGCATCCCTGGCTGTAATGGCCAGGTGAGGACAGCTTTAAAACTGGAAGTGATAAAATCCTCATCACTTTCAGCTTCATTCATGACAGAGGAGATCTGAAAATGGATGTTCCCACATTTCCTCTGTGGGCAGCCAACTCAATTCTTTACTATAGCCCCAGGCTTCCTGGTGGAATAGGAGAGCCCAGGAATGGAAGTGGAAGGGGGGGGGGGGGTGGTCCACATCACTGTAAAAGTGATGAGGCAGCTGTAAAGCCACCTGGATTACTTTTAACAGAGAGCCAATTGCTAGATTTGAAAAAAAAATGCATAACCGCTTGCTGCCCAGGATGTGTATATACGTGTACACATAGAGGGAAACACTTCAGGTAATATTACACTTTTCACAGAAAAATGAATGTGATTTTAAAGGCACATTTTTTTAAAATAACAAATATGTCACACTTACCTACTCTGTGCAATGGTTTTGCACAGAGCAGCCCTGATTCCTCTCTTCTTGGGTCCCCCCCCCCTCCGCTGAGGCTGTCTGAGCCAATGAGAAGAAAGAGTCAAAAGAGCTTTTGCCCTCATGCCCCTGACTGGATCGAGATTGGATGCTGGTAAGTATTTAGGGGGCTAGGGGGAGCTGCTTCCTGCAGAAGGTTTTTTTTTTTTTTTTACCTTAATGCATAGAGGGCATGAATTACTTCCCTACTGGGCCAATTTCGACATTTCTCTCCTACATTTAAAAATCAGTAATTTTTTTCTAGGAAATTACTTAGAACCCCAAACATTATACAGTGGGTATAGAAAAGAATCACCCACCCCTTCCCCCTTTAAAATAATCTCATTTTGCAGCCTGAAACGAAGACAGACACAGTTCTTGTTTTATTCAGTGTAGCATTTCACCTTTTCAATGGCACACTATTTGACTTTCAACTGTGATCTGCTTTGGTCATTTTGATTAGCTCAGCATTAAAAGAGCTTTTCATGGAGCATTTCAGTTCCTGATAGTGCAACTGAAGCAAACAATCTCCTAAGTAAAGTTGTGAACAGTCAGCAGATGGATAAAAACACATTTTGAGCTTCATATGAACTTTTATTGTCACCTGACATGACCATTCATTATTCAGTGTCTGCAAATCTCCTTATTAATACACAAAAAAAATCTGTATCAGGGATTTTCCCATTACTGTAGATCCACTATTCTGTGTCAGAGATCTCCCCTATTACTTCCTAGGAGTACAGAACTCTTATGAGCAGAGATAAATATAATATCAGCTAAAACCAAAAATTGTGATTGGACTTTACTGGTACAAAGAAGACAAACAAAAGTCAATGAATAAGAACATTTACATGGAATTTTTTATAATTAACCACTTGCCGTCCACCGTCAAATGATAGCGAAATGGTGCGGCTCTCATTCTGGGACGACGTCATATGGCGGCGCCCCAGAGCAGACGCTCTCCTCTGCCTGCGGGGGCGCGCAGCATTCCGATCATGGCTGCGCCATGTTTCTAGGACACTGCGTGACCCCGATCTTGGTAAAAAGCCAATGACCCATGTGATCGGCTGTGTCCACTGTCGGCAAATTAGAAGCTCTTCCTCAAAGAAGTGACCAGGACAGGTAATCAGGGCACTGATCATCAGTGCCCTGATTACAGTAAAGCCCCAGCAGTGCCCATCAGTGACACCAATCAGTGCACATCAGAGACAACAATCCATGCCCACAGTGATCCCAATCAGTGCCCATAAGTGACCCCAATCAGTGCCCATAAGTAACCCCAATCAGTGCCCATTAGTGATGCCAGTCAGTGCCCATCAGTGCCTGCTCATCTGTGGTGCCCATCAGTGCCACCCACCAGTGCCCATCAGTGCCCATCATTGCGGCATATTAGTGCTTCCTCATCAGTGCACCTCATCAGTGCCCATAAGTGCCACCTCATAAGTGCCCATCAGTGCAGTCTATCGGTGCCGCCTCATCATTGTACATCAGTGAAGGAGAAAAATTACTTATTTTCAAAATTTGCTGACAAACTAAGAAAACTTTTTTTTTTTTAATTTTTGCCCCTTTTTTCTTTTTTTAGTAAAAAATAAAAAGCCCAGCAGTGAATAAATACCACCAAAAGAAAGCTATATTTGTGTGAAAAAAATGATATAAATTTCATTTGGGTACAGCATTGCATGACTGCACAATTGTCATTCGAAGTGTGAGAGTGCTGAAAGCTGAAGATTGGCCTAGGCAGGAAGGGGGTGAAGTGCCCAGTAGGCAAGTGGTTAAAATCACATTTTAAAAGAAGACTCCAACATCTGGGTCCCAAAGATAGAGGAACCACAGAAAGTCATACATACTTCTCAATTGCTATACTAACCCAGAAGATTGTCCAAGAGATCAGAGTTTGACACGTTTCACTTTATTTGCTTCCTCAGGACCATGTATTCTTGGATGTAGGGATGAGTAGTCTAGATATTGCTTTCAAGTTGTAAGAAATGGCAGCGGACAGGTAATGGATAATGGTAGCCTCAAAGGGTTGACTAAAGAGCTGAGAGATAAGCCAAATAAATCCAGGGCTTCAATATCTTTGTAGCCCCAAATGGCTCAGCCATACAAAGATGTGTATGAGCAGACCTATTGTGCGGAGATCGCCAGCTCAAATAGATCCCTTCAGCACAAACCCATCTGGGATATAAAATCACTAACCCAGCTTCTATCAGGGGATATCCAGCTCCTATAGGTACTAGGGTTCTCAAAGCACAGTATCAACATCAAATCATCAGTGGACACTAATGGTATGATGATAAAGATGACTTTACCTTCCAAAGGGCCCCATCTTGATGCCCTCGGGGGGAATATACACCACTAGGCATTCAGGAGCAATTTTGTAATAAATTCCATCTAAATGTTCTTATTCATTGACTTGTTTGTCCTCTTTATACCAGTAAGGTCCAATCACAAATTTTGTTTCCAACTTTTATAGAATTTATAGATGTTTTTTTTAGCAGCCAAGCCTTTTGAATATCAGATAAAAATCATCCCGTCTAATCACTAGCAATGCTGATTGCAGCCTCACACAGTCTGCTGATACCATTCATGCTCCATACACAAGGAGATTATAGCACAGTACGAGTCATGTCAGTGGTATTCTGTGCTCATCCTGTGTATGGAGTTATCACCGTCTCTACACATGGAGAACAATATTGGGGGATTTACTCCATTATAACATTTTTCTTATAAAATTCTATTTCCTGGAGTTTTATAAAGTGATCTAATATAAATGATTCCAACAAATAGAAATGAGTTCCATGTATGTAGAGAATAGTTACATTCATTCCTGGGGAAGAAATTCATTTTCTTCTGGTAACATTCTTCTCTTCTTCTACAGATTGTCCGATAATCACCTGACAGACAGATCCTGCCCCCACCTGGCATCTGGAATAAGAAATAACCAGACACTGAGGACACTGAACCTGTATAATAACAATCTGGAGGGTCCTCATTTCAGGGATGTGATGGAAGCTCTGACAACAAGCCGGATAGAGGAATTACAGTGAGTATAACAGGACTGACTGAGACCATATGACTCTGGGACAGCTCTAGGCCTTTTCTGATGCCTTTTTGTTTACATGTAACAATCAGTAGTATCTTTGCTAGAAGCCCTAGAGAATAAATTGGTAGGTTGTACATTTTTTATGTCATACGGTATTTACGCAGTGGTTTTACAAATGCAATTAAAAAAAAATACACATTTTTTAAAAACACAATACATAACCCATTTTTTTGTAAAATATAAAAGATGATGTTTTGCTGAATAAACAGATGCCAAACATGTCATGCTTAAAAATTGCACATGCCCATGCAACAGAGACAAACTGCGCCAATTTTACTATCCATAGATGATGCTTTAAAAGCATATACAAGTTGCGGGCGCTTCCAAGATGGCGACCAAAGCAGAATCATAGTGAGAGAGCTCCGCCGATCTGCCTGGCAATTATCCTGTTTTCCTGCAGCCCTGACAACTTTTGACTTCACCGCAGCATTCCGTTTAGCTCCCTGACCTGCTAGGACCAGAGGACATTCATCCTCAGTACCCCGGAAAACATCTATGGTACCCGTTACTCCTAACAGTGCGAAAGCTTGGCCTCGTGTGCCTTCCAACATGGCGACTCAGACTGAGGATGTAGACCCAGCTCTCCGAGAACAGAATAACTTTGCTGCCCTGATGCAGGCCATCTCTGACTGCCAGACCACCCTAACGGGTAAGATGGACTTGGTAATGCTAGACATAGGCCTGATTCTATGGTATGGGACACATTCAAGGCCTATCCTAGGGGCAGGTACCAATTTGATATAGCTAAAATTAGAAAGGAGTCTCGCTTCCAGTTACCTGAAGCCGAGGAGTGTGCTGCGTTGCTGGAGACGAGATACTCTAAGACACTGGATAGGAGCACCTACTCTGACATGTTGTCTGCCTACAGAGAATCACGTTGCTTTGCGCCAAATCTTGCAGACGCTCCCTGCTCTCCCAGTCTCACCGCATATTTGAACAGGGAGAGCGCCCGGGAAGACTTCTTGCCTTGCTGGCAGCAGAGCAATTGGGTAGCTCTTGCATTGCCAACATTAGGGCAGCCGACGGGGATTTACTCTGTGATCCTATACAGATCAATAGAAGATTCAAGGAATATTACGCACACCTATACACGTCTAGGGTGACCAATTCTCCTGAGGAATTGTCAGCATACTTAGATGCAGTCAATTTTCCAACATTTACTGGTGAAAAAGGGAGGTCAGGGATGCGATCAAGTCTTTACAGGCTGGCAAGACCCCAGGGCCGGATGGACTTCCTACAGAGTTCTATAAAACCAAGCTTGAAACTATAGGCCCATATTACTTTGAAAAAAATTGTAGTGCACTGGATGCATGTTCCCTCCTACTTTCAATGTCAGAGGCTGTTGTTTTGCCCAAACCCGGGAAAGACCCAGAACTGTGATCATCTTACCGGCCAATATCACTACTCAATGTAGATGCTAAAATTCTGACTAAAATACTGGCCAATCATCTGAACTCTGTCATACTGTCTCTGATGCATGGAGATCAGACTGGTTTCATGCCGGACAAAGGCACGGACATCAACATTTGTCGCCTCCATACCAATATAGCCCATTTTAAAGAACAAAATACACAGGGAAAAATGACCAGATGTAAAGAAGGCCTATGATTCTGTGGAATGGGGGTGTCTATGGCAGGTACTTACCCGGTTTGGCTTTGGCCCTAAATTTATTGCTTAGACTCAATTATTATATAAGACCCCTGTGGCCCGAGTGCGCACCAATGGTGTTCTGTCCCCTCCCTTCCGTCTTGGCAGAGGAACGAGACAGGGTTGCCCTCTGTCTTCTGGGTTGTTTGCCTTGGCTATTGAACCCATGGCTATTCTGCTTCGCTCTACAGAGGATGTGCGGTGACTGGTGGTGGGACCCCTCGTGGGGGCATGTGTAACTCTATGTGGATGACACTCTCCTGTACTTACATGACGCCTCAGACTCTTATTGCAGCATTGACAATTATTGATACATAGTTACATCAGGGCTCAAAATTTCATGTCCTGAGCTACTAGCCAGGCCTTAGGAGTTACTCGCCACTTGTTGCCCCACTCAAACCCTCCGGGCATCCGGCCATCTGATTGGCTGGAGCTGCGATTACGTCATGCGCACGGGAGCCGACGGTCACGGCAAGGGGCTCTGAAGGAACGGCACCAGCGGCAGAGAGAGAGAGGGGGTGACAGAGAGAGAGGGGGTGAAACGGAGAGAGAGAAGGAAGGGGTGACACAGAGAGAAAGAGAGGGGGTGACAGGGTGAGTGAGAGAGTGAGAGGGGGTGACAGGGAGAGTGAGAGGGGGTGACAGGGAGAGTGAGAGGGGGTGACAGGGACAGGGGGGTGACAGGGACAGAAGGGGGGGTGACAGGGAGAGACAGGAGGTGACAGGGACACAGGGGGGGTGATGGGGAGAGACAGGAGGTGACAAGGACAGACGGGAAGATGACAGGGACAGAGGGAGGTGACAGGGAGAGTGAGAGGGGGTGACAGGGACAGGGGGGAAGATGACAGGGACAGGGGGGAAACAGGGACAGGGGGGAGACAGGGAGAGACAGGAGGTGACAGGGACAGGAGGGGGGTGACAGGGACACGGGGGGTGATGACAGGGACAGAGGGGGGAGATGACAGGGACAGAGGGGGGAGATGACAGGGACAGAGGGGAGAGATGACAGGGACAGAGGGGAGAGATGACAGGGACAGAGGGAGGGGGGTGATGACAGGGACAGAGGGGGGAAGATGACTGGGACAGAGGGGGGGAGATGACTGGGACAGAGGGGGGAGATGACAGGGACAGAGGGGGGAGATGACAGGGACAGAGGGGGTGATGACAGGGACAGAGGGGGTGATGATAGGGACAGAGGGGGGTGACAGGGTAGGGAGGAGTAAGTCCGATCACAGTGCTCATCTTACTCACTCAGTTCACCATGTAGCTGCTTGCTGCTTAAATGAAACTATCCTGCCCACACATCTCCTTCACATACAGCAAGCACGGGCTGTACTGAGTGTGTGGGCGGGCACAGGGAGAGAGAGAGAGAGAGAGGGGGGCGGGAGAAGGCAGAGAACGCAGAGCAGATGCAGCCTCTCCCATTCCTGGAGGGGGCGAGGAGCTGCTCACTGGGCTGTGTAAGAATGAAATACACACACAGCCTTGTGACAGCGGGAGGGGCAGGCTGAACGGAGGAGCTACACATTCCCCATACAGCACAGCCCTGTTCTTACTCGTACTCGTCATCATTCCACTCGCAAAATGCGAGCAGGGAAGTGGAATTTTTGAGGGCTGGTTACATAGTTAAATAGTGGTTGAGGTTGAATAAAGACTATAGTCCATCCAGTTCAACCTGTATAGGAATGTATGGCCGTAATAATTTCTCATACCCCTGAATGTTCTGATCCTTGAGATGTACGTCCAAGAGTCTTTGAAAGTAGCCATACTTCCCGCAGTAACTATATTTTGTGGCAGAGAATTCCACAGTCTTGTAGCCCTAACAGTAAAGAACCCCCTGTGTTGCCTGATGTTAAAACATTTCTCCTCTAATCGCATGGTATGGCCTCGTGTCCTCATGCAATCCTTCCGACTAAATAGTTTTTATCTATGCTGAGATCACTGTTGAGGTATTTGCAATTAGAGGTTTCATGTCTCTGAGTTGAAATAATGGCTCGTTTGAAGTGTAAAACCCTGCATTCCATGAGTGAATTGAGGAGGGGAGGGGGAGAATATCACTTGTGTATATCTGGGCTGCCAGACTGTCATGGCCGCTCTGAACAAAATGGTTGCTTCTGAACAACATGGCTGCCTGCAACCGCTTTCGTATATCCAGTGCAGGATATCAGTACAGAATGATTATAGTTTTATCTCTGGAATACATCCCCTTACTTATGCATGCTAATATCCTGCTGGCTTTGGCAGCTGTAGCTTGACATTGCATGCTATTGCTAAGTCTATCTTCTAAGACTCCCAGATCTTTCTCCATATTTAATTCCCCCAAAGGTCCCCCCCCCCTAAATTGTATTGTGCTTTTATGTTTTTAGTCCCCAAGTGCAAAACCTTGTACTTCTCCACGTTAAACCTCATTTGCCATGTAGTTGCCCACTCTTTTATTGTGTTCAGGTCATTCTGTAAGATTTCTGCCTCATGATGTGAAGTTATTGCCCTGCCCAATTTTGTGTCATCTGCAGAAACTGAGATCAAGCTAATGATCCCATCCTCAATGCTGTTTATGAATAAAATGAACAAAGTTGGTCCCAGGACTGAGCCTTGGGGGACCCCACATACCACCCCAGACCAGTCTGAGTACGCGTTATATATTACCACCCTTTGGACACACCCCTTTAACCAGTTCCGTATCCAAGAGCAAACCTTGTGGTCGATACCTGCAGACCTTATTTTATAAATTAAGCGTTTGTGGGGAACTGTATCAATTGCCTTAGCAAAATCCAGGTATACCACATCCACTGGTCTTCCCCTATCTAGCTCACAGCTCACCTCCTCGTAGAATGTTAGCAGATTGGTTTGACAAGAACGCCCTTTTGTAAACCCCTGCTGATTACTGCTGATGATGTTGTTGTCTTTAGCAAACTCTCGGATATAGTCCCTTATCGTCCCTTCCAGAAGTTTACATATTATTGATGTATAGCGGTATAACCTCGCGCTTATGGTATTGTGCAAATGAATATAAATTAAGGAAAGCCTTCCCTGGCAGCCTGGAATCCTCAATCATATAGGAGAGATCCTTAGTGGTGGTCCTTTATATGTATCCCGAGTCCCCTCATAGGAAAGAAAGGCCATCCATGGTGAAGTACGTTCAAACAATAATTTATTGCAAACCAAAAAAACTACTTACAAACATTCTTAAAATAAAGGCAGATATGTCTGATATGTGATTGGACGTGTTTCGCCGTCCAATCACGGCGTCTTCTGCAGCTACAGAAGACGCCGTGATTGGACGGCGAAACACGTCTAGCGATTGGCTGAGCGGACCCGACGTCACTACCGGCCGGTGAAGCGCACGCTGCGGGAGCAGCGAACCACCGAGCCGTGACATATCTGCCTTTATTTTAAGAATTGGGAGTATGGAGTAGATTAAAGGAGAGGCTCGGGGAGAAATCTGTCAGCTCAAAGAATAGTGTTTCCTGCAGATAGTTTGCACAAAATGTCCCCATCGCTACGCCTTGTACCTGGAGAAAGTGGGACCCATCAAAAGAAAAAACATTGTGGTGAAGAATGTGACTGAGAACATCCAGAACAAACTGAAATAGTTCCCTAGAGAGAGCTAAACTTAGTGAAAAAAAAAAAAAGTTTTTGATAACTTGGGAGTCCCTTCGAGTAGGGAATAGAAGAATACAAGGCCTCCACGTCTATGGTGACGAGGAGGGCATCATTAGGAACGTGAAGGTTCTCAATAGAAGAAAGAAAATGGACTGCATCTTGATGTGAGATGGTAAGCTCACAACCAGGGCTTTTTTTCAGCGGGAATGCGGAGGAAATTCTAGCACCTCTAGCACTGCATGTATTAAATGACAAGGGATGCTAGGATTTGCTGGAGATTCTATTGATGCTAGCTGCTGGGGGATATATTGTTAAAGGAAGGTGTCTATAGTTGGGAGGGTCTGTTGTTGCTAATAGGGGATCTATTGTTGTTGGGAGTTCTACTGTTGAAAGTGGTGTCTATTGTTGCTGAGGGATCTACTGTTGGAGTTTCTATTGTTGCTCGGGGATCTACTGTTGATGGAGGGTCTATTGTTGCTGGGGGGATGTAATGTTGAGTGAGGGGTTTATTGTTGCTTGCTGCTGAAGGGTCTATTGGCTGTTAGGAGATATATTTTTGCTGGTGTGGGAGGTTTATTGTTGCTGAAGTGGATCTATTGTTTTGGTTAAGGCATCTATTGATGCTGGGATCTATTGTTGGTGGTGGGGTCTTTAATTGCTAGAGGCATCTATGTCACTGCTTTTCTTGTTATAATTACCACATTCCATACAAATTATTTAGCACCCAAAACATTTTTACTTGGTTCTGTATTCTCCAAAAAAGGCGGTACTGGGAGGTGATACCAGGGGGTGTGCTCAAAGGTGGGTGGGGGGGTGGAGGAAAAGGGTTACTTGGAGGGGGGGGGGGGGAGTACCTGTACCTATTCTCTGAGAAAAAAAGCCCTGCTCACAACAAAGGGTCATTCCATTTACTAGCATTTTCAGAAATGCTAGAAATCCCAGAAATGATGGTTCTACCTGGGGGATCAGAGAGGGACTTGTGAATTTGGGGTAAATCATAAACAGTGGGGGTGTTAGCAAAATTATTGTTAATAAAATCAAAGGTTTGTGATGTAATAAGGCCCTTTTGGAGCCCCTCCTTGATAAGAGTATAGAAAGTGCAATTAAAGGTCTCAATCTCGGCTGGGGCAAAACCAGTCCAGGTTGTGGAGAATTTTCAAACCCATAGTCCAGTATTGGCCGGTTTAAATATTAAGAGTTTATCCTTGGAAAGGCCATCGAGGGCCAGAAGTAAGTGAGGCGGAAGGTTAGAAGAAGTGAAAGAGGGGTGCAAAGATTTAATGGCTTTGATGGTGCATTTCAAGAAAGCTGCTATATTTCGGGTGGAGTAAACAGATGGAAATTTCTGTGATTTATTTTTAAATGTCTGTTAAGTGTGGGGATTCTCTTTATCAGGGGCCAGATCCAGTAATTCACCAAGATCAATGCGGTCTATTAGGTCACGCGGGTCTCCCTCTTCATAAAGAAGGGTAGGATCCTGTAATGCGTTCTTGGATCGTAAGACGTTCAGTCCGATCCTCCATAGGTGATTCTACTTTAACATAAAGTAATTGTAAAATGATTTTGCGAGCAAAGAGTTGAAGATCCCTGATGGATCGAAAATTTGTCTAGATCTACAGAAGCACCGAAACTAAGGCCCAAGGACAGAACCTTAATTTCATCTTTGGATAACTCACGTGAAGATAGGTTGATCACTAAGTTCATCTTGTTCAATTGGGGACGTTTCATGTATGTGTCATTTTTTTGTGCCCTTTGTGTGGCTTGTGAGGGTCTAGTGAGTAAGAAAAAGCTGGTGTGGAAGCATGAATTGGCGCAGGGACTGAGTCACTAATCTTAGGAGTAGCTCCTAAATCTAGTGGGCCAATGCCCAAACTGTCAATATTAGATGCTTGTGAGAGTGTTTCAAGAGGCCCGTCACCAGGGATACCTGTCATCATACGTGAGGATAAGGAGTGTGAACGATCAAGTACCACGGTGTGCCTTTTAGATTCCGTGTCATCCGAAGGATCGGAATTCTGTAAATTCCTTTTACGGGATTGCTGATCATTGAGACTAGGTCGATGTGCCTGTTGAGGTAAAGCAGAATCAGATGTGTAAGGCTGAATCCTTGGGTTAGATTGTCTAAAGTGAGTTCTATTGGTTATTCTAGACTCCTGTGTAGTCCAATTATATGCCTTGCCATTGGGAAAAGCTCTTCTGTCTCGCGCAAATGTTTTGTCCTTTTTAATTAGAATCTGTTTATTAAAGGTTTATGGATTGGACTTGAGTTTGGATTTATACTCAGTATATTTGATATGGGATTTTAAAAGGGTCAAAGATGATAGTATTCTTTGAACTTCAACATCTAATTGATCCATTTGTGATTTTTAGTAGGAAGACAGAAGGGTCATCATATTCTTAGTACAGAAATTCAAGTTATCTTCCCATTTTCTTCTAAACTCAGAAGAAAGATTAGGAAGATTGTCATCTCCCCCCTCTGTCCCGGTCACCCCCCCCCCCTCTGTCCCTGTCCTATCCCTCCTCTGTCCCTGTCACACCCCCTGCCCCTGTCATTCCCCCCTCTGTCCCTGTCATCACCCCCCTCTGTCCCTGTCACCCCCCCTCTGTCCCTGTCATCTCCCCTTCTGTCCCTGTCACCTCCCCCTCTGTCCCTGTCATCCCCCCTCTGTCCCAGTCACCCCTCCCTCTGTCCCTGTTATCTCCCCCCCGTCCCTGTCATCACCCCCCCACTCTGTGCCTGTCACTTCCTGTCTCTCCCTGTCACCTCCTGTCTCTCCGTCACCCCCTCTGTCACCCCCCCCTCTGTTCCTGTCATTCCCCCCTCTGTCCCAGTCACCCCCCCTCTGTCCCTGTTATCCCCCCTCTGTCCTGGTCATCCCCCCCTGTCCCTGTCATCACCCCCCCAACTCTGTCCCTGTCACCTCCTGTCTCTCCCTGTCACCCCCTCTGTCCCTGTCACCCCCCCTCTGTTCCTGTCATCCCCCCTGTCCCGGTCACCTCCTGTCTCTCCCTGTCACCCCCCCCCTTGTCCCTGTCACCCCCCACATCCCTGTCACCTCCTGTCTCTCCCTGTCACCAACCTCCTCTGTCCATGTCACCCCCCGTCCCTGTCACCTCCTGTCTCTCCCTGTCACCCCCCCCTCTGTCCCTGTCATTCCCCCCTGTCACCTCCTGTCTCTCCTTGTCACCACCCCCTGTCCCTGTAACCCCCCTTCTTTCCATGTCACCCCCCCTCTGTCCTTGTCATCTTCCCCCATCTGTCCCTTTGATCCCCCCTCTGTCTCTATCCCCTCTTGTCACCCCCCCCCACTCTCCCTGTCACCCCCTCTCACTCTCCCTGTCACCCCCTCTCACTCTCCCTGTCACCTACCTCTGTCCCTGTCATCTTCCCCCATCTGTCCATGTCATCTTTCCCATCTGTCCCTGTCACCTCCTGCCTCTCACTGTCACTCCCCCCTCTGTCCCTGTCACCTCCTGTCTCTCCCTGTCACCTCCTCTCACTCTCCTTGTCACCCGCTCTCATTCTCTCACTCTCCCTTTCACCCCCTCTCACTCTCCCTGTCATCCCCTCTCTTTCTCTGTGTCACCCCTTCCTTCTCTCTCTCTCCATTTCACACCCTCTCTCTCTCTCCCTGTCACCCTCTCTCTCTCTCTCTCTCTCTCTCTCTCTGTCACCCCCCCTCTCTCTCTCCCTGTCACTCTCTCTCTCTCTCTCTGTCACCCCCCCTCTCTCTGTCACCCCCCCTCTCTCTCTCTCCATGTCACCCCCCTCTCCCTCCCTCTCTCCCTATCTCCGTGTCACCCCCCTCTCTCCATGTCACCCCCCTCTCTCCGTGTCAGCCCCCTTTGCAGCTTTCCTTGGGAGCCCCCTCTCTCTCCCTGTCAACTACTTTGCCTCTCTCCGTGTCAGTCCCCTCTCTCTCCCTGTCACCCTCTTTGCCTCTCTCCGTGTCAGCAAGTGGCGAGTAACTCTTAAGGCCTGGCTATTAGCTCAGGACTTGAAATTTTGAGCCCTGTTTAGAAGCTTTATCATCGGTGCTCAAAAAGATCCCATTAATTTCCCTTAAAGTCAGTTACGATAACGAATATTGGACATAACATACTTTCAAAGCCTGCCCTCTCTCTCTCAAGAGAAGTTGCTAGCCTAAACGAGGCTATGAAGACAAGAGGAGATCATGTTCTGTAAAGGATAGGAGGGATGGGGGTGGGGCTGAGCAGGTCTAGGCATGCTTTTCTAAGAAAGACTGACAACCTTTTCAGGAAGTGAAAGACAGCTTAGCAAATTCTGATAAAGAGCAATAGCGTTGGCGGTGAAGAACAGGAAGAAGCTGATTGTCTAGCTTAAATAAGACTTTCTAAGCTAGACAGGCAGCTAGTCAGAAAATGAATAATATGAAAGATAAAGATATTTAACATGCTATTAACAGGAAAAATCTTATTTTTGACTGGAGTTACTCTTTAAGGAAATTAACCATATAAATTGTCAATTCACAGTATAATGTATGATCCCGTTTGAAGTTCCCTGCTGGTTAGTCTGAGGCTGGGTGGTTGTCTGAATGCCAGTATTGAGGGTTGTTGGAATATTTCTTTGAGTTTCATCCTCTGGTATGATGGGTTGTAAATCTTTGATTATCTTTCTTATCCCCTCTAGTTCTGTATTGTATGTGGTTACTAAAAGTATACAGATATTTGTTTTTTTCTCTTTGTATTGCAGTTGATTTTCCCTTTGGGTTTTCAATGCCGTGTTTATGCTGGTGTTGATGGTTTTGTCTTTGTAACCTTTCTTATGGAAGGAGTCTGCTAGTGTTCTGAGATGTTTATCTCTGTCTTCTGGGTCAGAACAAATTCAGGGGTATCTGATAGCCTGGCTGTGTATGATGGCCCATTTAGTGTGTCGGGGTGAAAACTGGAACTGTGGAGATAGTTGCATCTGTCAGTGGGTTTCCTGTATATGGAAGTGTGAACCTTGTCATCCCTGATGTATACTGCAGTGTCTTGGAAGTTGACATGTGTGTTTGAATAATCCAATTTTAATTTGAATGATGTGTGAAAAGGGTTGATCAATGATTAAAATTGTTTTAGATTTTCTTTGCTTTCTGTCCATATGATGAAAATATCAATAAAATATTGATACTATCTGTATGGCTTTTTTTGTATGCGGTTCAGGAATTTGTCCTCCAGGTCAGCCATAAATAAGTTTGGATATTGGAGAGACATTTTACTTCCTATAGCAGTACCCAGGCCCGGATTGGCCAATCGGGAGAACCGGGAGAATTCCCGGTGGGCTGGTCGGGTTGAGGGCCGGTGACACCGGTGTTCTAAAATTTAGAACACAGCTGACAGAGAGGAGGCAGGACTGGTTGCTTAGCAGAGAGGAGGCGGCACGGATATAATACATCCTCGGGTCTGAGAGGAGGCGGGGCTGAGGCGGGACAAACTGCTTAGCTGGGAGGAGACGGGACGGAGGTAGAGAAAAAATGTAATCAGCAAGCTCTGCATTATTACAATTATGCTCGACCTCCGTCCCGCCTCCTCCTAGCTAAGCAGTTCGTCCCGCCTCCGCCCCGCCTCCTCTCAGACCCGAGGATGTCTTCTCTCCCTCCCACCTCCTCCCAGCTAAGCACTTCGTCCCGCCTCCGCCCCGCCTCCTGTCTCAGCTAAGTAATCTGTCCCGCCTCCTCTGCCAGCAATGACCTAATGACGCTGGGGGGGCGCCATTTTCAAATCGAAAGAAAAAAACTGCAGTGGCCCAGCAGTGGCGCTCGCCTCTCATCACGGCCAGGTAAGACCCCTCCACAGCCTCTGACCATCTCCCCTTGTACCATGCCCACAGCCTCTGACCATCTCTCCCTGTACCGTGCCCACAGCCTCTAACCATCTCTCCCTGTACCATGTCCACAGCCTCTAACCATCTCCCCTTGTACCATGCCCACAGCCTCTGACCATCTCCCCTTGTACCATGCCCACAGCCTCTGACCATCTCTCCCTGTACCGTGCCCACAGCCTCTAACCATCTCCCCCCTGTACCATGCCCACAGCCTCTAACCATCTCCCCTTGTACCATGTCCACAGCCTCTAACCATCTCCCCCTGTACCATGCCCACAGCCTCTAACCATCTCTCCCTGTACCATGCCCACAGCCTCTGACCATCTCTCCCTGTACCATGCCCACAGCCTCTAACCATCTCCCCTTGTACCATGTCCACAGCCTCTAACCATCTCCCCTTGTACCATGCCCACAGCCTCTAACCATCTCCCCTTGTACCATGCCCACAGCCTCTGACCATCTCCCCTTGTACCATGCCCACAGCCTCTGACCATCTCTCCCTGTACCGTGCCCACAGCCTCTAACCATCTCTCCCTGTACCATGCCCACAGCCTCTAACCATCTCCCCCCTGTACCATGCCCACAGCCTCTAACCATCTCCCCTTGTACCATGTCCACAGCCTCTAACCATCTCCCCCTGTACCATGCCCACAGCCTCTAACCATCTCTCCCTGTACCATGCCCACAGCCTCTGACCATCTCTCCCTGTACCATGCCCACACCCTCTAACCATCTCTCCCCTTGTACCATGCCCACAGCCTCTAACCATCTCCCCTTGTACCATGCCCACAGCCTCTAACCATCTCCCCCCTGTACCATGCCCACAGCCTCTAACCATCTCCCCTTGTACCATGCCCACAGCCTCTGACCATCTCTCCCTGTACCATGCCCACAGCCTCTAACCATCTCCCCTTGTACCATGCCCACAGCCTCTAACCATCTCTCCCTGTACCATGCCCACAGCCTCTGACCATCTCCCCTTGTACCATGCCCACAGCCTCTAACCATCTCCCCTTGTACCATGCCCACAGCCTCTAACCATCTCCCCTTGTACCATGCCCACAGCCTCTGACCATCTCTCCCTGTACCATGCCCACAGCCTCTGACCATCTCCCCTTGTACCATGCCCACAGCCTCTAACCATCTCCCCTTGTACCATGCCCACAGCCTCTAACCATCTCCCCCTGTACCATGCCCACAGCCTCTAACCATCTCTCCCTGTACCATGCCCACAGCCTCTAACCATCTCTCCCTGTACCATGCCCACAGCCTCTGACCATCTCTCCCTGTACCATGCCCACAGCCTCTAACCATCTCCCCCTGTACCATGCCCACAGCCTCTAACCATCTCTCCCTGTACCATGCCCACAGCCTCTGACCATCTCTCCCTGTACCATGCCCACACCCTCTAACCATCTCTCCCCTTGTACCATGCCCACACCCTCTAACCATCTCTCCCCTTGTACCATGCCCACAGCCTCTAACCATCTCTCCCCTTGTACCATGCCCACAGCCTCTAACCATCTCTCCCTGTACCATGCCCACACCCTCTAACCATCTCTCCCCTTGTACCATGCCCACAGCCTCTAACCATCTCTCCCTGTACCATGCCCACAGCCTCTGACCATCTCTCCCTGTACCATGCCCACAGCCTCTGACCATCTCCCCCTGTACCATGCCCACAGCCTCTAACCATCTCCCCTTGTACCATGCCCACAGCCTCTAACCATCTCTCCCTGTACCATGCCCACAGCCTCTGACCATCTCTCCCTGTACCATGCCCACAGCCTCTAACCATCTCTCCCTGTACCGTGCCCACAGCCTCTGACCATCTCCCCTTGTACCATGCCCACAGCCTCTAACCATCTCTCCTTGTACCATGCCCACAGCCTCTAACCATCTCCCCCTGTACCATGCCCACAGCCTCTAACCATCTCCCCTTGTACCATGCCCACAGCCTCTGACCATCTCTCCCTGTACCATGCCCACAGCCTCTAACCATCTCCCCCTGTACCATGCCCACAGCCTCTAACCATCTCTCCCTGTACCATGCCCACAGCCTCTAACCATCTCTCCCTGTACCATGCCCACAGCCTCTGACCATCTCTCCCTGTACCATGCCCACAGCCTCTGACCATCTCTCCCTGTACCATGCCCACAGCCTCTAACCATCTCTCCCTGTACCATGCCCACAGCCTCTAACCATCTCTCCCTGTACCATGCCCACAGCCTCTAACCATCTCTCCCTGTACCGTGCCCACAGCCTCTGACCATCTCTCCCTGTACCATGCCCACACTCTCTAACCATCTCTCCCCTTGTACCATGCCCACAGCCTCTAACCATCTCTCCTTGTACCATGCCCACAGCCTCTGACCATCTCCCCTTGTACCATGCCCACAGCCTCTAACCATCTCCCCTTGTACCATGCCCACAGCCTCTAACCATCTCCCCCCTGTACCATGCCCACAGCCTCTAACCATCTCCCCTTGTACCATGCCCACAGCCTCTGACCATCTCTCCCTGTACCATGCCCACAGCCTCTAACCATCTCTCCCTGTACCATGCCCACAGCCTCTGACCATCTCCCCTTGTACCATGCCCACAGCCTCTAACCATCTCCCCTTGTACCATGCCCACAGCCTCTAACCATCTCCCCTTGTACCATGCCCACAGCCTCTGACCATCTCTCCCTGTACCATGCCCACAGCCTCTAACCATCTCCCCCTGTACCATGCCCACAGCCTCTAACCATCTCTCCCTGTACCATGCCCACAGCCTCTAACCATCTCTCCCTGTACCATGCCCACAGCCTATAACCATCTCCCCTTGTACCATGCCCACAGCCTCTAACCATCTCTCCCTGTATCATGCCCACAGCCTCTGACCATCTCCCCTTGTACCATGCCCACAGCCTCTAACCATCTCCCCTTGTACCATGCCCACAGCCTCTAACCATCTCCCCTTGTACCATGCCCACAGCCTCTAACCATCTCCCCCTGTACCATGCCCACAGCCTCTAACCATCTCCCCTTGTACCATGCCCACAGCCTCTAACCATCTCCCCTTGTACCATGCCCACAGCCTCTAACCATCTCCCCCTGTACCATGCCCACAGCCTCTAACCATCTCTCCCCTTGTACCATGCCCACAGCCTCTAACCATCTCTCCCTGTACCATGCCCACACCCTCTAACCATCTCCCCTTGTACCATGCCCACAGCCTCTAACCATCTCCCCTTGTACCGTGCCCGCAGCCTCTAACCATCTCCCCTTGTACCGTGCCCGCAGCCTCTAACCATCTCTCCCTGTACCATGCCCACAGCCTCTAACCATCTCCCCCTGTACCCCATAGACATGCATTATGTCCGTATATCATCCGCAAACGGATAGGATGATATGCAGACATACGGACCGGATGACACAAGTGTCATCCGTGTCCGTAAAAAAAAAAAAAAAAAGTGCCACAGCGGACAAAAAAAACGGAGCGGCCGTGTGAAAGAGGCCTTATGCCCCGTACACACGTGCAGATTATCTGCAGACTTTTGTCTGCAGACTTACCAAAACCATATAATATGAGGTCAAACCTAAACACTTTCAATTTGTATGCAATCCGGCAGGCCCTTGTACTACATAGAAAAGGTAAATCTGCAGACAAAAGTCTTCAGATAATCTGCACGTGTGTATGGGGCATTAGGCTACTGAATTTGCACTGAATTGTAAATATTTTTTGAAAAATACAATGAATTACAAGGCTGTAGAGAATAGAGAACAGTGCACCTTTGCAAACTTATATTCTGAGGTTTTAATTACATTATTTTAATATAGTCAGTCATGAACTAAAGTGGGCCGGTCTAAGTCATGAAACTCCAGGGCTGAAAATGAGTCCCACTCCGGCCCTGGCAGTACCCATACACTGAAGATATGTGTCATTGAGAGTGAAGTAGTTGTGTGTAAGAATAAATTCAATGAGCTGTGTAACATCCTCAGCACTGTTTTTGTGGTTTGGAGAGGATGATAAAAATTCTGTGTGATGTTACTATACAGAGATTCTACTGACACTGTCATCACCCCCAGCCTATAGCTCTCCCTCTGTCTTGTCTCACTAACTATGCTAGTTTTATTACCATTGCTGTGTATATTTGCTTTGTCTGTGTGTTTTCTTTCCTTTCTTTTTTAACACTCTGATAAAACTTTTTTTAATTAGTACTGCTTGGACCTTGAAGAAGGGGACATACCCTGAAAGCTTTTCCTTGTATGTTAGTGCAAATAAAAAAGTATCACGGACAGTACTCCATTGTTTCTGTCACAAATGCACTTATACGGCTACAATGACCTCATCCTGGGTCTTATCACCCTGTTACCAGCCATGAAATTGTGTTTTCTTAAAACCTTCCTAATGAATAATTGTCAATTTATTCCTGTAACGAATATAACAGTAGGACTATAAGAGGTCATACATGGGGGAATCTGATTCTGCATAAGGAGACACTGAGTTTGTTTCTTTTTTTTCCCACAGAAGTGCAGAGGCAGCCAGGCACACAGCAACATTCTATTCATTCCAGCTCAAAAATGATGGCGAACATTGGCACCCCAGATATTTTGGAACTACATTTCCCATGATGCTCAACTACACTGCAGAGTGCATAAGCATCATGGGAAATAAAGTGATCTAATATAAATTATTGCAATAAAAAGAAATTAATTCTATTAATTTAGAGAATAGTTACATTCATTACTGGGGGAGAAATTCTGGTAACATTCTTCTCTTCTTCTACAGATTGTCCTATACTCACCTGACAGACAGTTCCTGCCCCCACCTGGCATCTGGAATAAGAAATAACCAGACACTTGTGACACTGAACCTGACTGGGAACAATCTGGAGGGTCCTCATTTCAGGGATGTGATGGAAGCTCTGACAACAAGCCGGATAGAGGAATTAGTGTGAGTATAACAGGACTGACTGAGACAATAATATTCTGGGACAGTTTTATGGTCCCACTACTAGAGATGGGCCGAACACCCCCCTGTTCGATTCACAGCAGAACCCCGGAACAGGGGAAATGTTCTAATCTGAACGGCAAACCCTAGTGAAGTCTATAGGAACCAAAAAGGAAAAATCAAAAGTGCCCATTTTGAGGGCTTATATTCAAGTAATTGGCCATAAAAGTGGTATGGGGGTCTGGGTACTGCCCTGGGGGACATGTATCGAATAAAAAAAAAAAAAAAAAAAGGTAAAAATGATAGTTTTTTCAGGAGCAGTGATTTTAATTATGCCTAAAGTGCAACAATAAAATGAAAAATGTCTTTAAATATAGTGCCTGGGGGGTACCCTAAAGTGCCTGTAAAGTGGCACATCTGTAGCATGTTTAGATCTTGCTACAGCAAAAATAAAATTTCCAAAGAAAAAAACGAGTCAAATCCTATTTAAAATGACTTGCGGTTACAATTGCCGGCTCCCGGCTATTAAAAAATAATTTAAAAAAAGAGCGTGGGGTCCCCACGCCAAAATTAAAAAAGAAAATGGCATGGGGTCCCCCCAATATCCATACCAGACCCTTATCCGGGCATGCAGCCTGGCAGGTCAGGAAAGGGGAGCGAGCGCCCCCCTCCTGAACTGTACCAGGCCACATGCTTTCAACATGGGGGGTGCTCTGGGGCACTCCCTCCCCCCCCCCCCAAGAGCACCTTGCCCCCATGTAATAGAGCCGACCTGCCGCCGTAAAACTACGGCATCTGTTTGGCAAATGGTTAAAAAGGCCAATGTCACACTGTTGTCTAATTTTGGGATCTTAATATACTCTGTTATCAGCCATTAAATAGTCTTTTTCCTAAAACCTTTTATATTCTGATATTTCATTTAGTCTGATAACTAGTATGCTGTAATATCCACTATAGTTGCTGTTTTCACTATATATATATACATACATATACACACACACACAGTATATCACAAAAGTGAGTACATCCCTCACTTTTTTGTAAATATTTTATTATAACTTCTCATGTGACAACACTGAAGAAATGACACTCTGCTACAATGTAAAGTAGTGAGTGTACAGCTTGTATAACAGTGTAAATTTGCTGTCCCCTTAAAATAACTCAACAAACAGCCATTAATGTCTAAACTGCTGGAAACAAAAGTGAGTACACCCTTAAGGGAAAATGTCTAAATTGGGACCAATTCGCCATTTTCCCTCCCTGGTGTCATGTGATTCGTTAGTGTTACAAGGTCTCAGGTGTGAAAAGGGGGGCACAGTGTGTTAAATTTGGTGTTATCGCTCTCACTCTCTCATACTGGTCACTGGAAGTTCAACATGGGACCTCATGGCAAAGAACTCTCTGAGGATCTGAAAAAAAAAAAAATTCTTGCTCTACATAAAGATGGCCTAGACTATAAGAAGATTGCCAACACCCTGAAACTGAGCTGCAGCACGGTGGCCAAGACCATACAGAGGTTTAACAGGACAGGTTCCACACAGAACAGGCCTCTCCATGGTTGACCAAAGAGGTTGAGTGCAAGTGCTCAGCGTCATATCCAGATGTTTTCTTTTGGAAATAGACGTATGAGTGCTGCCAGTATTGCTGCAGAGGTCGAAGGGGTGGGAGGTCAGCCTGTGAGTGCTCAGACCATACGCCGCACACTGCATCAAATTGGTCTGCATGGCTGTTGTCCCAGAAGGAAGCCTCTTCTAAAGGTGATGCACAGGAAAGCCCGCAAACAGTTTGCTGAAGACAAGCAGACTAAGGACATGGATTACTGGAGCCATCTCCTGTGGTCTGATGAGACCAAGATAAACGTATTTGGTTAAGATGGTGTCAAGTGTGTGTGGTGGCAACCAGGTGAGGAGTACAAAGACAAGTGTGTCTTGCCTACAGACAAGCATGGTGGTGGAGTGTCATGGTCTGGGGCTGCATGAGTGCTGCCGGCACTGGGGAGCTACAGTTCATTGAGGGAACCATGAATACCAACATGTACTGTGACATACTGAAGCAGAGCATGATCCCCTCCCTTCGGAGACTGGGCCGCAGGGCAGTATTCCAACATGATAACGACCCCAAACACCCCCAAACACCTCCAAGACGACCACTGCCTTGCTAAAGAAGCTGAGGGTTTATGTCTCCAGACCTAAACCCTATTGAGCATCTGTGAGGCATCCTCAAATTGAAGGTGGAAGAGCGAAAGATCTCTACCATCCACCAGCTCTGTGATGTCGTCATGGAGGAGTGGAAGAGGACTCCAGTGGCAACCTGTGAAGCTCTGGTGAACTCCATGCCCAAGAGGGTTAAGGCTGTGCTGGAAAATAATGGAGGCCACACAAAATATTGACACTTTGGGCCCACTTTGGACATTTTCACTTAGGGGTGTACTCACTTTTGTTGCCAGCAGTTTAGACATTAATGGCTGTGTGTTGAGTTATTTTGAGGGGACAGTAAATTTACACTGTTATACAAGCTGTACACTCACTACTTTACATTGTAGCAAAGTGTCATTTCTTCAGTGTTGTCACATGAAAAGATAGAATAAAATATCTACAAAAATGTGAGGGGTGTACTTACTTTGAGAAACTAATATATATATATATATATATATATACACACATATACACATACACACACAGGGCCTGTGCAAGGATTTTTGGCGCCCTAGGCAAAATAAAAATTGCCGCCCCCCCCCCCCCCCCCCCAAAGCACAAAAAGCCATAATGTCAATTAAAAGTTAATGACACCCCCAGATCAGATTGCATCTCGCAGTGCAAACTGCATGGCTGATTTTGCACCGCACAGAGTTCGCATGTAATGAAGGAGCAGTGCGCTCCGAATTACATGCGATCTCTGATCGCACAAATGTGAACCGGTCCTAAGTGCCGGTTCACATTATTGCGGCTGTGGTGATCACATGTAATGTCGGAGCGCACTGCTCCTTCATTATATGCGATCTCTGTGCGGTGCGAATTCAGCCATACACTTTGTATGGCTAAATTCGCACTGCACTCGCAGCAAAGACGCACAGGACCCTTTTTTTTCAGCCGCATCAGGATCGGATCGCACAGTGGTTCACACTTGTGCGATCCGATTCTGTGCTAACTGTAAGGTCCGGTTCACACTTATGTAATGCGGGAAGGCTGTGAATATGCAGCGTGTTCCCGCATCGCAAACGCACCCCTGGCAGTTCACACTGCCATATGCGATACGCTGGGGGTGTCAATGAAATGTTAACGACACTCCCAGTTTGATCGCATATCGCAGTGCGATCTGACAGTTCGCACAGGATCGGATCGCACAAGTGTGAACCACCATGCGATCCGATCCTGATGCAGCTGCGGGTGCAGTGTGAATTTAGCCATACAAAGTTTATGGCTGAATTCGCACCGCACAGCCGATCGCATGTAATGAAGGAGCAGTGCGCTCCGACATTACATGCGATCGCCGCAGCCACACATATGTGAATCGGCACTAAAGATCGCACTGTGATATGCGACCAAACTGGGGGTGTCGTTAAAATTTCATTGACACCCCCTGTGTATCGCATATGGCAGTGTGAACTGCCAGGGGTGCGTTTGCGATGCGGGAACAGGCTGCGAATTCGCAGCCTTCCCGCATCGCATAAGTGTGAACCGGACCTTAGGCAGAATACAATAGGGAGCCGAGCACAAGACAAGAGAAGTAGAGAAGATTTTTTTAAAACAGCCACAATAAAACATTTACAGTATACTCCATCCCAAGGATAGATGTAATGTTACCCCTCCCTCACCTCACTGAATATACCAATTTAAAATGCACATTTTCACTCACGTTTTATGCGTATTCAAAATGGCACCAGGTGGTCGGATAGGTCCTCTTCTCCTGGATCTTCTTCCTTCTCTATCTTCCTGGATCTGGGGGTCTGGTCGGGGCGGGGACTGGACTGGTCCTTCTTGCACTGCTGCTCTGATTCAAAATGTGTTCCTTCCCGCTCTGCGCCCGCCCGGTCTCCTTCCCCCTCCCGCCCGCCCGCTCTCCTCTCCGGCTCCCCCCGCCCACCCGACGTCATTGGCAGGGCAGGGGGAACCTCCACAGCTCCACTGCAGTGATGCAAAGACGCGCGGCGCTGCCTGTCACAGTCTGTGTGTCACACAGAGAAAGACAGAGAGAGACATGATGATTGATTTGAGCCGAGCCGAGGGCGCCGCCGCCCGCCGAGGCCGAGCAGATCGTACTGGTTAAGCAGCACAGCAGCAAGAGGGCGCCGCGCCACCCGGCCGGCATACAGTCATTGCGGACAGGACAGACAGTGCAAGTGCAACAAGTAGAATGCTGGCGCCCCCCTGCTGAGTGGCGCCCTAGGCGACTGCCTTGGTCGCCTTACAGGTAGCGCCGGCCCTGTGTATATATATATATATATATATATATATATATATATATAGATATAGCATAGAGATACTACAGAACACTTGAAGAGATCGAGGTTCAAAAGGACCTGTTCACACTTTAGCTACCCTCTGAAGTAGAAAAAGAGTTCCCCTAGGGGTGGGATTTTAAGGCAAAAACCAGGACTTGAGTATATATAGTAACAAATTTATCAAGCAATAATCTTTACAATTGTTTACACAGAACAAATATTAGTACAGACAAAGAATGGGTCCCATCCAGATATCTCAGACAGTTTGTACACCAGAGACGTATTTATGGCCATGTTTTTTATAGACATTCATGTGGTTTTCTTTGTCTGTACTAATATTTGTTCTGTGTAAACAATTGTAAAGATTATTGCTTAATAAATTTGTTACTATATATACTCAAGTCCTGGTTTTTGCCTCAAAAATCCCACCCCTAGGGGAACTCTTTTTCTACATAGTATAGAGGGATGATGGCAATCTCCAGGACAAAGCATTGAACCCGAATAATCTCTTCTCTGTCCTCTGAAGAGTGATCAATGAGGAATGACTTTTCAGAGGGTGTTTGACAAACAGTTAGGAAATACAGTAAAACCTTGGATTGCGAACATAATTTGTTCTGGAAACAAGCTTGTAATCCAAAGCACTCTTATATCAAAGCAAATTATCCCCAAGAAATAATGGAAACTCAGAGGAGTCATTCCACAACCATTTATTCATAAGTCCTTCAGTTTATAGTCCATATAAAAAGATTCTAGCAATGTGATTGGTTGTGTAACTATAAAATCTCCATCCACAAATGGCGCCTCCACAAGGGGATTAGAAGCAAACTCCAGCAGGATTATACAGAGTATAAAAGAGAAGAGGGGTGTCTCTAAGTGTAGCAATATGGTTACATTTAATGAAGGCTCAACATTTAGCAACTCACATGGTTGATGATTAAAAGAGGCAGATCTAAGTATGCCGGCATCCGGGGTAAAGCTGTCCACATAGACCACATCAATACGTCCCATTGCTGCTGCTCCAAAAAATTAAAAGGTACACTTTTTATTCAGAGTATAGCATCATGTCAATGAAACTCTTGGGATATTGATCTGGTCAGTTAAGTAGCAGAGGGGGTTGTTAATCAGTTTCAGCTGCTTTGGTGTTAATGAAATTAACAGGTGCACTAGATGGGCAACAATGAACCTCCAAAACAGGAATGGTTCTACAGGTGGAGGGCATTGAAATTTCCCCCCCCCCCCGACTCTTTTCTGACTTTTTGTCACTAGTTTTGCATTTGGCTAGGATCAGTGTCACTACTGGTAGTATGAGGCCATACCTGGACCCTATAGAGGTTGCACAGGCAGTCCAACTCCTCCAGGATGGCACATCAATACGAGCCATTGCCAGAAGGTTTGCTGTGTCTTCCAGCACAGTCTCAAGAGCATGGAGGAGATTCCAGGAGACAGGCAGTTACTCTAGGAGTAACGTACTAGTAAGTCACTGGTCACTGGTCCTTGTTGGGCATATACTGTATGTACCAAGGCTATATGCTGCGCACTGGTAAAGTCAAGATATCCATGAGAAAAAAAATTGGAGGATGATGAATAAACAAAACGGCACATCAAGATGTCAGCCTCTCACAGGATGGAGACAATAATGTGGCAGGGTACGGGCCACCGGAGTGGCAACGTCATCCTGCCGCATAATTGTCTCCATCCTGTGAGCGGCCATTTTCTTGGTGGGCTCCAGCTTTACTACACACCACAGTGATGTGTGCTTTTCCTGCGGGACACCTACAGCTGATCCTAGTGAGCCTTCCGGCTAGAATGTGAACCTTGAGCCTGTTTCCATCATAAGTGCTGGGCCCTCCATTTAGTGTTTGAGATTGGATGAGACTTGGGCTTTTACCTTTTTAAATTATACTGCGTCGTTCACACATGACTTTATCTGGACTGTGTGCTTTATCAAAGGCCTCACAATAAATGTTACTTCATGGTTTATATGGAAAGAAAGGAATCTTACATGCACTGTAAGAGAACCAACTGGGCAACCGAAAACAACAATGCTCAACAGGAGCAACAGCCCAGGAAAGCAAATGCCAACAGCCAGGGACCCAGAAAAAACACAAGGGTCCATCATGGCACTGCCGCAATGAGAACCTTGCGGCCAAAGGAAGCATCAGCTGATGCCAGAACGTCTACTTTGTAGAATTTTGAAAAAGTGTGCACCGACGACCAAGTCGCAGCCTTGCACACCTGGGCCACCGAGGCCCAATGCCAATAGGCCCAGGACGCACTCACAGATCTGGTAGAGTGCGCCTTAACAGGGAAGGGCGGAACCCGTTCCTTCAAAGCATAAGCCTGTTCAATGGTCTGTCTGATCCATTTGGCAATAGTTGCTGCAGATGCAGCCATGCCCTTCCGAGGTCCCTCAGGAAGGACAAAGAGGGAATCTGTCTTCCGAAAGGACTCCGTAGACGACAGGTAAACCCTGATCGCCCTGACAACATCCAAGGAATGCAGAGCAACCTCCTTAGGATGCTTAGGCTTCGTACAAAGCGAAGGCAGGACAATGTCCTCAATGTGAAACTCAGAGACCACCTTAGGAAGAAAGGAGGGATGCGGACGCAGAACCACCTTATCCCGGTGAATCACCAAGTACGGGGAATGGCAAGATAACGCTGCCAGTTCCGACACCCTGCGAGCTGAAGTGATCGCCACCAAAAAGGCAACCTTCTTAGACAGCAGAGGCAACGATATTTCCCGAAAGTGTTCAAAGGGAGCACGTTGTAACACGGACAGAACCAAGTTCAAGTCCCATGGAGGTAAGGGCTCCTTCCTGGGAGGAGCCAAATGTCGCACACCTTGAATGAAGGTGTGAACCAGGGAATGAGACACCACAGGGCGTTGGAAAAGAATAGCCAGTGCGGACACCTGGCCTTTTATCGTGGCCAGCGCCGGGCGCTGGTCCACTCCAGACTGGAGGAAGGCCAACACTCTTGACACCGAGTACAAGCGAGGGGAGAACCCCCTGGACTCACACCAGGCGAAATAAGCCTTACAGGTACGGTAATAGATTTTACCGGAGGAGGTCTTTCTAGCCTTGACAAGGTAGGGATGACCTCAGAAGAGAGACCCCTGTCCTTCAGGACCTGGGTCTCAACAGCCAGGCCGTTAAAGCCAGCGACCGTAAAGCAGGATGGAAGATCGGACCCTGAGACAGGAGATCTTCCCACAGAGGCAGACACCACGGAGGCGCCACTGCCAGGTGAACAACGTCGGCGTACCAGGACTGGCGAGGCCAGTCCGGAGCCACCAGAATCACCAGGTGCGGTTCCGAGACCAATCTGCGGAGGAACCGGGATAGCAACTGAATCCGAGGAAAGGCATACATCAGACGATACTGATGCCAAGGGGCTACCAACGCATCCGAGGCGTCCGCCAACGGATCGCGCGTTCTTGCCACGAACCTTTCCACCTTTTGATTTTGCCGGGATGCGAACAGATCCACGTCTGGGGATCCCCACCTCGCACACAACATTTGAAAGACCTCCAGGTGTAGGGACCATTCCCCCTGGTCCAGGGTCTGGCGGCTCAGATAGTCGGCCTGCCAATTCTCTACACCCAGAATGTGAACTGCCGAGATCGACGGGACATGAGCCTCGGCCCAAGACAGAATGTTGGTCACCTCCCGGGCCTCCCGAGCACTCCTGGTGCCCCCTTGGTGGTTGATGTAAGCCACCACGGAAGCATTGTCCGTCTGTACCCGGACAGGACGGCCCCGAAGACGGCCGACCACTGGAAGAGACCGAGTTTTATCGCTCGCAGTTCCAGCACATTTATCGGGAGGGAGGATTCTTCCTCCGACCAAGTGCTCTGGGCAGACAGGTTGCCCCAACTCCACCCCAGCCCGACAGGCTGGCATCCGTGGTAATCACCGTCCACACCAACGGACGGAAGGACTTGCCTTCCGCCACTGACGGGGACTGTAGCCACTACAGAAGAGCCAATCTGGTCTGACGACTCAAGGAGACACACAGATCCAGGGACTGAGGCAGTCTGTCCCACCTTACCAGGATCTTCGCTTGGAGAGCCCGCGTGTGAAACTGAGCAAAGGGTATCGCCTCGAAGGCCGATACCATCAACCCCAGGCCCCGCATACAGGTCCTGAGTGAAGAGGACGGGCTGTCCCTGAGGGACCTCATCTCGTCCCGCAAAGACCGGAGCTTGTCCTCCGGCAAGAACACCTTTGCCTGAGCAGAGTCCAGAATCATTCCCAGGTAGGGAAGACAAAGTGATGGAGACGTCGATTTTTGAACTTTGATGGTCCATCCGAACTCCTGGAGAGTCTGTACCGTGGTGGACAGATCGCGCACAAGGTCCTGGCTGGCACGTGATCTCAGAAGTAGATCATCCAGGTAACCCAGGACCGCAATGCCCTGAGCCCTCAGCAGGCCCAGAACCGGCGCCAACACTTTGGTAACCACCCTTGGTGCCGAAGTGAGACCGAAAGGTAACGCCACAAATTGGTAGTGGTCCTCTGCGATAGCAAACCAAAGGTACCGCTGATGGCCCTCGAAAATGGGGATGTGCAGGTATGCATCTTTCAGATCTATTGAGGCCAGGAATTCCCCCGGACTCAAGGAGGCCACCACCGAACGGAGAGACTCCATACGGAACTTCTGAACACGCACGAAGCGGTTCAGCGCTTTCAGGTCCAGAATAGGACGCACTTTGCCCTCCTTTCTGGGCACAGTGAACAGATTGGAATAAAACCCCGGAAACCTGTCCCGATGAGGCACCGGGACAATCACTCCCTGAGCAAGCAGGTCCTGCACGGCTTGATGCAAGTCCTGCAGACGCCCCGGAAGCAGATGAACATTGGAGGGAAAGAATCTGTCCGCCGGCCGGGAAAGGAATTTGATCTTGTATCCCGATCGAACGATTTCCAGAATCCACCTGTCCGATATCCGGAGCAACCAAGGTTGGAGGAAACCACGCAAACGTCCCCCCACCCCTGAAACGGGTGAGGGCGCCCCTTCAGGCAGAGGCGGATTTCCCCGCCGCACCAGCATTGCCAGACTTCTGCTTACCCGCCCAGGGCTTCTTCTGACTGCCCTGGGCCTTGAAGGGCTTGCCCTTGGATTGGTTCCTAAAGGCACGAAAGGACCCCTGATTGGATCTAGGCGCAGAACCCCTCTTGCCTCGAAAAGACTTATCCTTCGGGTTCTGGGGCAGCATAGTGCTCTTGCCCCCCGTGACGCCTTTCACCAGGGTGTCCAACGCCTCGCCAAAAAGGCGAGAGCCAGCATAGGGAAAAATCAGCAACTGTTTTCCGTGAGGATTGGTCAGCCGACCAGCTCTTCAGCCATATCAGTCGCCGGTTAAGCACCGCGACACTAGAGAGGCGAGCCACTAAGGGGGCCTCATTCAAGGCTGCATCACACAAATACATGACTCCTTGGTAGATCTGATCCACCATTTCCAGCCGGGCAGGCGGAACACCATCAGACACGAGATTGCTCCTAAGCCTCTTAGTCCAATCAGCCACCGCCTGAGCCACCAGAACGGACACGAAAACGGGTTTGAGCAACGAACCCACCACCGTATAGGAATGGCAAGCTAGAGACTCCAACCGCCGGTCCGTGGGATCCCGGAAAACCGGGGTATCCTCAGTAGGAACCAAGGTAGCCTTGTTTAACACAGCCACAGTGTGATCTACCTGTGGAGGCACACACCATCGTGATTCCGTAGCCGGCGCAAAAGGATAAAGCAATTTGAACCGACTAGGTACCAGGAATGGACGTTTTAACGTGCGCCACATTTCATTAACAGTGTAATGAAACTTAGCTGGGCAGGGAAAAACCTGCACCGACTTGCGGGTCCTGTGCGTCCCAAAGGAGGACACAACGCCCGGAGGACAGGGCTCATCCTCTAAATGTAACATGAAACAATTAACTCATCCATGGTCGCCCGTTCTTCAGGCGACCCTGGGGAGGAGGTATCAACCCCCTCCATCTCAGCCTCCCCCTCAGACCCGGGGGGGTCCAAGGATGAGCGGGACCCTGAAAAGGGCACGCTCGCAGCAGCCATATCCCCATCTGAATCAGAGAGAGACAATCTGGGCCTCTTTTTTGCAGCACGTTCAGACATCAGCATTTCCATATTAGCCACCACAGCAGCCAAATCGGGTCGCAGAGGGGCCACAGGAGAACTGGGGACCCCCACTAAAGCTGGGGGGAACTTGCTTTCCTGAGAATCCATTGCTCAAGTTATTAGAAACAAACAACAGTGCAAGAAAGTGTGTACTGTCCCTTTTAAAATCGCTGCGGTATGCGCAGCCCACTGCTACAGCGACAAAAGACCCCAATAGGAGAAGAAAAACTGAGCCAGAAGCGATAATACAGAGGAAAATTGAGAGCAATAACCTGCAGAGCCCGCAGAGTGTTGCTACCGATGTCCTGCTGCTGATGGAAAGGAAGTGCTGCTGAAGTAGGCTGGACTATAGACTGCCAGCCCCGGGGGAAAATGGCTGCCCCATAGAAATGCATTGGAGGCTACGCCAAAATGGCCGCCGAACATGCGGTCGGACCGATCGTTCCACCTCCCACAAAATGGCGGCGGATGGCGCCAAAACGGCATGCAGCATCGCCCCAGAGGAGCTACACATGCCTGCCCATAGTCAAGATGGCGGACCGTGCAAACAAACACCGCTGCGGTCGCCACACAAGCAAACGTCTGCACCCCCAACAATGCACCGAAGTGACACAGGGAAAGGGACCCCCAGACAACATACAGTATCTGCATAAGCGATCCCCGCAGGGATCGCACAGGGAGTCACACAGGCACAGACATGGGGAACACACAGCAACACAGACTGCCACCCCAGACAGAGGCCCCACACAGAAGTACTTACCTGTACCAGATGGTGTGGGAAGCCTCTATGCACGGAAAACCACTGTCCTCACCTGACAGGGAGTGCCGTGAGCCAGGGACATGACACTGCAGCACCGCAGATGTGTCCTGTGAGGTAGCCACCTCACGGCTGCATCCCTGCAGCGAACAGGGATGGGTCGTTCGTAATGCAAGGGCGAACCATAGCTGAACGCTCGATGGCGGGCTGGGGGTCCATCTGCCCTCTTGCCCTGGAAAACCAGGGCGGCCAGTCCGAATCCCAGCACCGCATGATCCATCTTCATCCGAAGAGAAGACTAACACTAGAAGCTGACAAAATAAACAGCTAGTAAAGTAAGAGAAAAAAACTAACATTTTCAAAGAAAATCAAATAAAAGATTAGGAAGGCTGAGACTGAAGCCCCAGCACAAGGTAAGCCTGACTACTCCTGACGCTAGGCAGATTAAAACTGAGTTGGGAGTGGTGATGCAGGGGGGGTATTGACCAGATGGGACAGCCCCCATGGGTGTGTATATGCTAATGCCTTTTGTCTTTGGACTAAATCTATATGCCTAGCTACTCCTGCGGATGAGAAGTCAACACCCAACAGTGATGACTTAGAGGAGGCGGCGACAGTCGGAGGACGTAAGAGAAATATTTATTAAAATAGTAAAAAGTATACATTTTACTCACAAAACAGGTGTGAATATTGCAAATATCAACATATTTGACATAGGATCTCCAAGCCAGGGTACTACGCAATGCTGGATGGCATGCTGTGTACAGCATGAAAACTGCTGTGGCTGGTCTGACGCGTTTCGAGGGTGAGCCCCCTTCCTCAGAGCCAAGAAATGCTGCTGGCTGCATGAGTATAATGTATACTGTTTACTATTTTAATAAATATTTTTAGTGGTAATGCACTAGGTAGGTGCACCCCTTTCTTCTTTTTTGTTGTTGTTTTCCAGTTGGTTTCAGATACCCTTGATCCTGAGGGGGCAGCAAGATTATTAGTCATACCCACCCAAGTCCATTGGAAGTATTTCTATCCCCCCCCCCCCCTCATATTTTACTCGAGCGCAGGAGAATTGTTCTACAAAGCATAGTCTAGACAAGCTGGGTCATACACCGGTAGATAAGAGTCCAAACAGTACAGAATCAGAAGCGAGCAAAGCAGAGCAAAACCAGCCGGGTCATACACGTTATAACTATAGCAGTTATTAGCTGGGTCAAGCAGGAGCACACAAGGTAACAACGCTATCACGAGCACTGGTGGTGTGCAGATACAGGTGATTTCAAGGTGAGCTGTCCAATCACCATTGATTCCCAGGCAAAGGCTGTGCCAGGTGAGGTTTGCTGGGTCTTAAAGTGATACTAGTACTGACAATTGTGTCTTTTTTCAACCAGACTAACTATATGTAACTATATAAGTAAAATAGATGAGAATATAGGAAGTCATACACAGAGAATCTGAGCCTAGAGCAATGACCAATCAGAGCCTCATATGAGCTTCCTATCACATGACATGTCCATCTACTCTTCAGTGTCAGGGGATCTCCCCATTACTTCCTATGAGTACAGAGTTCTTATCAGTAGAGAAAAATAAAATATCAGATAAATCATCCCGTCCAATTACTAGCTTTGGGGATTGCGGCCTCACACCGTCTGCTGATACCATTCATGCTCCATACACAAGGAGATTATAGCACAATACAAGTCATGTCAGTGGTATTCTGTGCTCATCCTGTGTATGGAGATATCACCGTCTCTACACATGAGGACAATATTGGGGGGTCTACTCCATTATAACATTTTTCTTATAAGATTTTATTCCCTGGAGTTGTTTTATAAAGTGATCTAATATTAATGATTCCAATAAAGAGAATTGAGTTCCATGTATGTAGAGAATAGTTCCATTCATTCCTGGGGGAGAAATTCATTTTCTTCTGGTAACATTCTTCTCTTCTTCTACAGATTGTCCTGTACTCACCTTACAGACAGTTCCTGCCCTCACCTGGCATCTGGAATAAGAAATAACCAGACACTGAGGACACTGAACCTGTCTGGGAACAATCTGGAGAGTCCTCATTTCAGGGATGTGATGGAAGCTCTGACAACAAGCGGCATAGAGGAATTACAGTGAGTATAACAGGATTGACTGAGACAATAATATTCTGGGACATTCCAACCATGACAAAATCGAATAGATATAAGCCAAATTTACCTTATTTTAGCATGCTGCATAGGGCATAGCTGGTTTTTAAGGAACAGGCCAGCAGGGGCAGACTGGAAACTTTCGGCCCAGGGGGCAAGTACAAAGCAGAGGCCCATGGTGCAGTGACTCGGCCCCCCTCCCACTCTCCCTCTTCCCGTCTCCTTCCTGACCCCCATTCCAGGCTGAAGCCCTGCTCCAGGTACTCTCTACTCACGTGCTGAATCTGGGTTCCCAACCTGGCCAGCAGGGGGTTGTTTGGGGGGAGCTGGTACAGCTCGGTTGGGGCTGGCCAGTGGAGGAGAGTTTCCAGTGGGGCATGGAACTGGCCTCTGTTTAGACACAGTTTACACCATCCATGCTGGGGAGGGAGGCCTGCGCTCTGTCCTTGTCTTCAACCCACACTCAGTAGGTCAGTGGCAGGGACTTTTCTCTTCTCTCTACCAGACATCCTTTAGGCATGTCTGTGGCAGAAGCAGTGCAGCCTTTTTGCGGGACACCAGAGCGGCCCAGGGGGCAATTGCCCCCCGGCCCCCTGGCCCAGTCTTCCCCTGCTAGGAGAAACACTGCAGGCTAAAACTGCTGCTATCAAAGGGTGCCCTGTGCTCCTTCCTCCAGAGTGGGGGGGTACTATAATACAGGAAGTGTGGTATTGGCAAGATCACCAGGTAAAAACAGAGGAGAAAAGCCTAGAAAAAGAAAACTAATGCAGCCACCACATCTAATACTAGGTAAGCTGCAATTTATTACATTTTTGGTTTGAGGCGTATTAAGGCATTCAATGTTATGGTAGGAAATCCAAACCGAGAAAGCAAATAAACAAATCTACATCACCTCTTTAAACCACAATAATATCACCAAAATTTCTAAGATATGTTTGTCCATGGCTGAAGTATAAAGAGGAAGAATAAATGGAATTTTCTTCATAAACTCTATGAAGGGATTTGTAAAAGAAGAGGCAGCTGAACTGCCCAGTGCAGGGCCACCGATTTGTCAAATTATCATGTTTTCAGATTTGAAATTGTTCAGATTTCAGAATTGTTTCCATGAGTGAAACTTAGGCTGGGTTTACACTGATGGGAATTGGATGTGGGTTTCCCTGCATCCAATTCCCATGTCAGGAGATTGTGACCGGCTCTCTATGGAGCTGGTTCACATATCTCTGGAGCGGCTCCGGTGTGAATTGCACAGGAGTCCTGTGCGTCTTCTGGTCCGTTTCAGGTCCTAATCCAGCCAAAAAATTCAGACTGAAATCAGACACGATATGGTGAACGGGACCTCTGCTGTGAGCCATTCAGTGCGGCAGTGTGCACACTGGCATTAAAAGCAGACGTTTGAGAGGCGATTAAAAAACGCCCCTCAAACTGGAACACCACCTTACCCTGTATGACTTGCATGCCCTGCCGCGGACCCCCACGGAACTCCGTAGGTGTGCATCTGCCCCGGGTAGTCTCACACACCAGTCATTTCATGCCTGGAATCGCCTGTATGCCTCGGGAAACCTCTCTAAACCCCAAGGCCCTATGACACCCTATTTTGGTACTCCCTCCTTCCCACCGACAGCTGTGGGCTCGAGGTTTGGATCTTGGAATAAGAACGACCATAGACATGTGACCCAATTATTGAGGGCAGACCCTTCACTGTTGTCCACTCCAGATCCTCGAAACCCTCCAAGTAGCACAGTGGGCTGGCTACAGAGGAAGCAGGTCCTCTCTTATCTACACACTCTCTCCTCTCTCTCGGACATCCGTGGGGACCCCCCAGGTTTTGATGCGCTCTTGCTTCAAGATGACCACCCCCACGCACAATTTGTCCCAACTGTACTCTCTGTTTATCGGGGTCCACCTCCCTAATCTACCCCCATACACATCTGTTTGGGGAAGGGAGCTAAGACGTGATATCTCCCCTATTGACTGGCGAAAATGTTTTGCTCTGACTCATGCTCTATCTCCGGCCACTAAGGTGCAGGAGAAGGGGTTTAAGCTTCTGACCAGGTGATATAGGTGCCTTTCCACGGCCAAACATGATAATCTGCTTCTGTCAGATGCTTGCCAGAGGTGCATGTCATCAAAGGGTACGTTGCTCCATATATGGTGGGAATGTCCCCCAGTCTTCAGGTTCTGGGAAACGATTATAGCTCTGTACTGCAGGCTCCAGGCAACCACTGTCACTACTATGCCGGAATTGTCCCTAATTCCAGGCTCTTTCAAATCGATTAAGAAAGATGTTCTTCGGCCTTTTCTTGGCAGCAACCAGGACGGTGATCCCCAGACATTGGAGGACTTCAAAACGTACCTTCTAAGCTTGAGTGGGCCTTAGAGGTGGATGGGATCAGAGACCTGGGAAATCTGTTGGCTCAGGAAGGTGGTAAAGAGGAGCGATTCTCCACCGTCTGGTCCACCTGGGATGTGTTCCGGTGCTCTGACAATTTTATATCTTGGACTGGGGGATCCCTGTCCCTGGGAGCTGGTGGGTCGTAGCGGGGGGCATGCTTCACCAAATATAACCCCCTACTCTGCTTTCCTTGCTTTCTCTAGCTCCTTCTTCTGACTTCCTTTCTACATATTATTGGTCTATGTACACGGATACTTACTAGTCACTCTTTCCTTTACTTGTCATACAATGCTGATGTCCTGTTGGCTGTTTAATGATACGGACTACTATTTACACTGTCAATGGCTCCTGTACAGTACTGTACCTCCTCTGTAGGTGCTCTCTGCAATTTATGGGTTGCACTGTTGCGTTCTGATATGCCGTATCACTTGATTCTAGTTTACATGTTGTCCTCTACTGGTACAATGTTCTATTAGTGGCCTTTGCATTGAATATTTGACATAAGAGATACTGTATGCTCGCTGTGTTTTCCTGCTTATTGTTTATTATCTTTTTCTATGTCTACACTGTAAAATTTACCTTTAATAAAATAAGATTGAACTAAAAAATGCCCCGCAATCGTCTATGCACAAAATACAATAGACAGCAGTGCTGTTCACACTATCAAAACATGAAGCGTTAGCATCGCTTCGCTTCAAAAAATTGAAGCCTCGTGTCAAGTCAGGAGGCCTTTGAAGATTTTCAACACCTCCCATTCAAGTCTATGGTAGCGCTCAGCAAGCGCTCTGGCAGGCATTTGCGTGGTTGCAGTGCGATTGCGGGGCATTAAAATTTGTTTATTTCTGTCGCTTTCCATTGTGGGGCAGTTTTATCGCATCTAAAGCTCATCAAACGCTTCAAAACCATGCATAGGGTGTTTGGGGGCTGTTTTTAAAGCCTCATACAAAAGATCATTGACGCCAGTCTGACGCCCATACGAACGCCAAACAAACGCTATAGGAACATTTGTTAAGCGCTAGAAATTTAGTCAAGTGTGAACAAGCCCTTAAAGTGATACTACAGTCTCATTTTTTTTTCATTAAAAAATAACAAACATGTTATTTGCAGATCCTCCTCATCTTAGGTCTCTCGCTGGCACTCCTGGCCCCTCCCTCCTGCCGAGTGCCCCCACAGCAAGCAGCTCAGCACCTGAGCCGAGCTGCTGTTCTGTGTCCATTCTGTGTCCATTCAGGCATGGAGCCTCTCTCTCCTCATTGGCTCACTGACTTTGACAGCAGTGGGAGCCAATGGCTGCTGTGTCTCAGGAGGGAGAGTCCCTGGACTTTGTGGCTCTCGTGCAACATCGCTGGATCGAGATGGGCTCAGGTTAGTATTAGGGGAGCTGATGGGGGCATAGAATGCAATAAGATAAAAAAAACCTTCTGCCTTTAGAACCACTTTAACCTCTTAGTTTTTAAACGCCTACAAGAAGATGACAGGTTGGTATAATACACATCCTGGAGGATGCTGACAAATAGTGTGAGAGTGTTCTGCTGATCTGACGACCATTCTATATCCTCTCTTCTAGAATCTTCAATAGCCTCTTGTCACATAAAACAAGAGAAGAACTGGAAAAGCTGAGAGTTCTGCGGCCAGGACTGAGGATTTACCTATAATAATGCAGACGACGAGGATGATTTGCTACATCTTGGAATACAGCCAGGCCATCGCTCTGGATAATGAGAAAAATGAGGTCTAGAAAACCCAATACGACCCAAAAGGAGAATGAATAATCACAGATGAAATTATATTACCAGGCAGGGCCGCTGATAAGGCAGTACAGCCAGCCCTCCTGTACTGGGCCCAAACCCCATCAGTTCAAAAGGGGAGCTGGGGCACCTGCTGAGCTGGAGGTCCGGCTGTACTGTCTTATTGCAGATACTGATCCTCTCCTGCCTCCACTTGCAGTGCTGCCAGCTTCTCCCCTTTTTCCTCTCTTTGGCTGCACATGCACCCCTTCCATCTGCTGCCTCAGCCCCCCTGTGTGCCCCTTTCCTACGCAGTGCTGCCAGCTTCCCTCCTCTCCTGTCGGCAGCTGCTGCGGGCACACAGGTGGATGTTTCAAGATGGAGAGCGGGGTAAGGGGCTGGTAAATATGTCATTTACTGGCCCCTTCTATTCCTGAATGAATACAGTGAGAGATCAGTACCAATCACTCCTGTGTCCATTCTTTACTATGCTTCCGTTTGTGAATGAGCAGGAAGCCTCTGAGCACTTCCTGTTCATTCATCTGTGCAGCTGAGACTACAGAGAATGGGACTGCTAAATCTGTGTCCTCAGTCAATTTTGGCCTAGGGAAGGGGGTCCTGTTAGGTAGGCTATATGGGGCCCCCTTATTTCTAACAGCAACCCTGTACCCAGGAGAGGATGGAGAGGAATTTTGCTTTGTAATGAAGAATGCATACTCCGCTAAAAATGAACATTTTTTATAGTGACTCTGGGAACACTCCCATCCCACCGATTGGATCTACTGGTCATCCCAGCCTTCATCTTACACAGCTGTCCCTATACCCCTATGGCTGCCAGAGTTCTGAATGGAGTCTTGTCGCAATGCTTTGCTAGCAATCCCGACTTTTGCAAGGGATGAGGATGAAGATTACTGGGAAAACATCATAAGATTCCATTCTGGTTATGACTCCAATGATAACTCCTGCATGATCCTAAGTCCACTGTAAAGTAACCAGCCTTCCCACACTGACTCAATGGTGGACACATGGATTAGTCCCTGCAGGAGCAGCAGGGCCGGGACAAGGAGAGGCGTCTGCCCTGGGCACTGTGATATCATGTGAGGTTTGGGGGGTATCCAGGAGCGGGACAAGGGGTGGGCAGAAGGGGGCAGCTACCCTCGGCAATGTGATATCATGTGAGGTTTGGGGGCATCCAGGGCCGGGACAAGGGGTGGGCAGGAGGGGGGGCTACTCTGGGCACTGTGATATCATGTGAGGTTTGGGGGCATCCAGGACTGTGACAAGGAGTGGGCAGGAGGGATGGCTACTCTGGGTACTGTGATATCATGTGAGGTTTGGGGGTACCCAGGGCTGGGACAAGGAGTGGGCAGGAGGGATGGCTACTCTGAGCACTGTGATATCATGTGAGGTTTGGGAGCATCCAGGGCTGGGACAAGGAGTCGGCCGAAGGGACAGCTGCTTGGGCACTGTGATATCATATGAGGTTTGGGGGCATCCAGGGCCAGGACAAGGGGTAGGCAGGAGGGACAGCTGCCCTGGGCACTGTGGTATCATGTGTGGTTTGGGGGCATCCAGGGCCAGGACAAGGGGTGGGCAGGAGGGAAAGCTGCCCTGGGCACTGTGGTATCATGTGAGGTTTGGGGGCATCCAGGGCCATGACAAGTAGTGGGCAGGAGGGGTGGCTGCCCTGAGCGCAATCGTTTGTTGTAGGGAGGGGGGCACCTTGAACCTAACCCTAAGGGAAGGGGGGGCGCAGTTTGGCATCTTTGCCCTGGGCGCTGAATGGCCTTGTCCCGGCCCTGAGCTCTGAACTATGTTTGTATGAAGCTGTGTGCTGGAGGACTACAATAGAGGAGGGAAGCACCAGAATTCGTTTTAACCCAGAAGCTGCAAAATCAAAGGACCCCTTGAAGAGTGTCAAGTGGTCCTCCAACATGGGATCACATGGAAGCTTGGGATACTCTTACTGGGTACGGTCACACACTCTATGTGAAATTGTCTGTTCACTTTGCAAGGGAATTTTTCCAATTTGGTGAATGTGGTGAAATTTCACATTGGAAATTTTCCTCAATCGTGTGTAAGGAAAAAAATAAATAAACTGCATTTGATTGGATGATGGAAATCAGCACAACTTTACCTCATTCAATAAAGTACAACTTCCTTGCAAGGTGAACAGTCTTGGTGTTGAATACAAATCATCCCCAATGTATTCAACATGATATCCACAGCAGCAATGGTGAGTTTATTTGCTGCAAGGCTAAGAGATGTTTTATATATTAAATGAGAATGAGGAGTAGAAATACAGAGACACCGATTGCTGCAGTGGGACTATTCAGGAATGTTTACTGGACCGCAGGTTACACACAGCTTGCACATCAGAGGGGACAATCAGATGTTTGGATGAATTGTATTAACCACTTGACCTCCGAAAGATTTTACCCCCTTCATAACCAGGCCATTTTTTTGCTATTCGGCATTGCGCTATTCTAACTAGTAATGCAACGTTGTATCCAAATGTAATTTATATCATGTTTTTCACATAAATAGAGCTTTCTTTTGGTGGTACTTGATAACCACTGTTTTTTTTTTTTTTTTTTTTTGCGATATAAACAAAAAAGGACCAAAAATGTTGAAAAAAAATATATTTTTTGACTTTTTGCTATAAAACATATCCAAAAAAAATAAAATAAAATGTCTTCATAAATTTTGGCAAAAAAGTATTCTGCTACATGTCTTTGATAAGAACAAATCCCAATAAGTGTATATTGACCGATTTGCATGAAAGTTAAAGCGCCACATCGAAACTGGCTTTTTACCCACAAACTAGAGTGGTACCTCTTTTTGGTCCTATAGACCAGGGTTTCTCAACCAGTGTGCCGCGGCACACTAGTGTGCCGTGAAGGGTTCCCAAGTGTGCCGCGGCAAAATGACCCCCAACCTATGCATTAACTAATCTGCTCTTTATTGATTGCTGGCTGGTCAGTTGATACAGTGGTGCCGGTCCACTGTCTAATACTCGCTTCCTGCTGCCACAGGCACTCTGGAAGCTGTGTGGGCCTCCCGACATGCGTCCTGCCAACCGATGACGTCATCGGTTGCTATGGGAGGGGCGGGCACACAAACAAGGGCTTGCTGGACAATTGAGACGGGAGACGCTAGCTGGCGGGAGAGAGAAACCAGGAAGGAGGATCTTCTGTGCCTGCATGTCAGCTCTGTGAGGTACACAGGATTATGTGGCATAAATTCTTTTAATATTTTACCTACTTAATAAACATTGATATATATGTAATTTATTAAATATATGTGGGTTGATAAAAAAAAGATAAAGAAGTTTGTTTTAACTACTGTATTACTATATTATACTGATCATGATAACAGTACTTTTTTTTTTATATTGTATTCTACTTACAGATAAATATATATATATTTTTTTTTGTATTCTACTTGCATGTCTGCTGCAGTTTTGTCTGTGTGCATATATACATGTCTGCGTGTGTGTGTGTGTGTGTGTGTGTGGTGTATATATGTTACTTTTAAACCTGACCCCCCCCCCCCCCCTCCCTTTATCCTGTACCATCAGAAATGTTTTTTTTTTTAGGGATTCCTGTACCATCAGAAATGATTTTTTAGGGCTTGTTTGTGATAGCAGCAAGGACTGCTGCTCCTCTGAAAAGCAATCCATTCTCAAGTTGCTTTTCTGAGGCATTTGACAGGCGGTAAAGAGGCATTATGTTGCCTCCTCACCACCTGTTTTAACCTTCCCCCATCCGCGCTACAGCCTATATACGGCTGCAGCGCGGACTCGAATTTTCGGGAGGGCGTTTTTAAACGGCCTCCTAGTGACACGCCCCCCGCGAGCGCGCTGCGGGGGAAATCTGTGTCGGCCGTGTCCCTTGGACACGGCCGATCACAGATCGTGGTGAATGGCCAATCACAGCGGCCATTCACCACGTGATCGGGCCGTCCAATGAGCGATGATCTCATATGTAAACATATGAGATCATCTCTCATCGCCGGCGCTCCTTCCTCACACAGAGCCTGCAGTGTGAGGAAGGAGGGGGAGCCTCACAGCGCCGGGGACACAGGAGAATGTAATCAGGGCACTGTCTTTTTTCTTTTTTTTTTTTGTAAAAAATAAAAAACCCAGAGGTGATTAAATACCACCAAAAGAAAGCTTTATTTGTGTGAAAAAAATGATAAAAATTTCATATGGGTACAGTGTAGCATGACCGCGCAATTGTCATTCAAAGTGTGACAGCGCTGAAAGCTGAAAATTGGCCTGGATGGGAAGGGCGTTTAAGTGCACAGAAGGCAAGTGGTTAAGCCTGTAAATGCAGCATCACTACACGCAACCGTACAATGCACACAGTTGCACGGTAGTTGCAGTGCAGCCCCATTCACCCTGGGTATACCTCCAGCTGCAACCACAGCATGTGTAAACCCCCAGCTGCTGCCTCTGCAGCTAAAGGGGGAGAAGTTGGGGGTGGTAAAAACAGCTCAACCATGTGGTTTTACCACCCCTCCAACCTGACATGTGAACAAGCCCTTGGTTCACATCTGCATGGCTGCGTGTAGGGCAGCCCAATTATTTCAATGGGCTTCCCTACTTGCAGAAATGCAGAGAAAGAAGTCCCTGACCTTTTTTTTTTCTTCAAATTACACCGCACAAAAGCACCCCATGTTTGTTAATGTGTGGGGTACCATCAGGAATTATTGGCACCTCTAGAGAGCAGAGCATTTTGTGTGTGTCAGGAATGAGCGCAATTGTGCGCGCATTCCCCGACATACAGGAACGAGAACTGAACCTTGGACAGGGGTTGCCTTAGGGCTGAAAATACTTTTCAAGGGTGCCCCGACTGGAAAAAGGTTGAGAAACACTGCTATAGACCAATGCTCCCCAACCTTTTTATCGCCGCGGACCAGTCAACTTTTGATAATTTTACCGCAGCCCGCTGGGGGGGGCGTTGATTGTTTATATTTTAGATTGTTTTGATTTAATAATTTTAACCACTTTAGCCCCGGAGGATTTGGCTGCTCAAAGACCAGGCCCTATTTTGCGATTCGGCACTGCGTGACTTTAACGGACAATTGCGCGGTCGTGCGACGATGTACCCAAATTAAATTGACGTCCTTTTTTCCCCACAAACAGAGCTTTCTTTTGGTGGTATTTGATCACCTGTGCGATTTTTACTTTTTGCGCTATAATCAAAAAAAGCGACAATTTTGAAAAAATAATATTTTTCACATTTTTTTTTTATATGAAATTCTCAAAAAAAAAATTTAAAAATCATAATTTTTTAACATTTTAGGCCAATTTGTTTTCTGCTACATTTTTTTTTTTAACCAAAAATATCACAATAAGCATATTTTGATTGTTTTGCGCAAAAGTTATTGCGTTTACTAACTACGGGAAAGATTTATGTCATTTGTATTATTTTTTTTTTTTAACTAGTAATGACGGAGATCTGCGATTTTTTTTATGCGGGACTGTGACATTGCGGCGGACAGATCAGACCCCTGACTGACATTTTGACACTTTTGGGGGGGACCAGTGACATTACTACAGTAATCAGTGTTAAAAATATGCACTGTGACTGTACTGACACCGGCAGGGAAGGGGCTAACTTTATTAGTGATCAAGAGGTTAAGTGCATCCCTAGGGGCGTGAATCTAACTGTGGAGGGCGTGGCTTGTGATGTAATCACAGAGACATACCATCCTACATAGCAGGATCGTATAGTCTCTGCACTTACATCAGGGAGAATGACAGACGGCTGTGTTTACATCAGCCATCTGCCTTTCTCTCTCTCCTGAGGGAGAATGCGAGTGACCGGCGGACATCGGAGCCGCCGGTCACTCGCGCGGGGATGTCAGGAAATGAGTGGGGGCGGGAGGGCGGCGCGCTCGCCCCCTAGAGGCTCATGGGTGAGCGACGTACCAGTACGTCACTTTGCCCAGGAGGGACTGACCGCCGCAGTATATAGTCATGCGGAGGTCGGCAAGTGGTTAATTTAATTGTATTTAAACATGTCTTCAAAATAAAATACAGTTACACCAAAAAATGAATATAAAGTGATTTAACATTTTAACCCACTAGAACGCTAAATCAATGAGAACCCTGAGCTTGTTTCTTTGCAACGAGACGGTTCCATCTGGGGGTAATAGGAGACAATGACACCCGAAGTGTGTTGCTTACCGGTGACCAGAGAGAAGAGCGATACACACCTTCTCTTTACCAAAGCTACAACGCCACTGCCGCTCAGCTCCAGACATCACCTAAAAAAACGCTCCGATATCACGATATTTTGCGCATGCGCGGTATTGGTGCGGCTTTAGGTTTCGTCTCTCAGCTCCCGGTTAACCTCTCATCCATGGAAAGTCACACAAACCCGAGAGAAATACACCACAGTAAATAAAATGGAAATAATTTAATGTTCCTTGGGCGGCCCGGTACCATTTGATCCACAGACCGATACCGGTCCGCAGCCCGGGGGTTGGGCACCACTGTTATAGACGACTATACTGTTGTTTTTGAGATGACGAGAGTGACACTTTGAGTATATTATCCAGTATAATGGACCAGTCCTCATCAGAAATTTGACCTGCATCTTCCGATCATCCGGCCCTACATTTAAAAAGGACATAGCTTTGAAGATTTGACATATGAATGAACCGTATAGGGAGGAGATCCGTCCCTTCCTGGATGTCGATGTCAACAGTTGTGTAAGTACCATAAGACTAGTTAGTTCCCAATTGGATATTATAGATTGAAATGGCATGCTTGAGTTGTAAATATTGGAAGAATAGATTATTTGGAAAGCCATATTCCTTTCTCAGTGATTGAAAGTCCTTCAATAAGCTTCCACAATAGAGTTGTGAAATGTAAATCAAACCACACCTAGACCAAGGGGAGAAGCTTACCCAATTTGGAATAAATACGATTGTTAACCACTTAAGTCCGGGAGGATTTGGCTGCTCAAAGACCAGAGCCCTTTTTTCAACTTGGCACTGCGTGACTTTAACTGACAATTGCGTGGTCATGCAACACTGTACCCAAACGAAATTTGCATCCTTTTTTTCCCCACAAACAGAGCTTTCTTTTGGTGGTAATTGATCACCTCTGCGCTTTTTATTTTTATTTAATAAAAAAAGCAAAATTTTTGAGAAAAAAAATGACATTTTCAACTTGCTCCGACTTATATCCTTCAACACAGATCAATGATTGTATCTTTTCTTCCTATTAATTGATGCGCACGATCTTTATCAGGTCAGTCGGTCCACATTCATTTTTGTATATATCTCTGAATGAAATCTCTGCGCTTGAGTTGCTGAGGCTGGACACCTGATGTGGCCATTGGGCCCTACTAAAGTTTATCCATATATTACACACAACAAGAGCGGTCCCAGAACACTCAAAACTCCGAGGTGAATAGCAACTATTTTGGGGGATATAGGAGGAGATTTACTAAAGGCACATAGGGGAGATTTACTAAAACCAGAGAGTGCAAAACCTGCTGCAGTTCTGCCTGGAAACCAATCAGCTTCCAGGTTTTATTATCAAAGCTTATTTGAACAAGCCGATTGGCTGCAATGCACAGCTGCACCAGATTTTACACTCTCTATGTCTGGCCATACATTATACAATTTTCTTTAGATTTACCTTCAACTATGGCCTGCCTAATTGCATACAATTAACCACTTTACATCCGCTCACATGGAGGCTACTGCGGCACTTTGCCACGATCCCGTCCAGCGACGTAGACCTACGTCGCTGGACTCCTCCCCCTGTAGGAGGCGCGCTCCCGCTGTTTTCATTCACAGCGGGAGTGGGGCCAGGGGAGGAGCAGCGGCGATCGCCGCTGCTCTTACCCGATCGTCGGGAATCGAGTCTGGAGATCCGCCCGCTGTGTGTAAACACAGCGGGCGGATCTCCATAATGACAGGGAGTGACAGATCGGAGTGTTCAGCATAGCCAGACACCTGATCTGTCCCTGTCTCACAAAGTCACCTCCCCCCCACACGTCAGTAAGCACCAGGCATACATTAACCCCTCCCTCTCCAATAAAATTAACCCCTTCACTGCCGGTGTCATTTTTACAGTAACAGTGCATATATATAGCACTGATTACTGCAGTAATGTCACTGGTACCCCCAAAAGTGTCAAAAATGTCAGTTGGGGGTCCGACCTGTCCGCCGCAATGTCGCAGTCCCGCTAAAAATCGCAGATCGCCGCCATTGCTAGTAAAAAAAACCAATAAAAATGACATAAATCTTTCCCGTAGTTAGTAGACGCGATAACGTTTGCGCAAACCAATCAAAATACGCTTATCGTGATTTTTTTTACCAAACATAGGTAGCAGAAAATAAATTGGCCATAAATTTTCAAAAAAATTTGATTTTTACATTTTTTGGGGGGGGGGGGGGAATTTCATATAAAAAAATGTGAAAAATATTGTTATTTTTTCAAAATAAACGCTCTTTTTTTGATTATAGCGCAAAAAGTAAAAATCACACAGGTGATCAAATACCACCAAAAGAAAGCTCTGTTTGTGGGAAAAAAAGGACGTAAATTTCGTTTGGGTACGGCGTCGCACGACCGCGCAATTTTTAGTTAAAGTCGCACAGCGCCGAATCGCAAAAAGTGGCCTGGACGGAAGACAGCAAAATCCTCCGGTGGTAAAGTGGTTAAAAGTGTTCTTTAGTTCTGACCTCATATTATATGGTTTTTGGTAAATCTAAAAGCAAATTGTACCAGAAAATTGAACAAGTATGGCCAACCTTAGTTTTAGTAAATCAACCCCAAAGACTTTGAAAATTGCAGATGAACTCCAGAGCTTAGTAAATGAACAGGAGTTCTGCTGACTTCCATCATCCAATCACGTGCAATCAAAATTTTTACAGCGTTTTTGGCCGCAAAGCAATGCTTATTAGATTTTTCTGTTTGCGCCCCCCCCCCCCCCCCCCCAAAAAAAAAAAATTTTAACACCAGCCGCCACCGTCAACTGCAAAGCTTGGTGTCATCTGCAAAGACTGAAATCCCAGAACCTATGACATTTATACAGATAATAAAAAGTAAGGAATAATGTCCTTCCAATAGGAAAGGCCATTTATGTACCTCCTGAAGCCT
>NC_138780.1:8881588-9027809 GCF_965119305.1 Pelophylax lessonae
TCTCTCTCTCTCTCTCTCTCTCTCTCTCTCTCACCGATGCAGTAGCTCTGAGCTCAGTGTTTTTCTCCCCTCAGCCTGTAAGAGGCCTGACCAGAGAGCAGACATTTCTGTACAGAGTGGGTCTGCCTGAGGGATAGGACTGCTCAGCCAATCACAGGAGGGGAGCTGAGAGGCGGGAACACATGAGGGAATGGATGTGCGCTGTGAGGTGACTGACAGGATTGCTCAGCCAATCACAGGAAGGGAGCTGAGAGGCGGGAGCACATGAGGGAATGGATGTGCTCTATGGAGGTGAGTGACAGGACAGTTCAGCCAATCACAGGAAGGGAGCTGAGAGGCGGGAACACATGAGGGGATGGATGTGCTCTGTGAGGTGAGTGACAGGACTGCTCAGCCAATCACAGGAAGGGAGCTGAGAGGCGGGAACACATGAGGGAATGGATGTGTGCTGTGAGGTGAGTGACAGGACTGCTCAGCCAATCACAGGAAGGGAGCTGAGAGGCGGGAACACATGAGGGGATGGATGTGTGCTGTGAGGTGAGTGACAGGACTGCTCAGCCAATCACAGGAAGGGAGCTGAGAGGCGGGAACACATAAGGGAATGGATGTGTGCTGTGAGGTGAGTGACAGGACTGCTCAGCCAATCACAGGAGGGGAGCTGAGAGGCGGGAACATATGAGGGAATGGATTAGCGCTGTGAGGTGAGTGACAGGACAGTTCAGCCAATCACAGGAGGGGAGCTGAGAGGCGGGAGCACATGAGGGAATGGATGTGCTCTATGGAGGTGAGTGACAGGACTGCTCAGCCAATCACAGGAAGGGAGCTGAGAGGCGGGAACACATGAGGGGATGGATGTGTGCTGTGAGGTGAGTGACAGGACTGCTCAGCCAATCACAGGAAGGGAGCTGAGAGGCGGAAACACATGAGGGGATGGATGTGTGCTGTGAGGTGAGTGACAGGACTGCTCAGCCAATCACAGGAGGGGAGCTGAGAGGCGGGAACATATGAGGGAATGGATTAGCGCTGTGAGGTGAGTGACAGGGCAGCTAAGCCAATCACAGGAAGGGAGCTGAGAGGCGGGAACATATGAGGGAATGGATTAGCGCTGTGAGGTGAGTGACAGGACTGATCAGCCAATCATAGGAGGGGAGCTGAGAGGCGGGAGCACATGAGGGAATGGATGTTCTCTATGGAGGTGAGTGACAGGACTGCTCAGCCAATCACAGGAAGGGAGCTGAAAGGCGGGAACACATGAGGGAATGGATGTGCGCTGTTAGGTCAGTGACAGGACTGCTCAGCCAATCACAGGAGGGGAGCTGAGAGGCGGGAACACATGAGGGGATGGATGTGTGCTGTGAGGGGAGTGACAGGAATGCTCAGCCAATCACAGGAGGGGAGCTGAGAGGCGGGAACACATGAGGGAATGGATGTGCGCTATGAAGTTGAGTGTCTGATGACGTCACGTCCGGGTTACTCGGCTGCTAAAGGCGGCAGTTTCAAAAAGTGAGTTTATTCAAAAATGCCGTTTTGGGTGTTATGAATACATTGAAGTGCAGTGGAGGGGTTTGGGGACTTTTAGACCCTCGATCCCTCCATAAAGAGTACCTGTCACTGCATATTACTGTCACAAGGGAGGTTTACATTGCTTCACACAGCAATAAAAGTGATCAGATTTTTTTTTTTTTTTAACAACCTGTGAAAGAAAACGCATTCGGAAGTCGCGCCGCAAATGAAATCGCTGTTCAAACCACACATGTGAGGTATCACTGCGATCGCCAGAGCTTGATCAATAATTTTAAAAAAAGAGCATCACTCTAACTCTAACCTGGTAACCGTTACAAAAATCTGAAAGCGTCGCCTATGGAGATTTTTATTGACCGTAGTTTGTCGCCATTCCGCGGGTGTGCGCAATTTTAAGCCGTAACATGTTGGGTATCTATTTACTTTGGCGTGATATCATCTTTCACAACATACAAAAAAAAATGGGCTAACTTTACTGTTTAGTTTTTTTAAATGCAGTGAAATGTGATTTTTTTAAATTTTTCCCCAAAAAATGGCGTTTGAAAGACCGCTGCGCGAATACCGCGTGACAAAAAATATTGCAATGACCGACATTTTATTCTCCAGAGTCTTTGCTAAAAAAATATATATAATGTTTGGGGGTTTTAAGTTGTTTTCTAGGAAAAAATACTGATTTTAACTTGTAAACAAAAAGTGTCAAAAATAGGCCTGGGGCTTAAGTGGTTAATCAGCTGCTGAGATGAATGAACTCCTCCCCCTTCCCCCACTCTACATTTTATAGCTGTGATGCTGTTGGAGTGTCCCCCGCACTTCCTGTATGGTAGAATGTTGTCAGCAGAACAGGAAGTGAGCTGAAATCTCTAACGGAGCCACAGATAAAAGTTATAACGTAACAAAAGTTGTATCTCTTCCCCACTTTATCCAAAAATAAGAAATAATTTGTTTAATATAAACCTTTTAACACACAAACTGTAAAGCGAAACAATGTGTATGTCATTGTTCTGTCCCGGCTATATGTTTTCCTGTGTGTGCACAGGACTGCATAATACACAGAGTGCTGGGTACAGGACTGCATAATACACAGAGCGCTGGGTACAGGACTGCATAATACACAGAGCGCTGGGTACAGGACTGCATAATACACAGAACGCTGGGCACAGGACTGCATAATACACAGAACTCTGGGCACAGGACTGCATAATACACAGAGCGCTGGGTACAGGACTGCATAATATACAGAGTGCTGGCTACCGGACTGCATAATACACAGAGCGCTGGGCACAGGACTGCATTATACACAGAGCGCTGGGTACAGGACTGCATAATACACAGAGCGCTGGGTACAGGACTGCATAATACACAGAGCGCTGGGCACAGGACTGCATAATACACAGAGCGCTGGGCACAGGACTGCATAATACACAGAGCGCTGGGTACAGGACTGCATAATATACAGAGTGCTGGGTACCGGACTGCATAATATACAGAGCGCTGGGTACAGGACTCCATAATACTCAGAGCGCTGGGTACAGGACTACATAATACACAGAGCGCTGGGCACAGGACTGCATAATACACAGAGCGCTGGGAACAGGACTGCATAATACACAGAGCGCTGGGAACAGGACTGCATAATACACAGAACGTTAGGTACAGGACTGCATAATACACAGAGCACTGGATACAGGACTACCTAATACACAGAGCGCTGGGCATAGGACTGCATAATACACAGAGCGCTGGGCACAGGACTGCATAATACACAGAACGCTGGGCACAGGACTGCATAATACACAGAACTCTGGGCACAGGACTGCATAATACACAGAGCGCTGGGTACAGGACTGCATAAGATACAGAGTGCTGGGTACCGGACTGCATAATACACAGAGCGCTGGGCACAGGACTGCATAATACACAGAGCGCTGGGCACAGGACTACATAATACACAGAGCGCTGGGTACAGGACTGCATAATATACAGAGTGCTGGGTACCGGACTGCATAATATACAGAGTGCTGGGTACAGGACTCCATAATACTCAGAGCGCTGGGTACAGGACTACATAATACACAGAGCGCTGGGTACAGGACTGCATAATACACAGAGCGCTGGGAACAGGACTGCATAATACACAGAGCGCTGGGAACAGGACTGCATAATACACAGAACGTTAGGTACAGGACTGCATAATACACAGAGCACTGGATACAGGACTACCTAATACACAGAGCGCTGGGCATAGGACTGCATAATACACAGAGCGCTGGGCACAGGACTGCATAATACACAGAACGCTGGGCACAGGACTGCATAATACACAGAGAGATGGGCACAGGACTACATAATACACAGAGCGCTGGGTACAGGACTGCATAATACACAGAGAGATGGGCACAGGACTACATAATACACAGAGCGCTGGGCACAGGACTGCATAATACACAGAGCGCTGGGCACAGGACTGCATAATAGACAGAGCACTGGGCACAGGACTGCATAATACACAGAGCGCTGGGCACAGGACTGCATAATACACAGAACGCTGGGCACAGGACTGCATAATACACAGAGCGCTGGGCACAGGACTGCATAATACACAGAGCGCTGGGAACAGGACTGCATAATACACAGAGTGCTGAGCACAGGACTACATAATACACAGAGCGTTAGGTACAGGACTGCATAATACACAGAGCGCTGGGAACAGGACTGCATAATACACAGAGCACTGAGCACAGGACTACATAATACACAGAGCGTTAGGTACAGGACTGCATAATACACAGAGCGCTGGGAACAGGACTGCATAATACACAGAGCGCTGAGCACAGGACTACATAATACACAGAGCTTTAGGTACAGGACTACCTAATACACAGAGCGCTGGGCATAGGACTGCATAATACACAGAGCGCTGGGCACAGGACTGCATAATACACAGAACGCTGGGCACAGGACTGCATAATACACAGAGCGTTGGGCACAGGACTGCATAATACACAGCGCTGGGCACAGGACTGCATAATACACAGAGCGCTGGGCACAGGACTGCATAATACACAGAGCGCTGGACACAGGACTGCATAATACACAGAGCGCTGGGTACAGGACTGCATAATACACAGAGCGCTGGGTACAGGACTGCATAATACACAGAGCGCTGGGTACAGGACTGCATAATACACAGAGCGCTGGGTACAGGACTGCATAATACACAGAGCACTGGGTACTGGACTACATAATACACAGAGCGCTGGGCACAGGACTGCAAATTACACCATGCTGGGTACCGGACTGCATAATACACAGAGCGTTGGGCACAGGACTGAATAATACACAGAGCGCTGGGCACAGAACTGCATAATACACAGAGCGCTGAGCACAGGACTACATAATACACAGAGCGTTGGGTACAGGACTACATAATACACAGAGCGCTGGGTACAGGACTACATAATACACAGAGCGCTGGGCATAGGACTGCATAATACACAGAGCGCTGGGCATAGGACTGCATAATACACAGAGCGCTGGGCAGCTCATTATGGGTTTCTCTTTCAGGTTGCCAAAAGAAAGAAAAAATGTTTTCTGGTTTACAACCTCTTTACCCCCTACTGAAGAATTCAAACGCCCACAGAGCATGATGACACGTGTATAGGGGGCGGGGATTTACAGACAGACGTGACCCAGCAGTAACACAGGCAGCGTCCCGTGTGTCTCTTCCTCCGCTGATTATAGTACATACCGAAGCCCCGCACACCCTTTGTGCCAACTACGTGAGTGTACTTTTATATATTATCTAATAGGGTTACACCAATGCCACCACCCAGCGCCAAAATATTCAGATTAGGATCAAGAAATGTGAAACAAAACTCGATGACAATAGCAGCTACTATAAATAATAAAGCAATGTATAACAAATATGTACGGTAATAAATGAAACGTACATACATACATACATACATACATACATACATACATACATACATACATACATACACTCATTTATTGGTGTGTAAAGCGCTGCTAATATATGTTTCATTTATTACCATACATATTTGTTATATAGTATCTTTTATATATATTTTACATAAAACGATTTACACAGAGAGCATTCGATCTCCCCTCTCCTTTCCCTTCTATACACACACTGCTAGCCGGGACAATGGATCCTAGTCCTCCATTAACCCTTGCAGCATCTCAGGACTCCAACTTGGTGGCATGACCCTGCATTTATCCTCAGGATATTAATGCGCTTATAACCCAGTGGTGACACACGAGTCTCACCCTAAGGTGAGGGGGCCAATCTGACGTTGGCGGAGGGATCACGAGTATTTACACCATCGTTTGCAGCACTGTGTGGTCAAAGAAGAGACGGTGTGACCTTGTCTGTCTACAGGGATTTACCATCCACTTTCTTCACTGGAATAGCACCTGAGCACTTCTATGATTTTTTGGGGACTTCTCACTTTGCACGTTACTATGACAGATCTATGTTAATGCGTTTTATATATATATACTGTATATATTCTGAATATTTATATTTCATTTGCTAGCACATATACACTGTGAATAATTATTCTATTTTAGCTCCTGTTTGCACACTCTTAGTTGCTTATTTGCACATTACTGAGATCAGCAGCGCTGTATTTTTGTATTTATTTTATAGTTTTATGTGCAGTGGTTTTACACATTTTGATACGGCTGCAGCTATCGTTTTATTGATCACTTTTTACTAGTGTGCGGTACTTATATTTTCACCTTATTGATTATTAATACACAGTGCTGGGCACAGGACTGCATGATACACAGAGCACTGGGTTCAGGACTACATAATACACAGAGCGCTGCGTACAGGAGTGCATAATACACAGAGCACTAGGTTAAGGACCGCATAATTCACATAGCGCTGGGCACAGGACTACATAATTCACAGAGCGCTGGGAACATGACTACATAACTCACAGAGCGCTGGGTACAGGACTGCTTAACTCACCGAGCACTGGGTACAGGACTGCATAATTCACAGAGCGCTGGGAACATGACTGCTTAACTCACAGAGCGCTGGGTACAGGACTGCTTAACTCACAGAGCGCTGGGTACAGGACTGCATAATACACAGAGCACTGGGTTCAGGACTTCATAATACACAAAGTTCTGGGTACAGGACTGCATAATACACAGAGCGCTGGGCACAGGATTACATAATACACAGAGCACTGGGTTCAGGACTGCATAATACACAAAGCGCTGGGTACAGGACTGCATAATACACAGAGCACTGGGCACAGGACTGCATAATACACAGAGCGCTGGGCACAGGACTATATAATACAAAGAGCACTGGGTTCAGGACTGCATAATACACAGAGCGCTGCGTACAGGAGTGCATAATACACAGAGCACTAGGCTAAGGACTGCATAATTCACAGAGCCCTGCGTACAGAAGTGCATAATACACAGAGCACTAGGTTAAGGACCGCATAATTCACATAGCGCTGGGCACAGGACTACATAATTCACAGAGCGCTGGGAACATGACTACATAACTCACAGAGCGCTGGGTACAGGACTGCTTAACTCACCGAGCACTGGGTACAGGACTGCATAATTCACAGAGCGCTGGGAACATGACTGCTTAACTCACAGAGCGCTGGGTACAGGACTGCTTAACTCACAGAGCGCTGGGTACAGGACTGCATAATACACAGAGCACTGGGTTCAGGACTTCATAATACACAAAGTTCTGGGTACAGGACTGCATAATACACAGAGCGCTGGGCACAGGATTACATAATACACAGAGCACTGGGTTCAGGACTGCATAATACACAAAGCGCTGGGTACAGGACTGCATAATACACAGAGCACTGGGCACAGGACTGCATAATACACAGAGCGCTGGGCACAGGACTATATAATACAAAGAGCACTGGGTTCAGGACTGCATAATACACAGAGCGCTGCGTACAGGAGTGCATAATACACAGAGCACTAGGTTAAGGACCGCATAATTCACATAGCGCTGGGCACAGGACTACATAACTCACAGAGCGCTGGGTACAGGACTGCTTAACTCACCGAGCGCTGGGTACAGGACTGCATAATTCACAGAGCGCTGGGAACATGACTGCTTAACTCACAGAGCGCTGGGTACAGGACTGCTTAACTCACAGAGCGCTGGGTACAGGACTGCATAATACACAGAGCACTGGGTTCAGGACTGCATAATACACAAAGCGCTGGGTACAGGACTGCATAATACACAGAGCGCTGGGCACAGGATTACATAATACACAGAGCACTGGGTTCAGGACTGCATAATACACAAACAGTTGTGTTCAGGACTGTTTAATACACAATGCTCTAGGTTCAGGATTTTGTGATTCAGCACTGTGTTACTTTAAAGGACAATTGCACGGTCGTGCGACGCTGTACCCAAACGAAATTGACGTCCTTTTTTTCCCACAAACAGAGCTTTCTTTTGGTCACCTGTGCGAATTTTATTTTTTGCGCTATAAACAAGAAAAGAGCGACAATTCTGAAAAAAAAAAAAAACACAATATTTTTCACATTCTGCCATATTATATATATAACATTCCCCCAAAAAAAATCAAAATTTAACATTTTAGGCCAATATGTTTTCTGCTACATATTTTTGGTAAAAAAAATCGCAATAAGCAAATTTTGATTGGTTTTGCGCAAAAGTTATCGCTTCTACTAACTACGGGAAAGATTTATGTAATTTTTATTGTTTTTTTTTTTATCTAGTAATGGCGGCGATCTGCGATTTTTTTTTTTTTTTTTTTTGCTGTACTGCGACATTGCGGCGGACAGATCGGACCTCTGAATTACATTTTTGACACTTTTGGGGGGACCAGTGACATTACTACAATAATCCAGTGCTAAAAATATGCACTGTCACTGTAATAATGAGACTGGCAGGAAAGGGGTTAACAGTATAGGTGATCAAGGGGTTAAATGTGAGCCTAGGGGAGTGATTCTAACTGTGGGGGGCGTGGCTTGTGAAATGATCACAGAGACATGTCATCCTATATAGAAGGATCACAGGGGCACTGTGATCATTGCAGGGAGAAGAACGGTCAGCTTTGTTTACAACATCCGCTTGTTCTTCTCTCTCAGTGGGGAGCGATCGGAGCCGCCTGTCACACGCATCGGCTTCCCCGCTGACGCGCGCTCGCCCCCTAGACTCCCGAGAGCGACTGCTGTACATGTACGGCGATTTGCCTTGGAGCGGCTGCCTGCCGCAGTACATCTGCGGCGGGCGTTCGGAAAGGAGATAAATATGTAAAGCGCTTCGTAATTTGACAGCGCTATATAAGTACCTATAATAATACATTTTCATGCACTGTGATGCTCAGTAGAATGAAAAAAAACATATAAATGCCCTGAAATGCACATTCAGGCCTCGTTCACACTGATGCGAATCTAATGCAATCCAAAAGACATAGATTCGCATGTCATCTGAACATAAATTGTTTTCTATAGTATGAAGGCTGTTCACATCAATGTGGTGCAATTTTGATTTGGTTCAAAAAAAGGGTCCTGTGCGAGTTCAATGCGGGTGCAGCGCAAATTTAATCTCCAGCTATGCCCAGTCCCCTCAGAAATCGCATTCAATGTGCACCTGTCAAATCACAATTCGCACTGTGAAATGGCATCAAATTCACACTGCATCAGTGTGAACCGAGCCTATAAAATGCACTAACAAACAGACATGAATAGATGTGATTCTGAACCTGACCTAAAAGATAAAATAACCAAACCAGCTTTGCTGCAATATACACCTTTTAATGCAGAGCTTTTCCTTGCAGTACCTCATTCTGCCACTAGATGTCCTCAGTCTGATGACCAGCATCGGTATATCTACTTCCCATGGGCGTCCGCAGAATTTTTTTTTTAGGAGGGGGGGGGGGGGGGGGCATCATTTTAAGGTCACCCATGCTAAGGCCCTTTTTGCCCCATAGATCCCCCTATGGAGCAGGCCAAGGTCCCCTTTAGGGCAGGGTCCCCATAGATCCCCCCTTTAGAGCAGGCCAGGCCGGGGTCCCCCATAGATCCCCCTTTAGAGCAGGGTCCCCATAGATTTTCCCCTTAACAGCAGACCAGGCCAGGGTTCCCCATAGATCCCCCTTTAGAGCAGCAAGCAAAGGTCCCCCATAGATCTCCTTTAGAGCAGGGTCCCCATAGACCCCCCCTTTAAAGCAGGCCAGGCCAGGGTCCCCCATAGATCCCCCCTTTAGAGCAGGGTCCCCATAGATTCCTCTTTAGTCTTACCTTTTCACCTATATTCCCCATCCTACCACCACCAGGTATTTCAGGCTCTCCCTGCAAAGAATATATATATACTTAGCCAATATGACCCTCTTAAGAGCAGGCCAAGATCCCCACAGATCCCCATTTAGAGCAGACCAGGGTCCCCATAGATCCCCCTGTAGAGCAGGCCAGGTCAGGGTCCCCCATAGATCTCCTTCAGAGCTGGGTCCCCATAGATTCCCCCTTAAGAGCAGGCCAGGCCAGGGTCCCCATAGATCCCCCTGTAGAGCAGGCCAGGTCAGGGTCCCCCATAGATCCCCTTTAGAGCAGAGTCCCCATAGATCCCCCCCATTAGAGCAGGCCAGGCCAGGGTCCCCCATAGATCCCCCTTTAGAGCAGGGTCCCCAAAGATTCCTCTTTAATCTTACCTTTTCACCTATATTCCCCATCCTACCAGGTTTTCCTGCACCACCAGGTACTACAGGCTCTCCCTGCAAAGAATATATATATATATATATACTTAGCCAATATGACCCCCTTCAAAGCAGGCCAAGATCCCCATAGATCCCCTTTAGAGCAGACCAGGGTCCCCATAGATCCCCTTTAGAGTAGGCCAGGCCAGGGTCCCCCATAGATCCCCCTTTAGAGCAGACCAGGGTTCCCATAGATCCCTCTTAGGGTAGGCCAGGCCAGGGTCCCCAATAGGTCCCCTTTAGAGCAGACCAGGGTCCCCATAGATGCTCCATTAGAGTAAGCCAGGCCAGGTTCCCCCATAGGTCCCCCTTTAGAGCAGACCAGGGTCCCCATAGATCCCCCTTTAGAGCAGGCCAGGCCAGGGTCCCCCATAGATCCCCCTTTAGAGCAGACCAGGGTCCCCATAGATCCCCCTTTAGAGCAGACCAGGGTCCCCATAGATCCCCATTTAGAATAGGGTCCCCATAGATTCCCCTTTTAGAGCAGGCCAGGAAATTTCCAGGGGGGGGGGGCACTTACCCTCCCTTGGGGACGCCCATGCCTGTGCCCAGGTAATCCTGGACCTGCTCCCATTCTGTGGTTGAACAGTAAAAGGAAAATAAAATGAGCTAATCTCTCTGTCACTTTGCTCTCTCCTCCTATCAGCACATGAACTACTTGGCTCCTTATGCTGCTTCTGCCTCCCCCAGTCTGAGTTCTGCTGTACATGCGTCTGTAAGAGAAAGATTCCAGGTGATAATTCATTTATTTACACTGCTTTCTGGATCATTTGTCTCTTTTCTCTCTTCCTGGAGTTCAGTAAAAGCTGGTTATCGGTCTCTGGTTTTTAGTTTTGGATATACAGTTATGAAAAAATAAAGTTCCACAAAGATTTCAGTCTGCACCAGGAAATGAATCCTCAGAAATCTGACATCTGAGGGATCTGGAGAACATAGTAACCATTAGTCACAATGTATCTCTTTGTCTAGGTGTTCCATAACATAACCGGGATCCGACTGTAGAAGATCTAAGAAGAAGCAGAAAGATGGCAGAGGACTGGAGAGGAGCCGACCATCCCGGTAATTAGAGATCAGTCACTAATTGTCTTTTATATGTTATTTGATGAATCCAGTGCATATAGACCAGAAGTGGCTGAAGGAGGCTACAGGAGATCAGCAGCACAGGGATTGGGAAAGGGATAGAAAAGCATAAACAGTTTTTTTTTTTTTTTTTAAAGCATAACTCCACTTTTGTTGAGAAAAAATCATTCCCATCTGGGTGATCTCTGTACATTACAGGGATTGTAACAAACTTTGTTGCAGATTCCTACCTTTTGTTATTCTGAAGAAATCCCTGTGTGTTTCTCTGTGCTGAGTGGGTCTAATGGGAGTGGTTTCATAATTATTTATCAGCTGTGGCAGCTGCAGGGCTCGTTTGAGGAAAGCTGCTGGGTCTGCATCCCTTTAGACGTGTTCCTATTGGAAGTATCTCACCAAAAATGACATTTTTGTTGCAGGGGATGCCAGAAATCTGACTTGTATCTTATGCCCCATACACACGTGCAGATTATCTGCAGACTTTTGTCTGCAGACTTGCCTTTTCTATGTAGTGCAAGGGCCTGCCGGATTGAATACAAATTGAAAGTGTTTAGGTTTGACCTCATATTATATGGTTTTGGTAAGTCTGGAGACAAAAGTCTGCAGATAATCTGCACGTGTGTATGGGGCATTAGGCAGACTTCTGGGAAAATTGGTGAGCCAATCACACAAGCGGGAAATTATGTTTCTAGTGGATGTGGTCAGTATACATTCTGTACTAAGGATAGACTGATATGGTTTTTCCAGGGTAGATACCGATAATTTGGTCACAAAGTATCGGTATCGGCTGATATGGGCCGATATTCTGCACATTCAATCACACATCCAATGCAGAGTGACCAGTGTCCCCATCCAATGCAGAGTGACCAGTGTCCCCATCCAATGCAGAGTGACCAGTGTCCCCATCCAATGCAGAGTGACCAGTGTCCCCATCCAATGCAGAGTGACCAGTGCCCCCATCCAATGCAGAGTGACCATAGCCTCCATCCAATGCAGAGTGCCCAGTGCCCCCATCAATGCAGAGTGACCAGTGCCCCCATCAATGCAGAGTGACCAGTGCCCCCATCCAATGCAGAGTGACCAGTGCACCCATCCAATGCAGAGTGACCAGTGCACCCATCCAATGCAGAGTGACCAGTGCCCCATCCAATGCAGAGTGACCAGTGCCCCCATCCAATGCAGAGTGACCAGTGCCCCCATCCAATGCAGAGTGACCAGTGCCCCCATCCAATGCAGAGTGACCAGTGCCCCCATTTAAATGCAGAGTGACCAGTGCCCCCATTTAAATGCAGAATGACCAGTGCCCCCATTTAAATGCAGAGTGACCAGTGCCCCCATCCAATGCAGAGTGACCAGTGCACCCATCCAATGTAGAGTGACCAGTGCCCCCATCCTGTTATACCTGAAGGGTTTCACATGTACTGTCACTTTAAGGCTGGCTCCACCCAGGAGTGATGACAAGGGTCAAGGGGCAGAGTGGCCATTTTAGACACGTATTGATATACAGAGCTGTCCTGTAATGCTGTACAGAGCATAAATAAACATCCGTTGTTCCAGACCAGAGTCCTGTGTCTCTCACAACACGTAGAATATAACAGTGGCGATGAGGATGGGATTTACAAGGTTACTATCCGTGTGAGAAAGGAAAAGAAGAAGAAGAAAAAAAAAAAACTCTGGATTGTCAGCTGAATACAAACACCCACAGAGCCCAGCAGGAAAATGTCATTGATCGGGACATTAAGTGAATTTGATGGAGAACAGACAACGTGGAGCTCCTGGATTGAGAGACTAGAACAATATTTTGCTGCAAATGCCATCCCACGCGACAGGTAAGTAGCAGTATTTCTGGCAGTGGTTGGTGCTAGGACATATGACACTCTTAGGGATCTCCTTTTCCCTGAAAAACCAGCAACTAAGACTTTGGCAGAGCTCCTGACACTGTTAGGGAATCACTTCCAGCCTAAACCATTAGAGATTGCAGAAAGATTCCGGTTCTATCAGCAGCAGCAACAGCCGGGTGAAGATATTAAGGCTTATGTGCTCGCCCTTCGCAGACTAGCCTCAACCTGTTCTTTTGGGGAGTATTTACCGACTGCACTGAGGGCTAAGTTTGTCATGGGACTAAATAGTGAGTCTAGCCAAAAGAGACTGTTAACAGAGAAAGATCTTACCCTTACAAAGGCAATTGAGAAAGCTTCAGTGATGGAAATGGCTGTGAAAGATACAGAGGCATTGAACCCCCAGAGCAGAAGGGAAGAGGTTAAAGAGGAAGTTTTCAGAACAGCACTCAAGCCAACTGCAGCTAACTGTAAATATAGAACCTCACCAACCCGGACGTCAGCTTGCTACCGTTGTGGGAATACAGACCATGATCACAAAGTCTGCCGGTTTAAGGATCAGCTCTGTCATAATTGTGGTAAGGCAGGCCATCTGACACGAGTCTGCCGTAGTAAGAACGTGCGAAATAAACAACCTCTGAACACCAGGACAAAGGCATATATGGTGGGAAGATATACATCGTCATCGGAATCAGAGGATGAGGAAGTGCTCCACAGATTGGACATACATCATATGCATTCAGCACCCTCTGCAATGACTGTAGAGGTAACCGTGGAAGGAAAGAAACTCAAGATGGATGTAGACACAGGAGCAGCAGTTTCAGTTATCACCCAGAAACAATGGAGAAAACTTCTGATCCGAACAACTGTCCGTCCAACACCAATCAAACTGCAGACATACTCAAAGCAGATACTCCACCCACTGGGTTACGTGAAGTACAGGTATCCTACAAGGGTCAGAAAAAGAGAATGCCATTGTATATCCTAGAACATGGGGGACCCCCCTCTCTTTGGGAGAGACTGGATTGCTTACTTTGGCATGCCAAACATCGCCATTAACCCCTGCAACACCGTGACCATCCCATCAGGGGATGAAGTAGGATGGGTGGAATCCCTGAAACAGCGATTCCCACAAGTCTTTGATCACCATTTGGGAAAAATAAAGCATGACTGTGTGAGACTCAGGCTGAAACCCAATGCCCAGCCTAGGTTCTTCAAAGCTCAGACGGTACCTTTCGAACTCCGAGCAGGTGTTGAAGCTGAACTAAGCCGGCTGGAGGAACAAGGTGTCATCTCAAAGGTAGAGCACAGCGAGTGGGCATCACCAGTTGTACCAGTAAAGAAAGCGAATGGGGAATTACGTATTTGTGTCGATTTCCGCATGGCACTAAATTCTCAACTGGAGATAGACCAGTATCCCCTACCCAGAGTAGATGACATTTTTGCCTCTCTTGCAGGAGGTCAAAAGTTCACCAAGCTTGATCTCAGGCAAGCTTATTTACAGTTTGAGGTCCACCCTTCGTCCCGCAAGTTTCTAACCATCAACACTCACAAGGGACTGTATGAATACAATCGGATGGTGTTTGGGGTAGCCTCTGCCCCAGCCATTTGGCAATGCAAAATGGATGAGATTTTGGCGGACATTCCTTTCACACAGTGCCTGTTAGATGACATGCTCATCACGGGCCTGACGGACCAGGAACACAAGCGTAACGTGGAGCTTGTGTTGGCCAGACTCCAAGAGCAGGGTCTAAAAGTGAACTTAGCGAAATGCCAATTCCTGGTACCTAAATTGGAGTTTTGTGGCCACCTTGTGGATGCAGAGGGTATACACACCACGGAAGCCAAAGTTGATGCTTTAGTAAAAGCTCCAGCCCCAACCAACGTCCAACAGCTGCGATCATACCTGGGCTTGCTGAACTATTACCACAAATTCCTGCCGGATCTAGCACACACTTTGTTTCCATTAAACAAGCTTTTGGAGAAACACTCCAGATGGAACTGGTCGGCTGCATGCCAACGTGCTTTTGAAGTTTCTAAGCGAAAGCTGTTGGCGTCACGCATGCTCGTGCACTATGACCTCCAAAGGCCTCTCACCTTGGCTTGTGATGCCTCACCCTATGGTCTAGGGGCTGTACTATCTCACGTTTTACCAGATGGGTCAGAGAAACCTGTGGCATTCGCCTCCAGGTCCTTGACAAAAGCAGAAAGCAATTACTCTCACATTGACAGAGAGGCTCTGGCGCTCATATGGGCAATTAAGAAGTTTCATCTTTACCTGTATGGTAGGGAATTCACCATACTGACTGATCATAAACCACTCCTTCAGATCTTTAGCCCTGACAAAGGCATCTCCCAGACGACTGCGGCCCGTCTTCAACGCTATGCCCTATTCTTGGGAGCATATAGCTACAAAATCCAGTATCGCAGCCATGATGCCAATGCTAATGCGGATGCCATGTCCCATCTGACAAGGACATTAACAGACTCTTCTCCACCTGTCAAGAGTTGTCGTTACACCAGCCTGTCCTTTCTGTCTTCCGGGGAAGTAGCAGCCCATACAGCCAAGGATACCTTCCTTAAGACAATACTCACCTGGGTACGGTACGGTTGGCCTGCAACTGTCACACAGGATTATGAACCTTACTTCCGTAGGCGTCTGGAATTAACTGTGGCTGGCAACTGTGTTTTATGGGGAGACCGAGTGATCGTTCCACAGACCCTCCGGAGACACATTCTGGACTTGCTACATACTGGTCATCCCGGGGGCACACGTATGAAACAAAAGGCCCGAGGTTATGTGTGGTGGCCGAACCTAGACTCAGATATCACGACATATGTGAATGAGTGTGCTGGATGTGCACAAACTGCAAGAGACCCTCCTCGAGGGTGCGTCCAGCCCTGGACTTGGCCCACGGTTCCCTGGTTTCACCTACACTTGGACTTTGCAGGCCCGATCAGAGGACACACCTTTTTGATCATTATTGATGCCCATTCAAAGTGGCCTGAGGTCATTCCTGTTACCCAGCCGACGACTAAGGCAACGATTTCCATACTGTTACATCTTGCTGCTACGTTTGGATACCCCAGAGAAATTGTCACAGACAACGGTGCACAATTCACAAGCCAGAAGTTTCAGGGTTTCCTGACTGCCCACAACATCAAACACAAGTTGACCGCACCTTACCACCCGGCTACAAATGGTCAAGCAGAAAGGTTTGTACAGACCTTCAAACGCTATTTCCAAGCTACTGTGGCTACAAGTAAACAACAGTCCCTGTCACCCCAGCAGCTGGACTCCTTCCTTTCTGCTTACAGAACCACACCACATGCAACCACTGGGAAAACTCCAGCTGAACTTCTTTTGGGTCGGCAGCCATGGACTGTTTTGGATATGCTCCACCCTCAAACGGTCCAGGAACATGTACGGCAGTCCCAAGACAAGAGGGTCGAATACGACAAGATTCCCCAGTTTACAGCCCAGCAAAAGGTATGGGCTCGATCTTATGGCGCTTCCAACAAGTCGCAGAGACTTTGGGACCCAAAATGTATAGAGTCTGCCTGGAAGATGGTTCCATTTGCAGACAGCATGCGGACCAATTGCGTCCTCCTTCTCAGCTGCCTGAATCCCTGACATCGGCTGCACCTCCAGTGTCTCAAGGATCTGCTCCTACCGGATCAGGAGGCATTGAGACTGATGCTTGGGGGGACTCTGAACTTTTGAACTCAGCTCCAACAGAGCCCTCCAGCCCTGGTCCAGAGGTCTGTTCATCCTCTGAGCTAGGGGATCCCCTCTTGGCCCCATTCCGGCCAGCCCTGCTTCCTCCAGCCCCGAGGCCCTGGGTGTCCGTCCTCAACGACGCTGTCGCCCTCCTGACCGGTTTCAAATGCAAGAGCGGTTACGAGACTTTCGACGGGCCCGCCGAAAGTGATCCGCTGCCATGTTCTCCCCGTAGTGTCTCTGGAAGTTGTTCTCACATCCGGACGCGGAAGAAGCCATGTAAATCTCCTGAGTTGGAGAACTGTATGGGACAATTATGAGTTACTGTTTTATGCCTGTTCTCGCTTTGTTGTGTTTTTTTTTTGTTTTTTTGTTGTTTTTTGTTTAGGGATGGATGGAAGGTGTTATACCTGAAGGGTTTCACATGTACTGTCACTTTAAGGCTGGCTCCACCCAGGAGTGATGACAAGGGTCAAGGGACAGAGTGGCCATTTTAGACACATGTAGAGATGTATTGATATACAGAGCTGTCCTGTAATGCTATACAGAGAGTACTAAATAAACATCCGTTGTTCCAGACCAGAGTCCTGTGTCTCTCACAACACGGAGAATATAACACATCCAATGCAGAGTGACCAGTGCCCCCCATCCAATGCAGAGTGACCAGTGCCTGATTACACAGAGCGGGTTCTTCTGCTTACCCCGTGCGAGTGCTGTCATACGAAGCCCCGCCTCCTGGACCAGCTTTTATGATAGACGCCACCAGTGTGCTGTCTATCATAGGTAGGAGCCGGTCCAGGAGGCGGGACTTCGTATGACAGCGCCCGTGCCGGGTAAGCATAAGAACCCTGTTCTGTGTAATCAGAGGGCACTCTAATCCCCATCCCCCTTCCCCTCCGAAGGCAGCCTAATAGGCCCTATTAGGCCTATTTGTGGCCGATACAGATACTTTCAAAAAAGTGAATATCGGCCTCCGATTATCGGCCAATTTGATAATCGGTCGATCCCTATAATCTGTATACAGAACACCTCCAGGTAGCCATATTGTATTGTATTTTCAGAAAATTTAGCTGCAGATTGAAAAGGAAAGGTCATTTTTAATAACATTCAATTACAATATGATTTGTGTCGCTATTTTATAAGCTATATTGTTCTTTCTTTATTTGCTATTTTTTTTCCCCCACGAAAGTGGAGTTGTCCTTTAAACTAAATAATTACAATTGTTTAACATACCCAGTGCTTTAGCAAATTAAATATCAACCCCAACACCCCCCCCCCCCCCCACCCCGAATATGTCAAGACAATATTTTCACTAAAAATACACTAAAATCAATCTTAGCAGACACAAACATAACAGAGAACCTGTGTGAATTAGCCCGTTTTAATTGTTTTTTTACATTTTTTTTAAGAGTTAAAAATGTGTACAATTATTTTATTTTACAATTTTTTTATTACATTGTTTAATTGCTATTTTCTTTTACAATTTGTTATTTTTTACGGGACAGGGAAGCCTGCAGCGCTGCGGGAGTGGGAGCACAGTGAAGGGGGGCACACGGGAGGGGGGGGATCAGGAGCAGGCAGAAAAGGGAGGGGAATTGGTGTCGGAGAAGGAATTACAGGAACAATACCCTGTGTCTGTGTCTCTCCCCGCAGCAGCTGAAAGTTGGCAGGAGGAGGAGAAACTGGCTTTCAGCTGCTGCAGAGAGCCGCACAGGGCTTCCTTCTGTACTTCCCCCTCCGCCCGACTGCACCGATTCCCAATGCTGTTGGGGTCCCTCTGTGTGCCCCGACCCCCCTACAGGAGGACTGGTGCTCCCCCCCCCCCCCCCATCAGCGGCCCTGCTTGTACTGTACATGTAGCAGCATTTCCAGGCATTGAGCCTGATGTGGGTCTGCCATGGTCTCCGGTAACACCAACAGCACATTTAAGCTGATTGCCCAAGTGTGAGATCTGAGACAATGAACAGTCCGGCATCTTTGGTTTGTTTTGTTTATTTTATATGGGGATGGGAGAAGGGAATGAGTGGGATACTCCTCTGGCTCAGCTAGGTACAAATTGGGACACTTGAAGAAAAATGCCTTCAAACGCTGGCTTGATGCCCAACGCTTGCTGGCGCTTGCAGATACTGACTTGCTGTCACTGAACTGAAGACTGACTTCCGACACTCTGGTTAGCTCAAAAATCCTTTACACGGCTTCCTCCAGCCCTTCCTGACTGAGGTAGCCACTTGTAGACACTGCTGCAACTGTCAACACTGTAATACTGTATACAGGTCCCTCTAAAAAAATGTGCATATTGTGATAAAGTTCATTATTTTCTGTAATGTACTGATAAACATTAGACTTTCATATATTTTAGATTCATTACACACAACTGAAGTAGTGCAAGCCTTTTATTGTTTTAATATTGATGATTTTGGCATACAGCTCATGAAAAACCAAAATTCCTATCTCAAAAAATTAGCATATCATGAAAAGGTTCTCTAAACGAGCTATTAACCTAATCATCTGAATCAACTAATTAACTCTAAACACCTGCAAAAGATTCCTGAGGCTTTTAAAAACTCCCAGCCTGGTTCATTACTCAAAACCGCAATCATGGGTAAGACTGCCGACCTGACTGCTGTCCAGAAGGCCATCATTGACACCCTCAAACAAGAGGGTAAGTCACAGAAAGAAATTTCAGAATGAATAGGCTGTTCCCAGAGTGCTGTATCAAGGCACCTCAGTGGGAAGTCTGTGGGAAGGAAAAAGTGTGGCAGAAAACGCTGCACAACGAGAAGAGGTGACCGGACCCTGAGGAAGATTGTGGAGAAGGACCGATTCCAGACCTTGGGGGACCTGCGGAAGCAGTGGACTGAGTCTGGAGTAGAAACATCTAGAGCCACCGTGTACAGGCGTGTGCAGGAAATGGGCTACAGGTGCCGCATTCCCCAGGTCAAGCCACTTTTGAACCAGAAACAGAGGCAGAAGCGCCTGACCTGGGCTACTGAGAAGCAGCACTGGACTGTTGCTCAGTGGTCCAAAGTACTTTTTTCGGATGAAAGCTAATTTTGCATGTCATTCGGAAATCAAGGTGCCAGAGTCTGGAGGAAGACTGGGGAGAGGGAAATGCCAAAATGCCTGAAGATTTTGGAGCACTTCATGCTTCCATCTGCTGAAAAGCTTTATGGAGATAAAGATTTCATTTTTCAGCACGACCTGGCACCTGCTCACAGTGCCAAAACCATTGGTAAATGGTTTACTGACCATGGTATTACTGTGCTCAATTGGCCTGCCAACTCTCCCGACCTGAACCCCATAGAGAATCTGTGGGATGTTGTGAAGAGAAGGTTGAGAGACGCAAGACCCAACACTCTGGATGAGCTCAAGGCCGCTATCGAAGCATCCTGGGCCTCCATAACACCTCAACATTGCCACAGGCTGATTGCCTCCATGCCACGCAGCATTGAAGCAGTCATTTCTGCCATTTCTGCAAAAGGATTCCCGACCAAGTATTGAGTGCATAACTGAACATAATTATTTGAAGGTTGACTTTTTTTGTATTAAAAACACTTTTTTTTTATTGGTCGGATGAAATATGCTAATTTTTTGAGATATGAATTTTGGTTTTTCATGAGCTGTATGCCAAAATCATCAATATTAAAACAATAAAAGGCTTGCACTACTTCAGTTGTGTGTAATGAATCTAAAATATATGAAAGTCTAATGTTTATCAGTACATTACAGAAAATAATGAACTTTATCACAATATGCTAATTTTTTGAGAGGGACCTATACTTCAGGGCCCAATCGCTGGCACCCCCTTTACTCTTCAGAGTTAACACTGGCACCCCCTTTTCTCTATTCCTGTACTGGCTAGCTAGCTCCAGTATCCCTCTGACCTGTTCTGGAGTGGTCACCTCTTACTAGGCAGACCCCCAGGGACAGTTCGCAGTACTCACGACTGGGAATGCTTTCCTGGAACTCGATCCCCCACAGCTCCGCTGGTCCTCAGCACACCAGATCCTCCTGGCAGCTCAGCTCAGCCCAGCCCTGTATCCCCTCAGGCAGCCCCCTGGGATACCCGATTCTTCCTCACAGGAGGAGAGACAGCCATACCCTCCCTCCTGGGACTCTGCTTCCCGGCAAAGACGCTGCGTCATGTACTCCCCTCAGACTTATACCCTCTCCCAGAATGCTGTGCGGCATAATCTGCCCTCCTGGGATAGATACAAGCCCGGGTGTGCCATTGGCCAGGTTTCCTCCACTGCCCAATAAGAGCCCTCATTGGGTTACAGTGGGGAGACTCCCCAGTCTCAACAGTCACACCTGGGAACCATGACAACCTAGCTGAACAAAACATGGCCCTGCTGATAAGCAGACAAGGCCCACTATATTTTACCTAGCACCTACCTTGGAGGGTGCTACATCCACATCAAATATCCACCAGAGAAATAAACCCTAAAGCCTATTCCAGCATCCTCTATCTTACCCCCCTTTGACTAACCCAAAACTATTTCTAGTCTTTAACATTTTTGATACATTTTTCCCAGGGTCTATGGTCTAGTCCTGGTCCTCTCCTGTCCTCAGTGGGGGGCAGGTCCTGAATAATGCAGAGAGTTCTGTGCAGCATTCTCCTGTAAGTTCTAGGCGGCCCTATGTCACCCCCAGGGGATCGGTCATTGATGCTCTGGGCCCACAGAAAATTGGATGAATAAGCCGAGCATTCTCCAAACTGAGAAAGCAGCAGAAAAATATTACTGCAGGGGGTATTGCTGTTGATAAGGTTAAAGTGGTTGTAAAGCCTCAAGGTTTTTCACCTTCTGTGCTTCAGTTCCCACCCCTGCCCCACCCCCTTCCCCTGCCCCAGCCAGGTCCATCTTACCGAATGGGCACGCTGGGCAGTTGCCCGGGGCCCCACTTGCACTGGGGGCCCCACCTGCCCAGCGAACCAACCCCAGCCAAGAAATAGTCACGATTCCCGCGTGCATCTCGCCCCTGAACTTAGCAGGTGGCATGCGCCCGTCAGCCCTGCGCTGTTGTCAGGCCACTTGGGCTGTGGAGGGGGAGCCCACAACTGCAGGAATGCCAGTCCACCTCCATGGGAACAGGCGCACACAGGACAGTCGAGTCTGACTCCTGTCCGTGTGTGTGTTCACCGGACCCAGCCGCCAAACTTGGAAGCTGTCATTAGCCTGGCACTGCTGTACCAATGAATATCGCCTTATCGATAATTTGCAATTTTATTCTCGTGGGTGATTGTGTAGGCGGGCCCCAGTGCACTGCATTGCCCGGGGGCTTATAATGCTCTTAAGATGGCACTAGCCCCACCCCCTTTTTCTTACCTGAGCCAGATCCGATCCAGCAAAGTGCATGAGTGCAGCGGCTCCAGGCGCTGTCTCTCTCCTTATCGGACAGATTCATAGCAGCAGGAGCCATTGGCTTCTGCTGCTGTCACTCAAATCCTGTGACACGGGAGCAGGGGGCGGGGCCGAGTCCCGCTGTCTGTGTCAATGAACGCATGGGTGCCCCCCAAGGAAAGCAGCTTTCCGTGGGGGGGGGGGGGCACCAGATAAAGGGGAGGGGACAGGAGCACTGGAAGAGGATAGAGGCTGCTCTGTGCAATCGTTTTGTACTTATAGGCATGCTTGTTATTTGTATTTATTTTTTTACTTACATTTTTATTGAGAGAAGAAACAAAAAATAAGACATAAGAAATATCCCAGTGGATGTTTGTTATTTTTTTTTTTCAATCAAAGGTTTACAAACATTTTAATGGGATACTAAAATCTCCACTTTTTTCATTGTTAAAATAACAAACATGTACTGGAAAATTTCTTGGGTCTCATTTTTTGTTTCCTCCTCTTCTCCAGTCCCTCACCGGCGCTCCTGGCCCCTCCCTCCTGCCAAGTGCTCCCACAGCAAGCAGCTTACTATGGGGGGCACCCAAGCTGAGCCTGCTGCTCTGCGTGTCCATTCTCTCCTCATTGGTTGACTGACTTTGATTGACCGCAGGGGGGAGCCAATGGTGCCGTGCTGCTGTCTCAGCCAGTGAGGAGGGAGAGTCCCAAGTAGCCGAGTCTATTGTGCAACATCGCTGGATCGAGATTGGCTCAGGTAAGTTTTCGGGGGCTGAGGGGGGGCTGCTGCACACAGAAGGTTGTATTGATTATTATAGAGATTCTCACCTCTGTTGCTCCTTAGACAAATGTAATTTATGACATACTATATGAAGAGCATTGATCCAATGAGATAAATGTCAGGTTAATTCACATAATTTATAAAGCTGTTTTTTGGGAAAGTCAAAAAATGTATTTCTGTGTTTTTTCTAGAGGACATCAGGAGCTTCCTGCGTCAGCTGTCTGCCTATGATAACCCATCACTGAGGAGGATATACGAGTATTACAAAGATGACCTCATCTACATCCTGGAGAACATGAACCCTCATTCCATCCTAGTAGAACTAAAATCTCGGAATGTCTTAAACACAGACGTAAGAAAAGGATATTTCTAAATTACCTACAACAAAATATGTAAAGGGGAACTCCGATTAAATAACTGTAAACATGGATCTCCCCACTTCTTTATAATTGTACTGTTGTAGAAAATTTTGATTGTGGACATTTCTTTAGTTAAATAGTCATAATGTCTCCCAGTGTCAGTTTTACCAGTAATCGCTAGTCACAGCGAATATTGCTTTAACTGTCATTGCAGGAAAGACTTGTTAGTGAAAACCTTCCATTAAGATGAGATGGCACAATACTTGTAGCAAAGAGAGTCCATCGCACAGATGTATAACCGCCATTCGGGGCCCCGCACTGCTGAGATATGTTTGTGATATGGAATTCTTATCATTTTACCAAGATTAATGGATGGCATCTTTTAGTCATATTTGATCCGTATGACTAAAATACTGCTGCTGTTATCTTATGCAGATAAAGCCTCATCAACTGGAACAAATAGAATGGTCGCTATTAAATATGGTTTATATATATACTAATCATATTTAATGAGATCCACTAACAGGTAATCAGTCCATGTTTATGAATGAGCACAGACAGGTCCATAAGATGGCAACTATTTCTGCTCATCTCTGTACATGGCTGTGTTTTTACATAAGCACTGTCTCTTTGTTCCCATTGTACTTTTTGAATGTATACATGTTCTGTGATTGGTGGTCTTGAAGCCACTCCCTGTAACCCCCTTTTGTCCACTGGCTGTAAATAAACCAGCCCTGCCCTGAGACTCATGCAGGAAACTCACAAAGCACAGACCACACATGGACACACAAGCTCTTACATTCATTCATGCAGATACAGAGGCACACAGAAACTCCCACACACACACAGAAACTCTTACCCACAAACACTTGCTCTTACCCACACACACGCATCCACATACCCCCATACATACCGAGAGAGAGACCGGGCAGATGGCATCGATATGACCCAGCGTGTCTGTTCCTTTTTTGTCACCGAGCGCTTGGTAAACCTTATGCAAAAGAGCGGTACATTTGTACTTTTCAGTACAAGCTATTAATGGCATTTGGTGTGTATTAATCTTGAGCGCACTGATCGGGTTTCTATGCTCCAAGCCCTATTAATTTCCACAACAGTATATCATATCACTCCAATACTGATCATAAACTCCAGAGCATAAAACTATGAAAACCACTTGCCGAAAACTATTTAACCACTTGCCGACCGCCGCCCGACTATATACGGCGGCGGTCAGCCCCTCCCAGACAAAGTGACGTACCGGTACATCACTAGCCTGGGAGTGAATAGGGGGCGAGCGTGCGCCACCGGAGGTGCGCTCCCGCCCCCGCTCGTACCCAAAGAAGCCGACGCGTGTGACCGGCGGACCCGATGTCCGCCGGTCACTCGCGATCGTCGGGTGGAGAGGGAGAAAGGCAGGAAACACGCCCCTAGGGACACACTTAACCCCTCCCTCTCCAATAAAGTTAACCCCTTCCCTCCCAGTGTCATTTTTACAGTAACAGTGCATATGTATAGCACTGATTACTGTAGTAATGTCACTGGTACCCCCAAAAGTGTCAAAAATGTCAGTCAAGGGTCCAATCTGTCCGCCGCAATGTTGCAGTCCTGCAAATAAAATCGCAGATCACCGCCATTACTCGTTAAAAAAAAAAAAAAAAAAAAAAATTACAAAAATCTTTCCCTTAGTTAGTAAACGCAATAACTTTTGCGCTAAAACCATTTAAAATACGCTTTTTTTTTTTTTACCAAACATATGTAGCAGAAAACAAATTGGCCTAAAATGTTAAAAAAATTAGATTTTTACATTTTTTTTGGGGGGGGGAATTTCATATAAAAAAAATGTGAAAAAACGGAAAATTTATATCAATACTTACCGTAATTTTCCTTTCCTGATAGAACTCCATGGCAGCACACGTATGGGTAGGCTCCGCCTCCTCTCCTACCCTATAGGACCCCACTCCCATAAATTTTTGCTCCAAGCCAGGAGCCGTGTTCCATATATAGACTACTCCAGCAGATGGGAGGGAACTCCTGCTGCCATGGAGTTCTATCAGGAAAGGAAAATTACGGTAAGTATTGATATAAATTTTCCGTTTTCCTGACAGACTCCATGGCAGCACACGTATGGGAAATAACTAGCCATACACACCCGGGTGGGCAACTGCTGGTCAAACAGAAATAGGTTTAATTTGCACCGTCAACAGACAAAATTTTTAAACCAAAATCAACTGAGGATAAAGAAGCAGGTTCAACACAATAGTGTGACATGAAAGTGTTAATTGAGGACCATGAGGCCGCTCTGCAAATGACATCTGGTGCAACATGAAGGGAAGCCGCCCAAGACGTAGAAATCCCTCTGGTGGAATGAGCCGTCACCACTTCCGGAGGAGCCAGTCCCTTGGCTCTATATGCCCACTGGATGGTCTGAACTATCCAGCTAGAAATTGTTCTGGAAGAAGCCCTCTTGCCTCTGTTCTTTCCATAAAAGAGAACAAATAGATAGTCTGACTTGCGAAAGGAAGCTGTGAACTTCAAGTATGTTTGAAGGACTTCGCCCACATCCAACGGATGGGTACTCTGGTCATCTTGAGACTTGAATGTAGGTAAAACAATCTCTTGGTTGACATGAAAAACTGAATTTACCTTCGGATTGGACCCTAGCATAGGGACCAGGACAACCCGATCAGGAAAAAATGTCAGAAAAGGTTCTTTGCAACCTAGGTCACTAATTTCAGAGACACGTTTAGCCGATGTGATGGCTACTAAAAAGGCCGTCTTCATAGACAGATTCTTAAGGAAGAAGGAATCTCCATGTTCCAAAACTGTTGTTGAGAGAAACTCAAGGACTAGTGGAAGGTCCCATTTGGGGAACCTGGGTTTCCTGGGAGGTCTCATTCTTGACGCACCTCTGAAAAACTGCCGGACCAGAGGATGTTTTGCCCATGAGGTCCCCGTGAAGGCAGAGATTGCTGAGATCTGTACTCTGAGAGAGCCAACAGCCAGAGATAGGTCTAAGCCTGTCTGGAGGAACCCCAGAATGTGATGGATCTTAGGATTAGTGATGAAATCGGACTCATTAGACATGTAATCCTCAAACTTAGACCAGATCCTCTCGTAGACTTTGTTGGTGCCCGGTCTCCTGGCACTCATCATTGTGGACATTGCCGCACTTGGACAGCCAAGAGCTTTTAGTCTTTCCCTCTCAAGGACCATGCCATGAGATGTAACTGCGCTGGGCATGGATGCAGCACTGGACCCTGAGATAGAAGGTCCGACCTGAATGGCAGGGGAACAGGATCCCGAAAGCTCAGTTGGAGCAGCAGAGGAAACCAGGGCCTCCTTGGCCAAAACGGAAGAATTGCTATGATTTCTACCCTCTCTCTCCTGAGTCTCTGCAGGAACTTGAATATCACTGGGACCGGGGGAAAAGCATATGCTTTGTGGAACTTCCAGTGGTCCGTCAGAGCATCTACCCCGTAGGCTTGGGGGTAACGCCATCTCGAGTAGAATTTCGTCAGTTTGGCATTGTTTGGTGAGGCAAACAGGTCTACTTCCGGAAGAATCCCCAGAGAGATGACCCACTTGAAGGTTTCTGGATGAAGAGACCATTCGTTGTTGTCTAGATTGGTTCTTGACAGAAAATCTGCCTGAACGTTCTGGACTCCTGGAAGATAAGCAGCTGATAGATTGGCAAGATTCCGTTGGGCCCATGCCATGATCGGTTTCACTTCTTCCAGAAGGGAGGAACTGCGGGTGCCCCCTTGCCTCTTGATATATGCGACTGCCGTCGTATTGTCTAGCCGTAGAAGGACCGAGGACCCTTTCACCAAGTGACGGAAAGCCATGATGGCACGAAAAGCTGCCCGAAGCTCCAGGACATTTGAGACCAACCCGAGGGTGGGAAAGTCCCACCTGCCCTGGGCCACCTCTGACAGGCAGTGCGCACCCCAGCCCGTCTGGCTGGCATCCGATGTCACAACGATCCAAGGAACGGGAACGATCGAATGACAATTCAGGAGATTTTCCCGTTGTAGCCACCAAGACAGACTCGCCCTCATAGAGGATGTTATCCGTACAGGAGTGTCTGGATTCCCAGAGCTCCATTGGCGGAGGAAACCGATTTGAAAGGGCCTCATCCTCCACTGTGCCCACTTGACCATGGGGGCCGTGGAGACCATGGTCCCTATTATTTTCAGACACTGTGATGCCCGAAGATAAGGAGTTGACATTGCCGGTTGTATTCTGCTGCGGATCACCGGAATCTTCTCCACTGGAAGAGAGATGGTGCCTCTGGAGGTGTTGAAGAGTGCCCCCAGGAAGATCAAGGATTTTGACGGATCCAGATGGCTTTTCTCCAGATTCAGGAGCCACCCGAATTCTTGAAGGGTGGAGATTACCTGAGATCTGTGTTGCAGAATCTGTGCTTGGTCTTGAGAAAGAAGAAGCAGATCGTCTAAGTAGTGAAACAGTCGGATCCCTTTCGATCTGATCAGAGCTACAATAGCCAGTAAGACCTTTGAAAAGACTCGAGGTGAGGTGGTAAGCCCGAAAGGGAGACAGGTAAACTGGAGATGCACTTGACCCACGGCAAAGCGAAGAAACTTTTGTAGTTCTGCTGCCACTGGGACATGGAAATAGGCATCTTTTAGATCTATGGAGATCATCCAATCTTCTGGTTGCACCACTTGGCGGATAGTGAAGAGTGTCTCCATCCTGAACCTCTCTTTCTTTATGAAAGAGTTCAGATGAGTCAGGTCTATGACCGGTCTCCAAGAACCGTTTTTCTTTAGCACCATGAATAGAGGTGAATAAAGGCCTTGAAACCTTTCTTCGGCCGGAACTGGGATGACAGCACCTTGAGAGATCAGGGAATCTACGTATGACAGAAGAATTGACTTCTTTTCTTCCACGCGAGGTAGAGCCGTAGGGATGAACCGCAGAATTGGAGTTTCTTCGAAAGACCAAACGTGACCATGAGACACAGTCTTGACGGTCCACTGGTCCGTAATCGAGGCTGCCCAAACGTGCGCAAACTGACGTAGACGAGCGCCTACTCGCAACGCTTGAGCAGGCCTGATATCAAAAAGACTTTGTGGTCTCCCGACCACTAGAAGGTGTTCCCTTGTTGAACTTCTGACCTGTAGGTTGAGATCTTTTCCAATTCTTTCTGAACTCACGTCCAGGCCTGTAAGAGCGAGCTTCTCTGGATCGATCCGAACTTGGTTTGTGCTGAAATCTTCTGCGGTCAAACAAACGGCGATCCTGAGGGAGGAAACCTGATTTACCACCAGTGGCACGGGTAATGGCACTGTCCAGCTTGTTGCCAAAAAGGGACGCACCCTCAAACGGAATCCTGCACCAGGCTTGTTTGGAAGCAGGATCGGCCAGCCAGGGACGTAACCATAAAGCACGTTTGGCCGTGACAGAAGAGAGCATGACCCGCGCCACCAGGCGAATGATATCAATGGAAGCCTCTCCCAAAAAGGCCGTTGCTAACCTTAGTTCATACACAGCCGAGCTTCTGGCTGCTTCTTCTGAGACACCTTTCAGTGTGGTCTCCACGTTATCTACCCAAGCCTCCATAGCTTTGGATGTGGCTGCAAGGGCTAGGGCTGGCTTGCAGGTCATACCAGCTAACAGATAGATCTTTTTGAGATCCGTATCAATTCGTCTATCCAGACCATCTTTAAATGAGACGGAATCTTCCAAAGGTAGGGTAACGTGTTTGACTAGCCTCATCAAGGCTGCGTCTATTGTAGGTGCAGAATCAAGATGCTTCACTTTGTCGGTCTTAAAAGGATATAACCTGGAAAATTTGGACGATAAGGAATTCTTTCTTTCAACTCCATGCCATTCGTCTGTAATGATTTCCCCCAGCTCATTCAGAAAAGGGAAATGATCCCGTTCTTTCTTGAGATGTTTAAAGTATTTCTTCTGTTTTGCTGGGGAGTCTGCTGGCTCTTCCCATTTTAACGCCTCTTTTACCGCTCTTACTAGCGGAGAGATCATGGCAAAATCAAAACCTGAACTTTGGTCTTCTAGGTCATCCTCACTTTCAGAGGAATCCGAGAAGCGACTCGGCTGGGAAGTGCCTGGCTCTACGTCTTCCCTCTGAGGGAGAACTGGAGTATCAGTTATATGACCAGACAGCCGGTTGGAATCCCAATCCCTTAAGGATTCTTGCACGATCCGCCTGACCAGGGTTTCCACTGGTGGATCTGGGACTTGTTTTTCCTTGATTGCCCGAGAATAGCAGGCATCACACAAGGATCTATCCTCAGGGACTACAGCCCTACAACCCCAGCAAGATTTGTGTGCGGGGCGGTCAGCATGGCGGGAAGACCGGCTTGGACAATCATCATGGCGTCTAGACCTAGACCTGGATCTATGGTGCCTGGATTTGGATGATGCATGGTGATGGCCTGAAGGTGATCTGTCCTTTGATCCCGATGCAGGACGTTGGTCAGACCTAAAAGGGCTGAAAACAAAGGAAAGAAAAGCTCAGGCTACAGTAAGCCAGCTGGCAGACAAGCGAGAGTTAAAAGCTAAAGCTCACCTGTTGCGCAGGGACTGGCCACCGGGGGGCGGTGAGGCATCCATTGCAAATCACAGCGAGATAACCTGCAATAGGAAGGATGTAAGAACTCAATCTTACCTTCCCATAGCCGCCTTTCCCCTCCCCCATTCAAGCAGGACTGACCCAGCACAGGACTTACCAAACACAGGCAGAGACACAGCGTGGGGAGGCCGCCGCAAAAGCCCACAGACATCCCAAGAATGACAGCTCCATCAGCTGTTTAAATTTCCCGGGAGCCGTAAAGCCACGCCCCCCCGACGCCACCGCGTCATGGAGGACCGGAAGTGGCGTGCGCACATGCGCAGACCACTTAGGAACCAAGCCTCGCAATGAACACCCAACTGGGAATCAGGAGGCAGGGGGAGGAGCCGAGAGCGTCGGCCTGGAACGCAGGAGCGCTCCAGCCGCCATACTAACCAGGAAGCAAAACGATATAAAGTATAAAGTAAGCAATACATTACCACCAATACCGACAGAAGGACCTGGAACGCTCCTCAACCGGAGACTAGCGTGTGCGTCAGGGCATAAGGGCCTCCCGCTAGTAGCAAGGACGTTTGGCCAAGCGATGCAGCCCACCTCTCATTCAGGATTTATGGCATCTTCCGGCATCATTTCAAATTGCCCGGGTCCACCCAGTAGTACTGAGATTGCTGGACTAAGGTAGAAAGGCATCATCCAGGAAAGTCACACGCCACCAGGTATGTAAGAAAACGCATCCTATAAGGTAAGACTTCTCTTGCGGAAGGAGGACAAAAAAGGAACACGGCTCCTGGCTTGGAGCAAAAATTTATGGGAGTGGGGTCCTATAGGGTAGGAGAGGAGGCGGAGCCTACCCATACGTGTGCTGCCATGGAGTCTGTCAGGAAATATTGTTATTTTTGCAAAATGGACGCTCTTTTTTTGTTTATAGCGTGTGATCAAAAAATTGCACAGGTGATCAAATACTACCAAAAGAAAGCACTGTTTGTGGGAAAAAAAAGGACGTCAATTTCATTTAAGTACAGCGTCGCACGACCACGCAATTGTCCGTTAAAGTCATGCAGTGCCGAATCGCAAAATAGGCCCTGGTCAGGAAGGGGGTAAAATCTTCCGGGGCTTAAGTGGTTAAACCATTTTCACACCCGCTTCAACCGGAGGATCTGATTGTATCTATTCATATTGTATTTATCTTATTATCTTTTTATTGCTCTAAATACTCGCAGGCAAATGTTATAATGTAAATCAGATATTTCTAGCTCCTAGTAAAGTGTACCCAATCCTTGTATGGATAATGTGGAGTGGCGTGTTGAATTTTAAGAAGAACTCCAGGAATGTGATTACTTTAACCAGTTCCCACCCAGCCTATAGTAGAAAGGTGGCTGGGCAGGATCGCTCTTGTTCTGGATGGACATCATATGATGTTCACTCAGTCTTGCTGCGCATGTGCGCTCCCCAGGGTACGCGGGACACCACGATGTGCACTGTGTTCCTCTGACACAACGCATCATTGATCGGGGTAAAGAGCCAATGCCAATGTCCTGGTGCTCCTGGGCCTTCAAAAAATGTGATAAGTAGTCAGGGAATTATACTGAACAAAATTATAAACGCAACACTTGTTTTTGCCCCCATTTTTTATGAGCTGAACTCAAAGATCTAAGAAAACTGGGATTCATCCGTGAAGAACACCTCTCCAAAGTGCCAGATGCCATTGAATGTGATCATTTGCCCACTCAAGTCGGTTACAACGATGAACTGCAGTCAGGTGGAGACCCCGATGAGGGCGACATTTGTGCAGAAATTCTTTGGTTATGCAAACCGATTGTTGCAGCAGCTGTCCAGCTGGCAGGTCTCAGACGATCTTGGAGGGGAAGATGCTGGATGTGGAGGTCCTGGGCTGGTCTCAGATCATCTTGGAGGTGAAGATGCTGGATGTGGAGGTCCTGGGCTGGTGGTCTCAGACCATCTTGGAGGTAAAGATGCTGGATGTGGAGGTCCTGGGCTGGTCTCAGACCATCTTGGAGGTGAAGATGCTAGATGTGGAGGTCCTGGGCTGGTCTCAGACCATCTTGGAGGTGAAGATGCTGGATGTGGAGGTTCTGGGCTGGTCTCAGACCATCTTGGAGGTGAAGATGCTGGATGTGGAGGTCCTGGGCTGGTCTCAGACCATCTTGGAGGTGAAGATGCTGGATGTGGAGGTCCTGGGCTGCTCTCAGACCATCTTGGAGGCGAAGATGCTGGATGTGGAGGTCCTGGGCTGCTCTCAGACCATCTTGGAGGAGAAGATGCTGGATGTGGAGGTCCTTGGCTGGTCTTAGACCATCTTGGAGGTGAAGATGCTGGATGTGGAGGTCCTGGGCTGGTCTCAGACCATCTTGGAGGTGAAGATGCTGGATGTGGAGGTCCTGGGCTGGTCTCAGACCATCTTGGAGGTGAAGATGCTGGATGTGGAGGTCCTGGGCTGGTCTCAGACCATCTTGGAGGTGAAGATGCTGGATGTGGAGGTCCTGGGCTGGTCTCAGACCATCTTGGAGGTGAAGATGCTGGATGTGGAGGTCCTAGGTTGGTTTGGTTACACATGGTCTGCGGTTGTGAGGCCACGTATGTGCAGAAATTCTTTGGTTATGCAAACCGATTTGTTGCAGCAGCTATCCAGCTGGCTGGTCTCAGACGATCTTGGAGGTGAAGATGCTGGATGTGGAGGTCCTGGGCTGGTCTCAGACCATCTTGGAGGAGAAGATGCTGGATGGAGAGGTCCTGGGCTGGTGGTCTCAGACCATCTAAGAGGTAAAGATGCTGGATGTGGAGGTCCTGGGCTGGTCTTAGACCATCTTGGAGGTGAAGATGCTGGATGTGGAGGTCCTGGGCTGGTCTCAGACCATCTTGGAGGTGAAGGTGATGGATGTGGAGGTCCTGGGCTGGTTTCAGACCATCTTGGAGGTGAAGATGCTGGATGTGGAGGTCCTGGGCTGGTCTCAGACCATCTTGGAGGTGAAGATGCTGGATGTGGAGTTCCTAGGCTGGTGTGGTTACACATGGTCTGCGATTGTGAGGCCAGTTGAATGTACTGCCAAATTGTCTGAAACGCCTTTGGAGACCGCTTTTGGTAGAGAAATTAACATTCGATTCACGGGCAACAGCTCTGGTGGACATTCCTGCAGTCAGCATGCCAATTGCTCGCTCCCTCAAAACTTGTGACATCTGTGGCATTGTGCTGTGTGATAAAACTGCACATTTTAGAGTGGCCTTTTATTGTGGCCAGTCTAAGGCACACCTGTGCAATAATCATGCCGTCTAATCAGCATCTTGATATGCCACACCTATGAGGTGGATGGATTATCTCGGCAAAGGAGAAGTGCTCACTAACACTGATTCAGACAGATTTGTGAACAATATTTGAGAGAAATGGGCCTTTTGTGTACATAGAAAAAGTCTTAGATCTTTGAGTTCAGCTCATGAAAAATAGGGGGCAAAAACAAAAGTGTTGCGTTTATAATTTTGTTCAGTGTAGATGTATAATTTACGGTATGCCCCTAGAATGCCTGAAGGTGCTCCTTGGATGTTGGGCCTCTCTCTATGTGGCTAGGCTGTGGAAAACGTCTCACACATGTGGTTTCCCCTTACTCAGGAGGAGTAGCAGAATGTGTTTTGAGGTTAAATTGCAAGTATGCATATGCCGTGTATGAGAAATAACTTAATATGACAATTTTGTGGGAAAAAATTAAAACTTCCAAAACTCACAATGCCTCTTACTAAATACCTTGTGCTTTCTACTTTCCAAAAAGCAGTAATTTGGGAGGTAATTGTAGTGTCCTGCCATTTTCGGGCCCACTAAATGAGATAGGCCGTCAGTACATCAGACTTGATCAATTTTCAATTATACGTACCATAGCTTGTAGACTCTATAACTTTCACAAAGACCAAATAATATACACAGATTGGGATTATTTTTACCAAAGAAATGTAGCAGTATACATTTTGGCCTAAATTTATGAAGAAAAAGGACTAATTTAAAAGATTTTTTAATAGAAACTAAAAAAAAACATGTTTTTTTTGCACTTATAGCACAAAAAACCCAGTGTTGATTGAATATTAACAAAGAAAGCACTCTCTGTCTCAAAAAAAATGATTTTGTTTGGTTACAGTGTTGCATGACTGAGTAATTGTCATTCAAATTGTGAAAGCACTGAAAGCTGAAAATTGGCCTGGGGAGGAAGAGGTAAAAGTGTCCGGCATTGAGGTGGTTAAACATATAATTTGGGCCAGCTTGGTGTTAATTAATTATGAAGATACCCTGTATGGCCGATGAGGAATCTGTAATTTACTGTTGTAGCCTATGCTATATACAGGAAGTGGCATCTGTGTAATAAATAAAGAGAGGCACCTTCTCTGGCACCTCTGCCACTCAGGAGAAGCCTTGTATTTTTTCAGTAAATACAAGGCTTCCTTTGATTGAGACAAGGATGGTTATGTCATCTTCCCACCTCTTCGTCCCAGCCAACTAGAGGAAGCCTAATATTCATTAACCACTTGCCGACCGCCGCACGACTATCTACGGCGGCGGTCAGCCCCTCACAGGCAAAGTGACGTAGGTCTACGTCGCTCGCCTGTGAGGGTTTAGGGAGCGAGCGCGCGCCGCCGGAGGCGCGCTCCCGCTCCCGCGTGGTCACGGACCCCCCCGCGCGTGTGACCGGCGGACCCGATCGCCGCCGGCCACTCTGCGATCGGCGGGGGAGAGGGAGAAAGTCAGGCAGCTTGTGTAAACAAGCTGCCTGTCATTCTCCTCTCTGTATGAGAGATGATCACATGGATCTACTATGTAGATCCATTGATCACTCTGCATACAGTTGAAGCCACAGCCAATCACAGTTAGAATCACGCCCCTAGGGACACACACAGCCCCTCCCTCTCAAATAAAGTTAACCCCTTCACTACCAGTGTATTTTTACAGTAACAGTGCATATATATAGCACTGATTACTGTAGAAATGTCACTGGTAACCCCAAAAGTGTCAAAAATGTCAGTCAAGGGTCCGATCTGTCCGCCGCAATGTCGCAGTACCGCAAAAAAAATCGCAGATCGCCGCCATTACGCGTTAAAAAAAAAAACAACAAAAATGACAAAAATCTTTCCCTTTGTTAGTAAACGCAATAACTTTTGCGCAAACCAATCAAAATACGCTTTTTGCGATTTTTTTTTTTTACCAAACATAGGTAGCATAAAACAAATTGGCCGAAAATATTAAAAAATTTTGATTTTTACATTTTTTTTGGGGGGAATTTCATATAAAAAAAAGGGAAAAATATTGCTATTTTTGCAAAATTTACGCTCTTTTTTTGTTTATAGCGCGTGATCAAAAAATCGCACAGGTGATCAAATACCGCCAAAAGAAAGCTCTGTTTGTGGGAAAAAAAGGACGCCAAATTCGTTTAGGTACAGCGTCGCACGACCGCGCAATTGTCCGTTAAAGTCACGCACTGCCGAATCGCAAAATACCCTCTGGTAGTTTAGCAGCCAAATCCTCCGGGGCTTAAGTGGTTAACAAATACAAGGCTTCTGCTGAGCAGTGGAGGTGATGGAGCATGTTCTTTATTAAAAAGACTGGACGTTGCTGGAGGTCCAGGAAAGCTGACTAAAGGGGAGACCCTGGAAAAACAGTATCGTGAGTACAGGGACTCGCGTCAATGGGCCTGACCTGGGGGGGGGGGGCACCCCAGGAGTAGAGTAGTCAGTGGACGGGTGTCGGCGGTCAAGAGCGAGAGAGGATGCCGAGGAGAGTGTCCTGACGATAATCTATAGTTCACCAAGTTGTCTTAGGAAAGAGTCTTAAAGAGGTTGTACACCGAGATTTTTTTTTTTCCTCTTCTTTAAATCCTGAAAGAGAAACCCATAATGAGCTAGTATGCATCGCATACTAGCTCATTATGAAATACTTACCTTAGAACGAGCCCCCGCCGTGCCGTCCGCTTACCTGTATGACGGGCGACATGTATAGTCGCCCGTCTTCCGGGATCGCGGCATCCGGCCATCTGATTGGCCGGAGCCGCGGTGACGTCACTCCCGCGCACGCGCGCGGGAGCCGACGGTCACGGCACGGGGCTCTGAAGGAACGGCACGATCTGCCGTTCCTTCAGAGCGCATGCGCCAGTGACGTCACTGGCTGCATTAAAGGTAAATATCTCCTAAACGGTGCATGTTTAGGAGATATTTACAGTACCTATAGGTAAGCCTTAATATAGGCTTACCTATAGGTACAACTTCCTGAGGAGGGTTTACTTCCTCTTTAACCCAAATTCACCTTTAGTGGCAGGGTGAATCAGCCTGGCTGTACATGAAGATAGAAGTCCTCCAATGTTGTGCATAGGTAATTCGGAGTATCCCACTATTCCCTTATCCTATCCCTAATTTATAATAAAACACAAAAACAACCAAATACCCCTGGACTGGTTATTGGAACGAGCCAAGGAGAAAGAGTGAGAAACTATGCATGTCCAGGGTACTGTTGGTAACTCAGGGGGGTATATTTGGCAGTCCTTGTGGGGGGCAGTGCTACAATCGCTATAGTGTGAACCAGCCCTAAAGCATGAAGAAGTGTGGGGCTAACTACTCTGTGCATCATCTAGCTACAGAGAGAGGTAAGGAAAAAATTATTTAAAGGCAAACAAGCAAAAATTAATGTGTATCATAATAATTCCTTTCCCTACACATCAGCGGCGTAATTAGAACCTTCAGGGCCCCGGTGCAAGAAACCATGAAGGACCCCCCCCCCCCCCCGGATCCCTGGCCGGGGCCCTTCCCTTCAAGCCTGGGGCTCTTTCCACTGATCCTGGGGCCCTTTACTCTCATTGAGGGGCCCTTTATTACGGTCCCGCAGTGGGGACCCTTTCTCAAGTTGTGCGGTGGGCCCCCTTCCTGCCATCTTGGGTCCTCCCCACGGTGGTGGAATGCCAGGGCCCGGTCGCAAGTGTGACCTTTGCAATCCTGGAAGTTCACCCACTGGTGTCAGTAGTTTTTATTTTTTGGTACTTTAATTGTATTATTTTTTATCATTTTATTCTACTTTTTTACAATGTCACTGACTATGACTCTGTCCATTCAGAAAATGAAGAAGCTGGTAAATTACATATTTACTGACCCCTTCCTGGTTCTCTATTGTGACACATCCCCTGCAGCAGCTGACAGGAGAGGGGAGGGAGCACAGTGTGGGGGGGGGGGGGACCAGGGGAGCACACAGGGGGCCAGAGACAGCAGAACACAAGTGAACTGGATAGGGGGGGCAGCAGCACAGTAGGGGGGGGGACCAGGGGAGCACACAGGGGCCCAGAGACAGCAGAACACAAGTGAACTGGATAGGGGGGCAGCAGCACAGTAGGGGGGGACCAGGGGAGCACACAGGGGCCCAGAGACAGCAGAACACAAGTGAACTGGATAGGGGGGGTTAGCAGCACAGTAGGGGGGGCAGGGGAGCACACAGGGGCCCAGAGACAGCAGAACACAAGTGAACTGGATAGGAGGAGTGGCGGGGCAGCATAGAGAGGAACCAATCTCCTCCATTTTCCTCCAGTTACAGGAGGAAAAAGGAGGACAGTGATTTCTCTACATGCTGCCCCTGCCACCCCTCCTATCCAGGTGTACAGGGGAGCCACACGGGCCCCCTCCTGGAGCATCAGGGTCCAGTTGTAATTGCAACCCCTGTATTTACGCCCCTGCTCCACACCCACTGAAATTTCAGATCAGGCTGACAGTGGAAGTGTCTGCACTGGATGCTAAAATAGTAAAGAATGGATCTGTGGCGAATGGCGCAGATCAGATCTGTATTCTCTCTTTTGCCCATAGCTCTAGTAGAGTCCTATTACATCAGCTGGTGTTAGGAGGGGCCAGTATGCAAAAGCCCACAAAGGTTAGGCAGAAGTCAGGCCTGTGTCAGTAGTGCCCAAAATATTTTCCTTATGACAGGATTATTTCACTGAATAAATAGTTCAGAGAAAACCAATAGTTTATGTTTATACATTAAAAAAAAAAAAAGAAGATGAAGCTACAATATTACCAGCAGATTTAGAACAATAATGTGATCTCTTTTCCAGGAATACCTGTCAATGGAAAGAGACCCGTCATCCTTCTCCCGCACCTTGTTACAAGATATTGAGAGACTGGGAAGGAAAGCTGTGATTGGACTCTGGGAATGTCTCTGTGTGTTACAGGAAGATGAACATGCTAATTTTTTGGCAGTTTTTAACGAAATCAGGCAAACAGGTAACAGACTTTTTGTTTTCAGGTAAGTTTGTGATAAAATAATGATTGATGCCAGTTATCGGAAGTATAACTCTTCTTTGAGTTACTTTGTTAGGACTTTTTTAACTTGGCTGCCTGGGGCTGTAAAACTTTGGGTATATTTTACTAGCCACAGGTACTACAGTATGTACAGCCAGGTCCGCTGATAAGGGGGGGGGGGGGGGGGAACCACCAGTGGTCCCAACAGCACCGAGAATCAGTGCGGTCAAGCGGAGGCGCAATTACAGAAGGAAGCAAGTTTCTCCCTCTCCTGCCAGCTTTCAGCTGCTACAGGGAGAGACACAGACACGGGGCATCGCTCTTGTAATTGCTTCTCTGATCCCCCTCCATGTTCTGCCTGCTTCTAATACCTTCCTGTGTGCCCCCCCCCCTTTCACTGCCCCCCAGCGCTGCAGGCTTCCCTGTCCTGTAAAAAAAAAAAAAAAAAGAAATGTAAAAAATAATAATATTAACAATTAAACATTGTAATAAATAATTTAAAAAAATGTAAAATAAAATAATTGTAAACTCTTTTAGCATTTTACATTTTTTTTTATGTAAAAAAAACAACTTGAAAGGGCGAATTCACACAGGTTCTCTGTTATGTTTTTTGTCCACTAATAATGATTTTAGTGTATTTTTAGTGGAAATATTGTCTTAAATATATTTGGGGGAGGGGGCGCTGTCAGGTAGGTTATACGGGGGCCCCGATATTTCTAACAGCAGACCTGTGTACAGGTGCGTCAATGGTTGTACACAGCTGTACACTGGTATATGCTGGTTCTTGCATAAACATGTGCATGCTGTGACAGAAAGTTAGGTAAATCTGTGGATGTAGTCACAGACAGGAGATACACTTCTGCTTGGGTTAGACAAATCACCAATTACTATAGGGTGTTGGCTGCAAAGGTAGCCAGGACGGCTTAAGGAAGTTGAAAGGCCTTCAGCTGTTTGGAATGAGGAAGTTAAGACCTCTATAATTTGTCCAAAGGAAGTCTATGGATTGCTGCCTCCTGACGCTGTGTGAGCTGGGAAGAGGAGGACAGTCAGATGTGTACCTCCCGACGCCGTGTGGGCATGGGAGAAGGACTGCTGCCTCCTGACGCCATGTGGGTAGAGGAGGACAGTCAGATGTGTGCCTCCCGACAAACTGTGTGAACATGGGAGAAGACCCCCTGAAGTGATGTGCGCTAAGGAGGGTACAAAGTGTGAAGACTTCTTAAGGTGAGAAAATGAACTATTTCTATGTGTAAGAAATAAAAGGAATGTTTGCTATGTGAAGAGACAAGCAAAGGGACATGTTCAATGTGAAGAGGAAAAGGGACATGTTCAATGTGAAGAGGAAAAGGGACATGTTCAATGTGAAAAGGAAAAGGGACATATTCAATGGACATTGGTTGTTTGAAGATAAAACATGGACTATTGAGAGTCTGCTGTATGATCAGCCAAGTCTGCCCAACAGTAGGTTGGGGACAGACTTCCTTAGATAGGTTCCTGTGTGTGAGAAGGTAGCCGCCCACAGTGGCAAGGATTTATTTTGTGTTTTATTTTATTTTGGATGTTTTTGCTGCATGCAGTCTGGTGAAGAAAATTGCATGAATAAACCAAACTGTTTGCAACCACTTCTCGGCTATCTCAATGTGTAACAAACCCCCCCAAGGGGTTATCCCTACCCGCCACCGAGCTAAAGTCCCCACATATGGTGGAGGTATGCATTGGGCAGAAGCAGAGATCCCTGCACAGAAGTGCATATGTTCTGTGAACTTTGTCTGGTGCATGAGATTGCACAATCTATGTGTGCAGGAGAGAAGATCCTGAAAGAGAAAAAAAAAAAAAAAACGTGTTTTAAAGAGACAGTGGTCTCAAAATTTTTGACGAACTGTGTCTGGTGCATGAGACTGCACAAACTGTGTGTACAGGAAAGGAGATCCTGCAAGAGAGAGAAAAGCTACTTGCTTTAAAGAGACAGTGGTCTCAAAATTCTTTGCTGGACTGTGAAAAATTTATTGTGGAGTAATTGAAGATGGGGCGGTCAAAATGCCTGAAAGATGCAAAGATAGCTGAAATGAGAGACCGGATTCTATGGATGGAGGGGATGCTACCGCCTGAACGAGCCCCATCCATGCCGGAACAGAATCTGCTAAAAAGAGAGGTTGTTGTCCCTAGCAACACTGAGGCAAATGCGGATTTTCAGCGGAGCTTTGCAGCTCAACAAAAGGCTCACCAAGAGAGCATGGCAGGCTGGAAACAGAGATGCCAGCAGCCAATGGAGGCCATCGGTTTGGAGAAAACCGAGTATGTGTGCAGGGCTGAGATGGATGCCTTGCAACGGAAAATGGAAGAAAAGGAACGAGCCCTGGAATTGCTTAGGATGGAGCATAGAAACGTGCAGGCTCAGGTGTTCCAGTGGGAAGAATCCACTGCTCTTCTTTTTTCCGAGTTGCACAAACGTAGAGAGACTATAATGGAGAAAGATACCATCCTCATGGAAAAGGAAATTGAAGTTCAGACTTTGCAGAAGCAAAGTATGTGTGATATGTTGGAGTTGCGTAATCAGCTGGAAAAAAGTCTTCAGTCTTTGGAAGCTACAAAAATAGACCTGCAGGGGGTGCAGGAACAGAATGTCGCTCTGAAAACGACATTGTCTCTCAGCTACAAGGAGAAAAATGAGAGAGAGGCTAAATTACTGAGTACTGTGTATGAGCTCACCACTTTGAGCAATGTGGTAGATGAATTGCGTACGGACTGTGAAAGTTGGAAAGATGAAGCCCAACGTGCTAAGCAGCAGCTAAAGGAGAAAGAAGCCTGTGTGGCAGAATTACATTCTCATTCCCAGAAACTAGCCAATGAGGTGAAGGCTCTTATGCAGGGAAAAGGAGATTGTGAACATAAGAGGGAAAAAGTAGAGGCACAGCTGCAGGAATCGCAAGTCAAGGCGTCAGAAGGTGACCGATTGTGTGCTAAGCTGTCAGAGAAGACAAACCGACTGCAGGTTGAGTTGGACAATGTTACAAATCAGCTTTCTCAAGCAGACAGCAAATCTAGAGAAATTGCCAAGGATTTCTCTATCTTGGAATAGCAGCTGCAAGACACGCAGGAACTCTTACAGGAAGAGAGGTGTCAAAGGCTGAGTTTTAGCACAAAGCTCAAACAAATGGAAGATGAGAAAAATGGCTTCCTGGAACAATTAAAAGAGGAGGAGGAAGCAAAGAAAAACCTATCAGAGCAAGTCGCAACATTGCAAGCTCAGATAGCGGATATGAAAAAACGCATGGAAGAAAGCGTTGGTTCATTAGAGAGTGTTGAAGATGTGAAAAAGAAGTTTGATCGGATGCTTGATGAGGAGAAGACTGTGTCTGCAAAATATGCAGAAGTACGCGACCGTGCAGAAACGGAGGCGTGTGATAACGAGAGCAAAGCCCTGTTCTTGGCTTGCTCCTTGGAGGAAGCTCTAGAGTGTAAGGCTGAACTAGAAAGAGAAAACAAACAGCTGTGTACAGAAATGGAAGATTTGGTCAGCTACAAGGATGATGTTGGGAAAAGCGTTCAGGAGCTAGAAAAGTCTAAGCGAGCCTTAGAACAGCAAGTAGAAGAGATGAAGATTCCGTTGCAGGAACTTGAAGAGGAATTACAGGCAACAGAGGATCTGTCCCAAAGAGGGGATAGTGTGCTTGATGCAGTTTATAAAAGGATCAGTGTTTTGGGGTCTGTCCTGAGTGAGCATCAGAAATGTGATGACATGTTGTTTGAATCACCCCTCTGGAATAAACATTTCCTTCAAAAACGCCACCTAGTGGAGAAAACTAAGGCTGTTGGTGAAAACGTGAAGCAAATGAATAAGTGCCTTTCAGGGAATATTTCCAAAATGGAACTGGTGAAAGACAGGTGGCAGAAGTTTGATCGTGATCTTGAGATACATTCCATGTGGAGTTCAGATAAAGAAAAGGAACCAGGTGACCTTGAGCGGTCAAATAGTTCAGCAGAAAGTGCATTGAAGAAACCTGTAATAGACTGCGTTGTTGCCTTTGACTCATGTGTTGGTGGAAGGAAAGTTGATGATGTCTCTGGAAAAAGGAACAGGGGTCACTTTGAAGAAATGTGTTACCGCCTGTTGTCGCAAATGGAAGGCCCTCTGCACAGCATCTCAGAGCAAGCTAAGCTCAAGAAACAAAGAGTCAATGATTGTGTACAGCTGTATGGAGAGGCAACTCAAGTCACAGAGGGACGTCAAGAGTCCCTACTTGGAACAAAGCTAAGTGAAGCAGAGGTTCTCAAAGTGTTGTGGAAATCATTTGTTGATTGCAGAGAGAGGCGTCTTAAGAATGTTGAAGACTTTAAGACTTGCAAAATTGAGTTGCCTATGGATCATGGTCCTCTATGGCGGATAGGACAGACAGTTATGAGGGACAAGCTGTCTGACATCTATGAGAAATCTGTCAATGAAGATGACAGAAATGAGAAGGAGCGAAATGATGCCAAAAATGCAGTTGAGAAATGTGTATATGAGAGGAGAGACAAGTTGTCTGACATTTATGAGAAATCTGTCAATGAAGATAACAGAAACAGTTTCATCCTGAAGCTTGAAGATACTAGGAGGCTTGTCAGTGAGTCAAGAGAAGTGCCTGACACGTGCGTGCCTGGAAATCTGTGTCCCAACTCTAGGGTTGAAACAAGAGGGGGGGGGGGTATGTGACAGGAAGTCAGGTAAATCTGTGGATGTAGTGACAGACAGGAGATACACTTCTGCTTGGGTTAGACAAATCACCAATTACTATAGGGTGTCGGCTGCAAAGGTAGCCAGGACGGCTTAAGGAAGTCTTCAACAGCCTTCAGCTGTTCAGAATGAGGAAGTTAAGGCCTCTATAATTTGTCCAAAGGAAGTCTATGGATTGCTGCCTCCTGACGCTGTGTGAAACTGGGGAGAGGAGGACAGTCAGATGTGTACCTCCCGACACTGTGTGGGCATGGGAGAAGGACTGCTGCCTCCTGACGCCGTGTGGGTAGAGGAGGACAGTCAGATGTGTGCCTCCCGACAAGCTGTGTGAGCATGGGAGAAGACCCCCTGAAGTGATGTGTGCTAAGGAGGGTACAAAGTGTGAAGACTTCTCAAGGTGAGAAAATGAACTATTTCTATGTGTAAGAAATAAAAGGAATGTTTGCTATGTGAAGAGACAAGCAAAGGGACATGTTCAATGTGAAGAGGAAAAGGGACATGTTCAATGTGAAGAGGAAAAGGGACATGTTCAATGTGAAAAGGAAAAGGGACATATTCAATGGACATTGGTTGTTTGAAGATAAAACATGGACTATTGAGAGTCTGCTGTATGATCAGCCAAGTCTGCCCAACAGTAGGTTGGGGACAGACTTCACTAGATAGGTTCCTGTGTGTGAGAAGGTAGCCGCCCACAGTGGCAAGGATTTATTTTGTGTTTTATTTTATTTTGGATGTTTTTGCTGCATGCAGTCTGGTGAAGAAAATTGCATGAATAAACCAAACTGTTTGCAACCACTTCTCGGCTATCTCAATGTGTAACAAACCCCTCCAAGGGGTTATCCCTACCCGCCACCGAGCTAAAGTCCCCACAATGCGTATAGACAAAAACCCAGAAAGCAGAATGCCATGCCAGTGTTTATGCAAGTACAAGTGTGTGGGGAGGTCCAGCAGCAGAAAACACTCAGAATCCAGTTGCAGGAACAAAACTTGTATTAACCGGTTAAGTTATAATGCGGCAGGCAGCCCCTCCTGCGCGAATCATCGTAGGTATACGTCGGCCGCGCGCCTGCAGCTAGGGGGCGAGCGTGCCCCGCCGCCGGCGCACTCCCGCCCCCACTCGGCAGCAGGGACTCTGATGCACAGGGCAGGTGGCTCAGATTGCCGCCTGACACCCACGATCGTTCCCTGCTGAGAGAGAAGGACAGGCAGCTGTTGTAAACGCATCTGACCGTTCTTCTCCCTGGGATGATCATAGAGCGCCTGTGATCCTTCTATATAGGGTCGCATGTGTCATTTCACAAGCCATGCCCCCTTACAGTTAGAATCACTCCCCTAGGCTCACATTTAATATATATATATACATATATATGTATATACATACATATATAGTGCTATAAATATATACATATTTATAGCACTGATTACTGTAGTAATGTCACTGGTCCCCCCAAAAGAAGTGTCAAAAATGTCAGTCAGGTGTCCGATCTGTTCGCCGCAATGTCGCAGTCCCGCAAATATCGCAGTTTGCCGCCATTACTAGTAAAAAAAAAAAAAAAAAACAATACAAATGACAAATCTTTCCCATAGTTAGTAGATGCGATAACCTTTGCGCAAACCAATCAAAATACGCTTATTGCAAATTTTTTTTTTTTTTTACCAAAAATATGTAGCAGAAAACAAATTGGCCTAAAATGTTAAAACATTTTGATTTTTACATTTTTATTTTTGTGAATGTCATATAACAGAATGTGAAAAATATTGTTTTTTTTTTTCAGAATTGTCGCTCTTTTTTTGTGTATAGCGCAAAAAATTAAAATGACACAGGTGATCAAATATGAATATGCATACTCCTCTCAACCAATCAGTAGGAGTTTCTCTGGCCACTGATGAATGCTGGGAGAAATTATATATATATACAATATTTATATTCGGAGAGGTCACGTGATCGGGTTCCTCCTATCCAAACCTTGGTCTGGTGTGGGTATTTGAGGAATAGCTGCATTGGGTAGGCCTGAAGCCTAAGGCCTAGCTGTGTGCTCTAGGCTTTGCAAGGGAGAGCCTGTTACCTGGAGGCATGAGGAAAGGGATGGAGCACTGAGATGAAGTACCAGCGGTTATTATTCCATTGAACGGGGACTATGGAGAGCATGGAAAAGCATCAAGATGGACTCATCCAGATAATTCCTGCATGGCACTGAGTTTTTGGTTGCTATAAGAGACATCTGTTGCAATGAAGGTACAGAATTTGGGTGCAGGTCAAAGGCCCTTTCTCTGTACTGCTGTCTACTTTGATTTTGTTGTCTTAAGGAGTCTGCTGGTCTGTTTGGCCAACTGTACTGTCCTAGGGTGTCCTGTGCCCTATCCCTCTCTCCCTGAATTTTGTTGTTGTGAGCAATAAACTCACTTTTGTTCAGCCTAAAAGTGACTGGCACATATTTTTCTCCAACCGTCCATGCCCACAATGCTTAGCAACCAGCACCCTGAGGTGAAATGTCAGCCCTCCCTGATGCCAGGGATCAGGGGGGCACTACAAAAGGTAACAACAAAGGGAAAACATCCTGGAAAAAAAAAAAAGGAAAACATATGTAGCCCTCATATCTAAGGACTGGTAAGCTGCACCATTGTACTCTTTTGTTCTTGGGAATTAAAGTAAAACCATAGGCAGAACTTAGATTTCTGGAAAGGTCAGCTTCAGTCATACACAATTCAGAACTGCCATCTTAAATTTCTCTCTATAGGTGAGGGTCTGGTGAAACAGATCAAGCTGGATGAATATGGACACTCACTAACTCGGAAACTGAGAGGTAAGGGCTGCAATTTACACATTTATGTGACTGAAACCCTAAAATTTCTACAAATAGTACTGTAGCACTGCCCCCTAGAGGACTGCTGGATTGTTCACCTTGGGATCCCCCTGGGTTACCAATAGCAATTGCAGCATGCACAATTTAACTCTATACTCTTTGGCTCAGTCAATGAACAGTCTAGGGCAGGGGTCTTCAAACTATGGTCCTCCAGTTGTTCAGGAACTACAATTCCCATCATGCCTGCTCACGTCTGTGAATGTCAGAGTTTTATAATGCCTCATGGGATGTGTAGTTCCGCAACAGCTGGAGGGCCACAGTTTGATGATTCCTGGTCATTTAGTTGTTTTTGTGGTTTTATTTAAATTAGGGATGGGAGAAGGGAAAAGTGGGATACTCCAACTTGAACTATTCACTATAGCCAGGCTGCTGTTTCACCTTGCCACTGGGTGAATCTTAGATTAAGTCTCTATACAGATGACTTGTTAGGATGAATGAACTTCAGGATACACACCTAGTACGCCCTTTCACTTGATACACTGCTGACACCCATTCTCTGACTATTCCATACTGGGGGTGGCCTCCCTCAGGTCAGGCCCCTGGACACGACAGTGTCCTGGAAGTGAGCAGTCCCTATTTCCTACATGCTTGTACAGGAGGGCAGCAAGACCGCTTCATTTGTGCCAAAAAAACACCTAGATCATTTACAGCCAGGCTGTTAGTCCACCTTGCCACTTAGGTGGGTTCAGAGTTAAGTCTCTTTCCAGATGACTTGATGAACTAAATTATCTTCAGGACACTCTCCTAGTATCCTATTTTTATGACTGTTGACACCCATCCGCTGACTATCCTACTCTTGGGGGTGGCCCCCCTCAGGTCAGGCCCCTTGACACGATTCCCTGTACTCACGATACTGTTTTTCTATGGTCTCCAATGTCTCCCACTCAGTCAGCTCTCCTGGACCTCTGGGTTCAGCTCCGTTCCTACTGGCCCTTAGGACAACCTCCTGACGCCATGTGCCACTGCTACAGAGAACGGAGGCAGCCGCCACCCTCCCTCCGGGACTCTGCTCACCAGCCAAAGACCCCACAGCACATGTGCTCCTGGCTTTTATACAGTATCCCACAATTCACAGAGACAGCCTGTCTCTGCCAATCACCAGGACTCTGTCAAAGCCTATGTATCCATTGGTCAGGTTTCCTCCCACTGTCCAAAATGCCTCCCTTTTGGAACAATGTGAAACACTCTCTAGACTCAATGAATCACATACTGAGCACACTGAGATGACCTCACTAACAGATCCTGCTCTCTGGTAGGTAGAAACCAATATAGATTTAGCTGCTGCTCCTCTGATAGGCAGACAGAGCCAAAAACTATACTCTCTCACTAGCACCTACCTAGGAGGGTGCTACAAATTAAAGGAACACTTTTTAATCAGAGTATAGCATCAATCCAAGTAAACTCCTGGGATATTCATCTGGTCAGTTAACCACTTGCCGACCGCCGCATGACTATTTGCGGCGGCGGTCAGCCCCTCACAGGCAAAGTGACATAGGGGTACACCGGTCACTCGCGATCGTCCATTAGAGCAGGAGAAAGGCAGGCGGCTAATGTAAACAAGCCGTCTGTCATTCTCCCCTGTGTATGAATAGTGATCATACGGTTGATCACTGTTCCTACACCTCAAGCCACAGCCAATCACAGTTAGAATAACACCCCTAGGGACACACATAACCCCTCCCTCTCAAAAAAAGTTAACCCCTTCACTGCCAGTGTAATTTTGCAGTAACAGTGCATATGTATAGCACTGATTACTGTAGTAATGTCACTGGTAACCCCAAAAGTGTCAAAAATGTCAGTCAAGAGTCCGATCTGTCCGCCGCAATGTCGCAGTACTGCAAAAAAAATCGCAGATCGCCGCCATTACGCGTTAAAAAAAAACAACTAAAATGATAAAAATCTTTCCCTTAGTTAGTAAACGCAATAACTTTTGTGCAAACCAAACAAAATACGCTTTTTGCGATTTTTTTTTTTTTTTTTTTTTTTTTTTACCAAACATATGTAGCATAAAACAAATTGGCCTAAAATGTTAAAAAATTTTGATTTTTACATTTTTGGGGGAATTTCATATAAAAAAATGTGAAAAGTATTGTTATTTTTGCAAAATTTAAGCTCTTTTTTTGTTTATAGCGCAAAAAGTAAAAATCGCACAGGTGGTCAAATACCACCAAAAGAAAGCTCTGTTTGTGGGAAAAAAAGGACGTCAAATTAGTTTAGGTACAGCATCGCACGACCGCGCAATTGTCCGTTAAAGTCACGCGGTGCCGAATCGCAAAATAGGCCCTGGTCAGGAAGGGGGTAAAATCTTCCGGGGCTTAAGTGGTTAAGTAGCAGAGAGGATTGGTAATCAGTTTCAGCTGCTTTGGTATTAATGAAACAAACAACAGGTGCACTAGATGGGCAACAATTAGACAACCTCCAAAGTAGGAATGGTCTTTTCCTTACTCAATTTTTTTTTTCTTTTTCATTTTTTCTGATTTTCACTAGTTTTACATTTGGCTAGGGTCAGTGTCACTACTGGTAACATGAGGCCATACCTGGACCCAATAGAGGTTGCACAGACAGTCCAACTCCTCCAGGATGGCGCATCAATACGTGTCACTGCCAGAAGGTTTGCTGTGTCTCCCAGCACAGTCTCAGGAGCATGGAGGAGATTCCAGGAGACAGGCAGTTACTCTAGGAGAGCTGGACAGGGCCGTAGAAGGTCCTTAACCCATCAGCAGGACCGGTATCTGCTCCTTTGTGCAAGGAGGAACAGGATGAGGACTGCCAGAGCCCTACAAAATGACCTCCAGCAGGCCACTGGTGTGAATGTCTCTGACCAAACAATCAGAAACAGACTTCATGAGGGTGGCCTGAGGGCCCGAGGTCCTCTAGTGGGCTCTGTGCTCACTGCCCGACGCTGTGGAGCTCGATTGGCATTTGCCATTAAACACCAGAATTGGCAGGTCTGCCGCTGGCGCCCTGTGCTTTTCACAGATGAGAGCAGGTTCACGCTGAGCACATGTGACAGACGTGAAAGGGTCTGGAGAAGCCGTGGAGAGTCTTATGCTGCCTGTAACATCATTCAACATGACCGGTTTGGTGGTGGGTCAGTGATGGTCTGGGGAGGTAAATCCATGGAGGGACGCACAGACCTCTACAGGCTAGAAAATGGCACCCTGACTGCCATTAGGTATTGGCATGAAATCCTTGGACCCATTGTCAGACCCTATGCTGGTGCAGTGGGTCCTGGGTTCCTCCTGGTGCACAACAATGCCCAGCCTCATTTAGCGAGAGCATTCAGCCAGTTCCTGGGGAATGAAGGAATTGATACCATTGAATGGCCCCCACGCTCACCTGACCTAAATCCAATAGAACACCTCTGGGACATTCTGTTTCGGTCCATCCGACAACGCCAGGTTGCACCTCCGTCTGTTCAGAAGCTCAGTGATGCTCTGGTCCAGATCTGGGAGGAAATAACCCAGGACACCATCCGTTGTCTCATTTGCCCCAACACTGTCAGGCATGCATACAAGCACATGGGGGCCATGCAAACCACTGAGGACCATTCTGAGTTGCTGCAATGAAATTTCAGCAAAATGGACTCGCCTGCTGCATCATGTAACACATTTCCAGTCCATACCAGTATAGATCCTAACACATTACCCAGTCCATACCAGTATAGATCCTAACAAATTACCCAGTCCATACCAGTATAGATCCTAACAAATTACCCAGTCCATACCAGTATAGATCCTAACACATTACCCAGTCCATACCAGTATAGATATTCAGCATGAGATTTTTCCCCATTGAGATCCGATGCATTTTGAAAGTGTTCCTTTATTTTTTTGAGCAGTTTTTTTTAATAATAATATTGTGTGGCTGTTAATCTCTGGTACCAGTAAAGTCCAACATAATTAGGTTTTTTTTTTTTTTTTGATAATAGTCTTTAACAAACAGTGTAAATAGCTGGTTGTCAAGGAGCGGGTGGCCACCAGCATTCTTAACAACCAGTAAACAATATGGCATAGCTGCCAACTGTCCCGTTTTTGCCGGGACAGTCCCGGGAAATAGGACCCAGTCCTGGGTAATTTTCTCTCCCGGGACTTGTCCTGGCCAGTGGCATAGCGTGGGGGGCACGTCAGACCTTTAATACATTTCCTGTGTCACTCGCATCTTCCGGCTCAGCGATGGCCCGCCCGCCCCGCTTTGTGATTGGATGAACTGTACATGGCGGGTCTGGCGTGCGCCTGTCCAGTAGCGCAGCGTGCCTGAGCCCCACCCAAGCCCCGCCCACCTCACAGTCTCTCAGACAGCACTCAGCAGCCTGTGATGTGTAGCTCCGCCCACCGCTACTTCTGGGATCCTCACATGGAGCAGTGGGCTGCAGGGAGGGAAGTGCTGGCAGCGCCGGAGAGAGACCAGAGAACAAAGGATGCTGAGCCGTGAGGAGGTGGTGCTGTGGATGCTGGGGGAGGAGGTAAGATTAGTGCATGGAGACCTGTGTGTGCTGCTGTGCCTTATATGTTACCTGTCACCCTGCTACCCCCCTCACCTGACACCCCCTGACACCCTGCTACCCCCCCTCACCTGACAGTGACACCCTGCTACCCCCCTCACCTGACACCCCCTGACACCCTGCTACCCCCCTCACCTGACACCATGCTACCCCCCCTCACCTGACACCCCGCTACCCCCCCTCACCTGACACCATGCTACCCCCCTCACCTGACACCCCGCTACCCCCCTCACCTGACACCCTGCTACCCACTCTCACCTGACACCCCGCTACCCCCCTCACCTGACACCCTGCTTCCCCCCCCCCTCACCTGACACCCTGCTACCCCCTTTACCTGACACCACCTGACACCCCGCTACCCCCTTCACCTGACACCCTGCTACCCACACTCACCTGACAGTGACACCCTGCTACCCCCCTCACCTGACACCCTGCTACCCCCCCTCACCTGACACCCTGCTACCCCCCCTCACCTGACACCCTGCTACCCCCCCTCACCTGACAGTGACAACCTTCTACCCCCCTCACCTGACACGCCCTGACACCCTGCTACCCCCCACCTCACCTGACACCCTGCTACCCACTCTCACCTGACAGTGACACCCTGCTACCCCCCTCACCTGACACACCCTGACACCCTGATACCCCCCCTCACCTGACACCCTGCTACTCCCCCCTCACCTGACACCCTGCTGCCCCCTCTCACCTGACAGTGACACCCTGCTACCCCCTCACCTGACACCCCCTGACACCCTGCTACCCCCCCTCACCTGACACCCTGCTACCCACTCTCACCTGACAGTGACACCCGGCTACCCCCTCACCTGACACCCCGCTACCCCCTCACCTGACACCCTGCTACCCACTCTCACCTGACAGTGACACCCTGCTAACCCCCTCACCTGACAAACAGTGTAAATAGCTGGTTGTCAAGGAGCGAGTGGCCACCAGCATTCTTAACAACCAGTAAACAATATGGCATAGCTGCCAACTGTCCCGTTTTTGCCGGGACAGTCCCGGGAAATAGGACCCAGTCCTGGGTAATTTTCTCTCCCGGGACTTGTCCTGGCCAGTGGCATAGCGTGGGGGGCACGTCAGACCTTTAATACATTTCCTGTGTCACTCGCATCTTCCGGCTCAGCGATGGCCCGCCCGCCCCGCTTTGTGATTGGATGAACTGTACATGGCGGGTCTGGCATGCGCCTGTCCAGTAGCGCAGCGTGCCTGAGCCCCACCCAAGCCCCCCCACCTCACAGTCTCTCAGACAGCACTCAGCAGACTGTGATGTGTAGCTCCGCCCACCGCTACTTCTGGGATCCTCACATGGAGCAGTGGGCTGCAGGGAGGGAAGTGCTGGCAGCGCCGGAGAGAGACCAGAGAACAAAGGATGCTGAGCCGTGAGGAGGTGGTGCTGTGGATGCTGGGGGAGGAGGTAAGATTAGTGCATGGAGACCTGTGTGTGCTGCTGTGCCTTATATGTTACCTGTCACCCTGCTACCCCCCTCACCTGACACCCCCTGACACCCTGCTACCCCCCCTCACCTGACAGTGACACCCTGCTACCCCCCTCACCTGACACCCCCTGACACCCTGCTACCCCCCTCACCTGACACCATGCTACCCCCCCTCACCTGACACCCCGCTACCCCCCCTCACCTGACACCATGCTACCCCCCTCACCTGACACCCCCTGACACCCCGCTACCCCCCTCACCTGACACCCTGCTACCCACTCTCACCTGACACCCCGCTACCCCCCTCACCTGACACCCTGCTACCCCCCCCCCCTCACCTGACACCCTGCTACCCCCTTTACCTGACACCACCTGACACCCCGCTACCCCCTTCACCTGACACCCTGCTACCCACACTCACCTGACAGTGACACCCTGCTACCCCCCTCACCTGACACCCTGCTACCCCCCCTCACCTGACACCCTGCTACCCCCCCTCACCTGACACCCTGCTACCCCCCCTCACCTGACAGTGACAACCTTCTACCCCCCTCACCTGACACGCCCTGACACCCTGCTACCCCCCACCTCACCTGACACCCTGCTACCCACTCTCACCTGACAGTGACACCCTGCTACCCCCCTCACCTGACACACCCTGATACCCCCCCTCACCTGACACCCTGCTACTCCCCCCTCACCTGACACCCTGCTGCCCCCTCTCACCTGACAGTGACACCCTGCTACCCCCTCACCTGACACCCTGCTACCCCCCCTCACCTGACACCTTGCTACCCACTCTCACCTGACAGTGACACCCGGCTACCCCCTCACCTGACACCCCGCTACCCCCTCACCTGACACCCTGCTACCCACTCTCACCTGACAGTGACACCCTGCTAACCCCCTCACCTGACACCCCCTGACACCCTGCTACCCACTCTCACCTGACAGTGACACCCTGCTAACCCCCTCACCTGACACCCTGCTTCCCACTCCCACCTGACACCCTGCTACCCACTCTCACCTGACAGTGACACCCTGCTAACCCCCTCACCTGACACCCCCTGACACCCTGCTACCCCCCCCCTCACCTGACAGTGACACCCTGCTACCCACTCTCACCTGACAGTGACACCCTGCTATCCCCCTCACCTGACACCCTGCTACCCACTCTCACCTGACAGTGACACCCTGCTACCCCCCTCACCTGACACCCCTTGACACCCTGCTACCCCCTCTCACCTGACGCCCTGCTACCCCCTCTCACCTGACGCCCTGCTATCCCCTCTCACCTGACGCCCTGCTAACCCCTCTCTCTTGACGCCCTGCTACCCCCTCTCACCTGACGCCCTGCTACCCCCTCTCACCTGACGCCCTGCTACCCCCTCTCACCTGGCGCCCTGCTACCCCCTCTCACCTGGCGCCCTGCTCTCTCCCCCCGCCACAACCCTGACAAGCTGCTCCCCCTCCACCCTGACCGCTCCCCCCCCCCCTTCACCCTGACATGCTGCTCTCTCCTCTTTGCTCTCTCCCCACCCTGACACGCTGCTCTCTGGAGAAACAGGGGCAAATAGGAGGAAGGGATTTTTATGGTACAGTACCTGGACAGATAGTCAGACCTACTAATGTATATAAAAATATCAAATAAATGAAAAAAATGAATCATCAAATGCATAAAAAAAGATCAAAGATGTTATATTTTGATGTATTTGATGATTTTTTCTTTGTGTTAAATTTTTATTTTACTCTGTATACAATAAAAAATGTTGATATTTTTATATACATTACTAGGTCTGACTATCTTCCTATACATAATTGGGATGTAGGTACTTCCTCATTTAATTAATTTTTGTATAATATAGCCTGTAGCTTCGTCTATTAGTTATGAAGGTAGGTAGGATGAAAGCAACAATCTTATGTGCAAACCCTGCTCAGGTGTGACCATAGAAAAAATGTAACATGTAAATATAAATAAAGTACTAGGTGTAAATAGGACAGTATGATAAAACCTAATTATACCAGATATTATAATTAGGTTTTATCGTGCTTATTTACACCTTGCACTTTATTTATATTTACAGTGCCTTGCGAAAGTATTCGCCCCCTTGAACTTTTCGACCTTTTGCCAAATTTCAGGCTTCAAACTTAAAGATATAAAACTGTAATTTTTTGTGAAGAATCAACAACAAGTGGGACACAATCATGAAGTGGAACGAAATTTATTGGATATTTCAAACTTTTTTAACAAATAAAAAACTGAAAAATTGGGCGTGCAAAATTATTCAGCCCCCTTAAGTTAATACTTTGTAGTGCCACCTTTTGCTGCGATTACAGCTGTAAGTCACTTGGGGTATGTCTCTATCAGTTTTGCACATGGAGAGACTGAAATTTTTGCCCATTCCTCCTTGCAAAACAGCTCGAGCTCAGTGAGGTTGGATGGAGAGCGTTTGTGAACAGCAGTTTTCAGTTCTTTCCACAGATTCTCGATTGGATTCAGGTCTGGACTTTGACTTGGCCATTCTAACACCTGGATATGTTTATTTGTGAACCATTCCATTGTAGATTTTGCTTTATATTTTGGATCATTGTCTTGTTGGACAAATCTCCGTCCCAGTCTCAGGTCTTTTGCAGACTCCATCAGGTTTTCTTCCAGAATGGTCCTGTATTTGGCTCCATCCATCTTCCCATCAATTTTAACCATCTTCCTTGTCCCTGCTGAAGAAAAGCAGGCCCAAACCATGATGCTGCCACCACCATGTTTGACAGTGGGGATGGTGTGTTCAGGGTGATGAGCTGTGTTGCTTTTACGCTAAACATAACGTTTTGCATTGTTGCCAAAAAGTTTGATTTTGGTTTCATCTGACCAGAGCACCTTCTTCCACATGTTTGGTGTCTCCCAGGTGGCTTGTGGCAAACTTTAAACGACACTTTTTATGGATATCTTTAAGAAATGGCTTTCTTCTTGCCACTCTTCCATAAAGGCCAGATTTGTGCAGTATACGACTGATTGTTGTCCTATGGACAGAGTCTCCCACCTCAGCTGTAGATCTCTGCAGTTCATCCAGAGTGATCATGGGCCTCTTGGCTGCATCTCTGATCAGTCTTCTCCTTGTATGAGCTGAAAGTTTAGAGGGACGGCCAGGTCTTCGTAGATTTGCAGTGGTCTGATACTCCTTCCATTTCAATATTATCGCTTGCACAATGCTCCTTGGGATGTTTAAAGCTTGGGAAATCTTTTTGTATCCAAATCTGGCTTTAAACTTCTCCTTAACAGTATCTCGAACCTGCCTGGTGGGTTCCTTGTTCTTCATGATGCTCTCTGTGCTTTAAACGGACCTCTGAGACTATCACAGTGCAGGTGCATTTATACGGAGACTTGATTACACACAGGTGGATTCTATTTATCATCTTTATTCATTTAGGTCAACATTGGATCATTCAGAGATCCTCACTGAACTTCTGGAGAGAGTTTGCTGCACTGAAAGTAAAGGGGCTGAATAATTTTGCACGCCCAATTTTTCAGTTTTTTTATTTGTTAAAAAAGTTTGAAATATCCAATAAATTTCATTCCACTTCATGATTGTGTCCCACTTGTTGTTGATTCTTCACAAAAAATTACAGTTTTATATATTTATGTTTGAAGCCTGAAATGTGGCACATTTCACACTTTAGAATTACAGGGAATTGTGATGAGAATTTTAAACTTTAGGCAGAAGTAGTGCAGCTGAATGTGAGAATTATTCCAACTCTGCTACTTTGGCCTCAAGTTTGAAATTCCCTTTTCAATTTCCTGTAATTCTCTCTATATTGAGTAGACCCTATAATCTGATAAGTAGGCGGAGATTAATTATGTGGAGTAGGCGGAGCTTCACGGAAGTGGGTGTGGTAAGTAATGGATAGCTTTGCTACAAAGTGTCCCTGGAAATTTTTTTCAAATGTTGGCAACTATGATATGGTTGTTAAGAAACGGGTGGCCGCCGCATCCTTAAAGAGATTGTAAATGTATTTTTCCTATTAAATCACCAAATATGTTATACTTACCTGCCCTGTGCAGTGGTTTTACACAGAGCAGCCCCGATCCTCCTCTTCTCTGGAGCCATTCAGACACGGAGCTGCGGTTTGGCCCACCCCCTCTCTCTCCTGATTGGCTAACTGAGTTTGATAGACAGCAGCGTTAGCCAATGTGTCTCAGCCAATTAGGAGGGAGAGTCCCAGACACCCGAGGCACTCGTGGACATCGCTGGATAGAGAGGGCGCTTAGGTATGTATTAGGGGGGCTGAGGGGGGCTGCTGCACACAGAATGCTTTTTATCTTAATGCATAGAATGCAGTAGGATAAAAAACCTTGTGACTTTACAACCACTTTAACAACCAATGAGTCATCAGCTGTCAACAAGGTTCCCTGCTAACAGCTGATTGTAAAAAAAGAATTGCTGCCATTTACATATTGCTGAAAAAATGGCGTGCCCCCCCCCCCTCCCCCGATCCATACCATGTCCATTTTGCCACATGCCCTTAACATGGGGAGTGCTTTGAAGCAGGGGATGCTTTGGCACGGGGGGGGGGGGGGGCTCCCCCAAAGCAACTTGTCCTCTTTTTGATGAGGACAAGGTCCTCTTTGCCACAACCCTGGCCAGTGGCTATGGGGGACGTGGGTGGGGGGGCTTATTGGAAACTGTATACCCCCTTTCACAGGGGGGCCCGAGATCCCAGAAATGTGAATAAGTATGGGGTACATAGTGTCATATTACCCTTTCCCCCTACCCGCCCCCCCCCCCCCCACACATTCCTTTTATCCCCCTCCATCATTTTTTTTCTTCTTTCTCTCTTTCCTCCTTGTCTCTCTTTCCCCAATTTGCTCTTGGTTTCTTCTTATTGCAACTTTGCCTACCAGTATTCATGCATCTGGCCCCCTAATCTACATGCGGGCGCCGGACGCATGGATTTCAATGGGGATTTTTTTTTTAACCATGTGACTAGAGCCAGAGGCTCTCACAGGCTAAAAAAAAGGTGGGCTCGGGGTGCAGTGCTCTGCCCACCCAGTTGTGTGACAACAGCGAATGATCCGCCTCCTGGCCAATCAGGAAGCGGGTCCTGAGACCTGTTTCCTGATTGCCCGAAAGCAGAAGCCATGCCATTGGGCATGGGGGAGGAGACGCTTCTACTGAGGGGGAAGAAGCCAAAGCTGAAGCTGCCCCTGCTGATGTTGAGTGAGCCGTGAGGGGGGGGGGGGGCTGGGGTCCTGGGGGTGTCCGGGGTCCTGGTGTGGTCCTGGTGTGCGGCCTGGTGGGGGTCGGGGGGGTGTATGATGCAGTCCGTCTGCCGCCCCCCCCTGGCCCATGGAGCACCAGCCGCCACTGGTGCCTACTAATTCTATTTGTGTAACTTCACCCACTAGTATCAGCTTCTATACATCGAAACAGGTAGATGAAGTTTGCATCCTCTTTTTTTATCTCAAGGTCATCACAGATAACTTTTCGCTATCTAAAAAGGATTCCATCATTCATACAGATAAATGCTCCTGACTGCCCTGTACTAGAATATTATGTTATTTTCCAGCTCACATTCATGTTCTGTGTCTGCCTCCTCTATTTTCCAAGGTATGACATGGTATTATTACAACAAGGCTCAACGTGATCCGCAAACTTTCTCAAATGTTTGCGAACCTGAAGTTCGCAGCGGATCCCATTCACTTTAATGGCAAACATTAAAAACCTCCAGGTCATATTTGCAGCCACAAAATACTTACTAGCTGTGCACACATAGTCCCACAACATGGACACTGACATACCAGAAGTATTGCTATTGGAAAAGTTGCCATAAATTTTTTCAATTTTTTTTTTTTTCAGCCAAAAATTTTTTTTTTTTTTTCAGCCACAAAATTTTATTTTTTTTTTCTAAATCAGCCAGAACTGACAGCAGCTGGTAAATACATGTCAAAGACATATAGGGTTCATTTACACATCTGTAAAATGGGTCCGCATCCGTTCCACAATTTAGCGGAACGTTTACAGACCCATTGATTTTCAATACCAGTCTGAAAAATTAGGCATTCACAGGATAAAGAAGTAAGTGTCGGCCATTCCAGGCCCCAAAAATTAGCCCACATGCGTTTACCTGACAGCAAACAACGTTGTATTCTGTGGCTGGAGGTACATTAGGCATTCACAGGATACAGAAGTAAGTGTCGGCCAGTACAGGCCCCAAAAATTAGCCAACAGGCGTTCACCTGACAGCAAAGAACTTTGTATTCTGTGGCTGGAGGTTGCTGTGCTGAGCAGGGACAGACTGTATAGTGACACAAGTCAAATTGTTATGGGTGGTGGCGGATATTTGTGGCCTGTCATGAGGAATTTGAATCAAACATGGTCTACTGGTCACATGTGTTGAATTCCTCCGAGATCCATGCCTCATTCATTTTAGAAATGTGAGGTAGTCAACACTGTCGTGAGCTAGGCGAGTGAGCTTATCGGTCACGATGCCCCCCTGCTGCACTGAACGTCCTTTTGGACAGGACACTGGATGAGGGGCAAGCTAACATTTCCATTGCAAATCGTGCAAGCTCTGGCCAGAGGTCAAGCCTGCCCACCCAGTAGTCCAGGGGTTCATCACTTCTCAGAGCGTCCACATCGGCCGTTAACCCGATGTAGTCAGACACCTGCCGATCTATGCGTTCCCTGATGCTGGAGCCTTTGCAGTCAACGCATAGGTCGCGGTAAGCCCAACACTCACCTAGGGACGATCCGCTGGATGGATGGAAAATAGGATTTCCATCCGTCCAGATTTGACGGATCAGATGTCAGCGGACATGTCTGTGTGAAAGGGGCCTAAGAAGGCACCTGGACTTCCATCACCAAGCCCAGTGGGAGCAACGCCGTCAGAACCCACAAAACACACTCCAGGCTCTCACCTTCTCCTCTCTCCTCACAATTGTCTTCCACTCCACCTTCTATCATGCCGTCCTCACGTTTTTCTAGAAAAAGGCAGGCTTCCGTGGCCCAAATGTTTGAGCGTAAAAAAATTATGACGCCGGATAACCCTGTTGCCCAACAGTTGACCGCTGGCTTGTCGGAACTGATAGCCCGCCAACTACTGCCATATAAACTGGTGAACTCGGAGGCCTTTTGAAAATTTGTGATCATTAGAACACCACTATGGAAGGTCCCAGGAAGGAAATATTTCTCGCAGAAGAGCATCCCAGAGCTATATGACCATGTTCAGCGGCAAGTGAAGGTATCTCTGGCACACAGTGTCGGTGTCAAGATACATCTGACCACAGACACATGGTCTAGCAAACACGGGCAGGGAAGGTATTTAACTTTTACTGCCCACTGGGTGAACCTTCTGACGGCCGTCAAGCATGTAACCCGTGATACCTGTGTAGATTTGGTTTTACTACAACGGATTGCACGCAGGCCTGCCTCTTCTTCTGCTCCTCCTACTCCATCCTCCCTCTCCTCCTTGGCTGACTCCTCCTTTTCCGCTGCTACCGTCTCTTCCACTGCGCTGCCCAAAATCCCCAGAACCTATTCAGTATGCCAGGTGAGATGTTGCCATGCTGTGCTGCGTTTGTTGTGCCTGGAAGCCAAGAGCCACATGGTCCTGCACTCCATTCAGCTTTGCGTTCACAGGCAGATCAGTGGCTAACACTGCTCAATTTGACAGTTGGTAAAGTGGTGTGCGACAATGGTGCCAATCTGCTGAGCTTGCTGAAACAGGGCAAAATAACACATGTGCCATGCATGGCACACGTCCTGTACTTGGTCGTGCAGCGATTCGTTGGCAAATACCCTGGGGTCCAGGACGTGTTGCGGCAGGCCAGAAAAATCTCGGCCCATTTCAGAAGATCTTGCACAGCCATGGCTTGCCTTGCTGACATTCAGCGGCGACACAACCTTCCCATCAGAAGTCTTATTTGTGACAGCCCGACGCAATGGAACTCATCTTGTATATGCTTCATAGGCTGCTCCAGCAGAAACATGCAGATAACGACTACCTGTACGAAATCTGAATCCCAGTGGCGGGAGAACGTCCCGGACTTGACGGAGGAGGTGTGGCACGACTTCCTTCCTGAACAAATACCAGTTGTGATTTCCTCCAGGGTTAGGGTTATACAGCTGAAATTCCTCTATAGAGCATACTACACTCCCCAGCTCCTTCATAAAATAGGTAAATTATCCTCCCCTCTCTGCTCCAAGTGTTCTGTCGATGAAGGGTCCTTTTTCACATGTTTTGGGATCGTCCCCCTATCCGTGCCTTTTGGTCAGGGGTGACGGCTTTTATAACTACTATCTCTCAATTGTCTAATGTTTGTAACCCCCTTCGTTGTTTACTAGGGTATGTGGATGATGAGGATGCCCCCGCTCGCACAAAACTATTTTTACGTTTGACCTTCTTTTATGCCAGGAAAGCTATTGCTCTCCGCTGGAAATCTTCCACATCCCCTGACGTTCCATTTTGGATCTCTATTGTTAATCAGGCTCTGCCTTTGTATAAACTGACGTATGAGGCCAGAGGCTGTCCAAAGAAGTTCCGGAAGATCTGGTCCTTCTGGGTAGACTCAGACCTTACTGCCTCCTCGATATCTGATCCTACCTAGGTGATGTTTGATACACCTTATTTTATTGTGGATACGGTGATATGCTATATATGATATTGCTCTGTCCCCCCTTGTCGTCCCCCTTCGGGGGATCTTTCTTATGTTCCTTTTGACAAGACAACTGTATGATGTATATACTGCTTCTGTTATGGCATTTGATCTGAGAGGATGCCCTATGTGTTTGTGGGTCTCCTCTCTTTTATACTGTACTGCACTTTTTTTTTTTCGTTTGGTGTGTTGTGTTTTGTTCGTTCAATAAAAATACCTTTAAAAAAAAAAAAAAACCTGAACGAAATCTGCGGCAGGACAGGTTCTGGGGAGCATGGGTTTTTTTCACCGCGCCAGTGGCTGCTCTTGCGCAATGCATGCAGACTTCTGTGGCCATTTGATGATATCACCAAACTGGTCAGTCGCAGCCAGGGCACCATCAGTGACATCGTACCTTACGCCTTCTTTCTGGAGCGTGCATTGCGTCGTGTCATTGATCAAGCCGTCGAGGAGCAGGAGCAGGAAAATGAGGAAGTCGCAATGCTGGATGAATATAGAAAGCATAGTATAGTGTATTTGTATTGTGCAGCATTGTGACTGAGCGGTTATGCAGCAATACTACAACTACAAAGAGTGACAAACGCAATTAGAAAAAAGTATTATAACTGGTGTGATAGACTAGTGGCCCCCCAAAATGACAGATTGAAGCAGGGGTTTTATATAACAATATACTTTCATAATAGTGTATTTGGGTGCTGCAGAAATTTTGCCTCTGCATCATTGACGTCACCTTCCCCAACACTAACATGCAAGATCTCGGAGTAGGCAGCAACAGCGGGGACCAACCTCCTTGGGCTGATCTGGGTACTGTTGTCAGAGTGCTGAGTGGCGGCTGTTGCTACCTCCTCTTCCTGATCCGATGCCAAGAATGGCTGCGCATCGTAAATGTCTTGTGATGGATCGGAAAATAATTCCTGTGACTCAAGCGGAGGGTATATGGTGGTGGTGTTGGTGGTGGTGTTTTTGGGGGTGCACACAGCAGAGAGTGAAGAGGGTGCAGATAGAGAGGATGAGGAGGGTGCAGATAGAGAGGATGAGGAGGGTACAGAAGAGGAAGGCTGAGTGAGCCACTCAACCAAGTCTGGTGCGTCCTTAAGTGACCCTGTGACAAAAGTCTCTAGAGAAGCGCAGTATATGTGGAAGAAGGTATATAACACCCTGCTTCAATCTGTCGTTTTGGGGGGCCACTGGTATATCACACCAGTTATGAAAAATATTTTCTAGTAACTTTTGTCACTGTGTGTAGCAGAGTTAACGCAAAGAAAGAAGCAAAATTTCTGCAGTACCCAAATACACTTTTATGAAAGTATATTATTATATAACACCCCCGCTTCAATGTGTCGTTTTGGGGGGGCCACTGGTTTATCACACCAGTTATGGCAAATATTTTCTAGTAACTTTTGTCACTGTGTGTAGCAGAGTTAACGCAGCGAAAGAGGCAACATTTCTGCAGTACTCAAATACACTATACTATGCTTTCTATATTAGAAAGTATATTGTAAGTGTATTACACCCCTATATACTGCACACCAAACAATAGTACACCTATGCCAGTCCTTTCAGTGCCGGTTCACACTGATGCGATCACATGTAATTCGGAGTGCACTGCTCCTAAAATGACATGCGATGTCTGTGCGGATTCAGCCATACAGATTGTATGGCTGAATTCGCACTGCAAACGCAATGAACACGCACAGGACCCTTTTTTTTTGGTCCGCAGCAGAATTGGATCGCATGGTGGTTCACACCAGTGCGATCCGAATCTGTGCGAACTGTCAGATTGCACTGCGATATGCGATCGGAGCTGGGGGTGCCGGTACCTTTGAATTGACACCCCCAGCGTATCGCATATGGCAGTGTGAACTGCCTGTTCTGCGGATGCGATGCGGGAACACGCAGATATATTCGCAGTGTTATCGCATCAGTGTGAACTGGCACTGACAGTCGGTCCCTGCTCCCTGCTCCCCACAGCAAACCTCTCCCTACACTGACAAAAGACAGAATATAGACAGTACACCTATACCAGTCCTTAAAAGGACTTTTGTGGACCTTTTACCGAGCGATTTGTGTCACTAACAGTCTGTCCCTGGTGCACACAGCAAACCTCTCCCTACACTGACAAAAGGCAGAATGTAAAATGGCAGCCAGCTCAGGTCTATTTATAAGGTAGGGGGTATGTCCATGTGCTGAAATGTCTAAATTGGCTGTCTTGTACCACCTGATGGATGTGTCATGGGTCAAAGTTCTTCACAATGTAAAAGAATATTGCCATATGTTCACATGATCAGCAGACAGCGAACAAGCAAAGTTCGCCGCGAACCGACCGCCGGGCGAACCGCAAGGCCATCTCTAATAATTAGTCTTTTGAACATGTCGTGTTTTTTTTTTTTTTTTACAAGATATTTCTAACACATAGCATGTGCATACCAAGAATTACACCCCAAAAACACATTCCACTGAGCAAAAGGTAAACAAAAGATTACCTATGGCTTTAGTTGTATAAATGTCCACAGAGGAAAGCATTGGTCAGGGCAGCAGGCAGGGAGGTGGTCAGTATCAGCGAAAGGAATGGTTCAGGCAGAAGACAGGATTACTATCCATAAACAATTCAGGGTCAGTGGAGGCAGCAGGCAGAGATAATGTCAGCACAGCCAAAAAATTGGTCCAGACAGCAGGCAGAAATGTGGTTAGCAACAGCCAAAGGAAACGTCCAGGCAGCAGGCACAGCAAAAGTATTGTTCCTGGCAGCAGGCAGGAACAATTACAAAAACCCAGAGAAAACCAAAAACGTAGTTTTCTCCACCCGGAAAAACTACTCTGAAGCCCCTCACAATTGTGAGCCCCCTGTGTTACTACTACAGTAGAACTACTACAGTAGCGGTGCAAGAGATCAGTCTAAGTAGCAGGCAAAAAACTTGGTCAATCAACAGGCTGAGGTCAGTTCAGGTGGAAGGCAGAAACCTGGATGATAAACAATCTAGGGAGCAGGCAGAAGCATTGTCGATAAACAGTCCAGGGTCCATTCAGGTGGCAGGCAGAGGCATGGTAAGCTTAGGCGGAAGGCAGAGGCATAGTCTAATAACAGGCCAGGGTTTGTTCAGGTACCAGGCAGAGGCATGGTCAGTTTATGCAGCAAGCAGAGGTGTGGCCAAATAACAGGAGAGGGTCAGTGCAGGAGCAGGCTGAGGCCTGAGTGTGAAAGTAAATGGTCAGATATAGGTGAACAGCATGAAGTCAGAATTATGTTCACTATACAGTACTTCACTAGTCCTGTGAACTCACTCTTCCAGGCCCAGTGGGTGGAAAGGAGGTGGGGTTAGAATTCTCCTTTCCCCTCAAAGCACTTTTCAGGTTCTTCATCCACCGCCCCCCCCCCCCCCCCCCCCTCTGTCCCACTCCTCATTTGAAGCTCACTGTATTTGTCTATTTTCTCCAGTTTCGTTGAGAATTGCTGTGATCTATCGGCCTCCTGGACCGGTATCAGGCTTCCTTGATGACTTCTCTGCCTGGCTACCCTACTTTCTCTCTTCTGAAATTCCCACAATCATTCTTGGAGACTTCAACATCCCTGTTAATCTTAACACTCCCGCTGCTTCCAAACTTTTGAGCTTAACCTCCTCTTTTGACCTAAAACAATTGACACATGCTTCTACTCACTTTAATGGCAACAGGCTTGGCCTCATGTTCTCCTACCTATGCACTCCTCGCAACCTCTCCAACATTCCATTCCCTCTCTCTGATCACCACCTCATTAGTTTCAGTCTCTCCTTGTCCTTCTCCTTACCTTCCAACTACCGAACAATTACGCGTAGAAACCTTCGCCATCTTAACCCTTCACTTCTTTTTTCTGCTACAGATTGTCTCTTCAACACAATCTCATCCCTTTCCTGCCCCCAACATGGCCACTTCTGTCTACAACAGTTCTGTCATCAACCCTAGATGCCTTAGCCCCCCTCACTACACACGGAATCAGGCCCAGACCGCTACAACCCTGGCAGACAGACAATACCAGAAGCCTCAAAAAACGTAGTCGCGCTCTTGAGTGTCTGTGGCGTAAGACTAAGTCACAGCAAGATTTCAGCCAATATAAATCATCCCTCCAAAAATACAGTTCCTGCCTCCACACTGCCAAACAGACCTATTTTATCACTCTCATTAACACCCTCTCACACAATCCCCGTCAACTCTTTTCTACTTTCAACACTCTACTTCGTCCTCCATTACCTCCACCCACTAACTTACTCACTGCCCAAGAGATTGCCAATCACTTCAAAAATAATATTGATACAATACGTGAAGAGATCTTTACACTACAGATATCTCCCTCACCTTACACACCTTGTCCTCCTGCACAATCAATTCTTCCCTTGTTTAACCCAACTACTGTAGAGGAAGTCACTACATTTTTTTTGACAGAGCTAAACGGTTTCTCTGTGGAGAGGAGAACCTTCAAGAAGAGCAACCATCTCTGCAGCACTCCACCAATCAGGCCTGTATGGTAGAGTGGCCAGACAGAAGCCACTCCTCAGTAAAAGGCACATGACAGCCCACCTGGAGTTTGCCAAAAGGCACCTAAAGGACTCTCAGATCATGAGAAACAAAATTATCTGGTTTGATGAAACAAAGATTGAACTCTTTGGCCTGAATGGCAAGCGTCATGTCTGGAGGAAACCAGACACTGCTCATCACCTGGCCAATACCATCCCTACAGTGAAGCATGGTGGTGGCAGCATCATGCTGTGGGGATGTTTTTCAGCGGCAGGAACTGGGAGACTAGTCAGGATGGAGGGAAAGATGAATGCAGCAATGTACAGAGACATCCCTGATGAAAACCTTCTTCAGAGCACTCTGAATCTCAGACTGGGGCGAAGATTCATCTTACAACAGGACAAAGACCCTAAGCACACAACCAAGATAACAAAGAAGTGGCTACGGGACAACTCTGTGAATGTCCCTGAGTGGCCCAGCTAGAGTCCAGACTTGAACCGGATTGTACATCTCTGGAGAGATCTGAAAATGGCTGTGCAACAACGCTCCTCATGCAACCTGATGGAGCTTGAGAGGTCCTGCAAAGTACTAGCACATTATGTGACACTTACCTGCAACGAAGCCCGCGTGGTCCCCGCCGCTGGCCTGCCCAGAGCCAGATGCTGCGGTTTGTTTCCTTACTGGGTTCCCCGATTGCTCAGGAGAGCCCAGTAAAGAAGACAGCGGACCTGTAAAAGTATTCAAAGCGGTTCTTTAGCCAATCAAATTAGTTTTACTGGCTTCTGAACTGCCGCTGCGTCGCTGGACAGGAAGCAATTAAGGTGTTCTAACTACATAAATTACGCCTCTAACTTCCTGACTATTTATCACATTTTTGGAGCCCCTGGAGAACAGTGAAAGCAATTGGGAACACTGACTCTGTTGACACTGGTACTGATATGGTGGTAATCAGGACACTTTATGGCAGTGATCAGGACACTGGTATGGCGGGGAAAAGGACATTGAAATGGCAATGATCAGGGTACTGGTATGGGGTATGACGGTAATCAGGATGCCTGTATGGGATATGGCAGTGATCAGGATGCTGGTATGGTGTATGGTGGTGATCAGGATGCTTGTATAGGGTATGATGGTGATCAGGATGCTGGTATAGGGTATGGCGGAGATCGGGATGCTTGTATGGGGTATCAGGATGTTGGTATGTGGTATGGTAATGATCAGGATGTTGGTATGGGGTATGGTGATGATCAGGATGCTGGTATGGGGTATGGTGATGATCAGGATGTTGGTATGGCAAATGGTGGTTATCAGGATGCTGGTATGGGGTATGGTGGTGATCAGTAGATTGGTATGAGGTATGGCAGTAATCAGGAGGCTGGTATAGTTTGTGGCAGGGATCAGGGCACTGGTATGGCCCCTGGAGAACTAGGACAGTGGAATCAATTGAGGACACGGGCTCTGTTGACACTGGTACTGATATGGTGGTAATCAGGACACTGGTATGGGGTATGGGGGTGATCAGGACACTGGTATGGCGGTAATCAGGACACTGGTATGGCAATGATCAGGGCACTGGCATGGGGTAAGGCGGTAATCAGGATGCTGGTATGGATTATGGCGGTGATCAGGAGGCTTGTGTGGCAATTGGTGGTTATCAGGGTGCTGGTATGGGGTATGGTGGTGATCAGGACATTGGTATGAGGTATGACAGTAATCAGGAGGCTGGTATGGGTTATGGTGGTAGTCAGGATGGTGGTATGGCATATGGTAGTGATCAGAACGCTGCTATGGCATTTGGCATATGGCAATGATCTTTGAAGTTTACCAAACAACGATCAAACTGAACCCAGGGCACTTTGTGTCATACTTTGTAAAGACGTTGCCTGTGAAGTCATGCACAGGACACCCAAAAACAAACCAAAAGGAAGGCACACCTCTGCTCTACCTCCACAGTAAGTGATTGACAGCAGCTCGCTGTCAGGGAGTAGTGTAGGAGGAGTGTAGGTGTGTCTTAAGTTGATATTACACTACTCATATTTCATTCAAACTTTCTCCAGGTCAATTCTGACACTTCTAACATACAATCACAAAAGTAAGTACACCCCCTCACATTTTTGTAAATATTTTATTATAACTTTTCATGTGACAACACTGAAGAAATTACACTTTGCTACAATGTAAAGTAGTGAGTGTACAGCTTGTATAACAGTGTAAATTTGCTGTCCCCTCAAAATAACTCAACACACAGCCATTAATGTCTAAACCATTGGCAACAAAAGTGAGTACACCCCTAAGTTAAAATGTCCAAATTGGGCCCAAAGTTTCAATATTTTGTGTGGCCACCATTATTTTCCAGCACTGCCTTAACCCTCTTGGGCATGGAGTTCACCAGAGCTTCACAGGTTTCCACTGGAGTCCTCTTCCACTCCTCCATGACGACATCACGGAGTTGGTGGATGTTAGAGACCTTGGGCTCCTTCACCTTCCGTTTGAGGATGCCCCACAGATGCTCAATAGGGTTTAGGTCTGGAGACATGCTTGGCCAGTCCATCACCTTTACCCTCCGCTTCTTTATCAAGGCAGTGGTCGTCTTGGAGGTGTGTTTGGGGTCGTTATGTTGGAATACTGCAATGCGGCCCAGTCTTCAAAGTGAGGGGATCATGCTCTGCTTCAGTATGTCACAGTACATGTTGGCATTCATGGTTCCCTCAATGAACTGTAGCTCCCCAGTGCCGGCAGCACTCATGCAGCCCCAGACCATGACACTCCCACCACCATGCTTGACTGTAGGCAAGACACACTTTTCTTTGTACTCCTCACCTGGTTGCCGCCACACATGCGTGACACCATCTGAACCAAAAAAGTCCATCTTGGTCTAATCAGACCACAGGACATGGTTCCAGTAATCCATGTCCTTAGTCTGCTTGTCTTCAGCAAACTTTGCAGGCTTTCTTGTGCATCATCTTTTGAAGAGGTTTCCTTCTGGGACGACAGCCATGCAGACCATTTTGATGCAGTGTGCGGAGTATGGTCTGAGCGCTGACAGGCTGACCCCCCCCACCCCTTCAACCTCTGCAGCAATGCTGGCAGCACTCATATGTCTATTACCCAAAGGCAACCTCTGGATATGACGTTGAGCATGTGCACTTAACTTCTGTGATCGACCCTGTCGAGGCCTGTGAGTGGAACCTGTCCTGTTAAACCGCTGTATGGTCTTGGCCACCGTGCTGCAGCTCAGTTTCAGGGTCTTGCCAATCTTCTTATAGCCTAGGCCATCTTTATATAGAGCAACAATTCTTTTTTTCAGATTCTCAGAGAGTTATTTGCCATGAGGTGCCATGTTGAACTTCCAGTGACCAGTATGAGAGAGTGAGAGCGATAACACCAAATTTAACACACCTGCTCCCCATTCACACCTGAGACCTTGTAACACTAACGAGTCACATGACACCGGGGAGAGAAAATGGCTCATTGGGCCCAATTTGGAGACAGCAAATTTACACTGTTATACAAGCTTTACACTCACTACACTACATCGTAGCAAACAGTCATTTCTTCAGTGTTGTCACATGAAAAGGTAGAATAAAATATTGAGGTGCGAGATACTGTATAAGTAAAAATCTCATTTTTTTTGCAAGAATTACTTAGAACCCTGAAGCATTATATGTACTTAGTAGAGGCCTTAGAGACCAAAATGGTGGGTGTTGTAATTTTTTATGTCACACGGTATTTGTGTAGTGGGTTTTCAAACACTTTTTTTTTAAATACGCGTTAGTGAATTTTAATGCACAAAAACACAATATAATACCTAACTGTTTGATAACATATACAAGATGATGTGATGTCATGCTTAAAAATTGCTTCCGATTTATGATGTCACAGTGGGAGGAACAAAATCAATTCCTCTCACTAAGTCCCAGGAACTGGATGCCACCAGTTGTATCCTTACTGGGCTCTTGCATAGGAGAGCCTGGTAAAAGCAGCGGCAGGATGGGGGTTGGGACCCCAGGAACCCCATTCCGCTGCCTGTAAAAGTAATTCAGGGGCTTTTTAGTCGTTCGGTTTACTTCTTCTTTGTTCAGCATTGCCAGCTCTAAATAATTATATCTCGGTCATCAGTGCAGTGAGATGAGATATCACCCTTCCGATCCAGTGACATACCGCTATGTTGCTGGTAGGCAAGTGGTTAAAAATGTTCTTTCAATTTACCGATTATTTTCTAATCATTAGAGGAGTCAAACAGACATTTTTTGGAGGGTTTGAAGGAGCAGGAAGGACATTTTTTTCCCTAAGCAAATACATTTCTAACAGTGTATGTGATTTTTCACGAAAGTCAATTTATTCTAAATCTAAGTGTCCTAAATACAAATTATTGAAGTACTTTCAAACAACATTCATAGAGTCATCAAATGTAATGAAAGTTTTGTACGAATAAGTATGAAGGTTCATCCTGTTTAATTTATTCATAAACGACCTAGAGGATGGGATATCTAGCACAATCTCGGTATTTGCAGACCATACTAAGCTAAGCAGGCCAATATCTTCTATGCAGGATGTGGAAACCTTACAAGCAGACCTGAAAAAAATAATGGGGTGGGCAACTACATGGCAGATGAGGTTTAATGTTGATAAATGTAAGGTAATGCACTTGGGTGTCAGAAATACAAACGCAAGTTACCCACTGGGGGGGAGAACCTCTGGGTGAATCTAAGATGGAAAAGGACCTGGGGGTCCTAGTAGACAACAAGCTTAGCAATTGCATGCAATGCCAAGCTGCTGCAAGCAAAGCCAACAGAATACTGGCATGTATAAAAAGGGGATTCACTCCAGAGATAAAGAGATTATTCTCCCACTTTACAAGACTCTGGTCCGGCCACATCTGGAGTATTCCGTCCAGTTCTGGGCACCGGTCCTCAGGAAGGATGTGCTGGAACTGGAGAGAGAGGGCAACAAAAATAATTAGGGGAATGGAGGACATATATAGTTACATAGTAGTTGAGGTTGAACAAAGACAATAGTCCATCCAGTTCAACCTGTGTAGGTGTGTGTGGCCATAATCATCTCTCATACCCGTGAATTTTCTGATCCTTGAGATGTACGTCCAAGAGTCTTTTGAAAGAAGCCATACTTCCCGCAGAAACCACCTCTTGTGGTAGAGAATTCCACATTCTTGTTGCCCTAACAGTAAATCAGCTACGAGGAATGACTACAAGCACTGAACTTATTCTCTCTGGAGAAGAGACGATTGAGGGGGCCTGATATCAATGTACAAATACTGTACTGGCGACCCTAGCATAAGGAACAAACTTTTCAGAGAAAGGGGGAAACAAATTAGACACGGGGCCACTCCTAAGACTAGAAGAGAAACGGTTTAACCTTAAACTACGTAAGGGGTTTTTTACTGTCAGAGCAGTAAGGATGTGGAATTCTCTTCCACAAGCAGTGGTATCATTAGGGAGCATCGATAGATTCAAAAAACTATTAGGTGGGCACCTTAAAGACCACAACATACAGGGGTAAACAATGTGCGGATAGCAGCAAACACACACACACGATGGGTTGAACTGGATGGACTATGTATTTTTTCAGCCTCACTAACTATGTAACTATGTAATGTTCATTGGAAAGTCTGCTAGTTTATCGCCTCCTGGACTGCCTATGAGTGTGGGTAAAGGCAGTGACCTCACAATGGGGCACATACACACAGTAGCACTAAGCCTGATGGGACATGCAGTCCCTTGTACAAGATCACATGACTTTTATTCACATTTTGAATGCTCCCTGAAGTGTGGGAAGTGGTGTACAAGAAACCAGAGGATGAGGCTGCAATGTGAATATATTTTAAATGTTCTGCAGTTTTTCAAACAAGTTGTTTATTGTTATGTGCAAAATATATTTATTCCAATGTGTTGCTACTTAAAAACAAAAAGGTTTTGCTATTTCTTTATCCTGAGTCATAAAATATTTCCGTTATTTTACCAGATATTCAGGAAAAGCACAAACAATATCTGATGAAGAAGACTGAGACTCTAGTAGAACATAGACCCCCAGGAACTACCCTGGAACCACAAAGATTCCTCATCAATGAGCGTTACGTGAAGCTGATTGTAGTCTCCACTGATCAGTTCAGGGAGCGTCCCCAGAATGAGCTAAAACAGACTGGGGTGAAACATGAGGAATGCTTGAAGGTAACACAGACTGGACTGGAAAACATTTCCCCCAAAAGGCTGTTCCGATGGAACCACCAGTCACATTGTGTACCACATGCAGTAATGGTGAGCGGAGTGCCAGGAATAGGGAAGACCACATTGATGCAGAAGTTCGTCTATGACTGGGTGACCGGAAAACACTACCAGAGATTTGCCTTTGTCTTTTTTTTCAGATTTCGGGACCTTAATAGACTGGGAGAGGTCAGCTTGGAGGAGATGATTCTTCATCATTATCCACATCTGGAGGGTCAAATTAGAAATATTTTACAAAATCCAGAGAAACTTTTGTTTTTATTTGATGGCTTAGATGAAAGCATTTGCCAAATGGATTTTGGATCAAGTAAACTGTCCAATCCAAAACAGAGAACACATTTTGGTGAGATTGTGGTCAGCTTGGTGAGGCAGAGTCTTCTTAAGGGTTGCTCTATACTGATAACCAGCCGCCCAACCAGATTGGCATCAGTTGATACCGATGTTTTCCAGAGAATAGCTGAGATCATGGGATTTCTCCATGAAGACAGACTGATCTTCTTTAATAAATTCTTTGGAAATGAGGAATTATCAGAGAAGGCTTTTCATTATGTGCAGGAGAATGACACGCTGTACACTTTCTGTTATATCCCATCATACTGCTGGATCATCTGTACAGTGTTATCAATGTGCTTCAGATCCCAACCAACAATCACTGATCAGCTGATGACATCATTACCCAAAACAGTGACACAACTCTTTGTGACTTTTGTCTCCAACATTCTGGCCAATCACAGCCAGAATAAAGATGGTGGTCACACTGCCCGGGAACTGCTGACCTCTATTGGGAGGATGGCAGAACATGGAGTCATGAATCACATGATTGTATTTGATGAGCGTCATCTGGAGTCATTCAGTGTGAGAAAAGATAAACATCTCTTTTCATCTTTCATGATGGAATCTGGTCAGCCTCCGGATGTGGATTACACCTTCTTACATCTCACTCTTCAGGAGTTTTTTGCTGCTTTATTTCATTTCATTAACTATAATGCTGACAGATTACAGGAAACACTTGATGAGGCTGAATCTTACAAAGATGGCCGTGCTGAAATATTCCTCCGTTTCCTCTGCGGTCTCTCAGACTCTTCTACTAGATCCATGTTAAAGTCTCATGTGGGAGAATTGTCTACTCAGGCTGCCAGACATGTCATCACCTGGATCCAGAAGAAAATCCCAGAGCAAAGACCTGAGGCACCCATATTGGACAGCAGAGATCTTCTTAATGAATTGTACTATCTCTATGAGAGCAGGAATAAGGCTCTGGTGTCACAATGTATTGGATCAAACAAAGTTGACTTTTCTGGTGTCCCCCTCAGCCCTCTGAACTGCTCTGTGCTGTCTTTTGTCCTTCAATCCTGCAGAGAGGTAGAAGAAGTAAATCTAAATTCATGTAACATTCCGAGTGAAGGATTGAGGAAATTTATACCGGCTCTACACAACATCAAGAGTTTGGTGTAAATATTAAATATAAATAACCACATTGCTGTGTTAAATTGGAATTAGCTGAAATGTATTTAACTGCTTCCCTACGAGGTCAATTTTTTATTTATTATTTTTATTTTTTTAGTAAAAAATTTCTTAGAATCCCCAAACATTATTTTTTTTCTGAAAGCAGAGGCCCTGGAGAATAAAATGGTGGTTGTTGCCATTTTTTTATGCCATAGGACATTTGCACAACCATTTATCAAACACATTCTTAAAAAAAAAAAAAAATAGAAGAATCAGTGTCCTTCAATTCCTTTCTCTGTTCCAAATGTGAGGGATTTCACATTTAACATAAATGTGTTAGGGATTTGTTTAGACCCCTGATATGTCATCAATGCACCCCCAACAGTGTTGTAAATATATATATATATATATATATATATATATATATATATATATATTTATTTTTTTTTTTTATTTTTTTTTTTTTAATCTTTTTATTTGGTTTTAAACACATACAAGTAATGCAAACAGAAACAAAAAAACATGTGCAAGTACAGCATACTGAGAATAAAGAGAGAGAAAATTTAACAAACGAATCACATTTCCAGTATAATGGTAAGCATGAGGAAATGATCACTATACCATCAAAATATTTGTAGCTAGCACACATATACTGCATAGAAGCAAAGGATCTAGTGGCTTGTAGACCATAGTAGCGGGTCTCACGCACATCCTAGGACGATGCCATGAGAGAAGGTCCTGCTCCTTGGAGGGCACACCTATAGGGACCAAACTGCGCCCCCCAAGGAGACCAGGCCCCCCCAACCCACCATAACCCAGTCTCGAATAGACACGTCACTAGAGACAAGGCATAATAATCAGAACTCAGGTGTACCCATGTCCCAGAGCAAATTAGTTCCAAATCGACCATCTGGTCTGAAACTTTTGCAGTCGAAAGTCAGTGAAAGCTAGTATTTTTTCATATTCATAGGATTCCCTCACCAGTTGTATAACTTCCCCTTTGGAGGGGATGTCGCTACTCTTCTATTTCCGAGCTATGGAAAGTCTCGCTGCAAACAGGATATTTTGGACCACCATTCTAAATTGGGGAAGGTATTTTTCAATGTCCAAGCCCAATATTACCTGCTCCACAGTCACCTTATTAAGGATCCCAGTAACATCTGCGATTAGTCTATTTATGGAGGCCCAGAAGCTTTCAATGACATACATGTCCACAGTACATGAAGTAACGTGCCTACCTGCCCACATTACCGCCAACATAAATTTGACACGCCTGTATAGTATTTAACAATGGAGTATGGGGTTTTATACCATCTAAGGTGAATTTTTTGTGTGCCCTCCCTAAAGTTGGAACATTTGGTAAAGGTAAGATTGAGTTTAAAAGCCTGCAACCATTGTTCCTCCGTGAACACTTTTTGGAGGTCTCCCCAGGGCCGGCCCTACAATGGGTCCCAGTGGGTCCATTGGACCCAGGCGACAGTTGAGCAGGGGCGGCCGCAACGCGGCCGCCACGTGACCACATCCCTCTGACAGCCAGTGTAGAAGAAAGGTAAATTCATTGCCAGTAGTAACCGTTTAAGTAAGTGTAGCGGCCACCCGGCGGCCGCAGATGGGAGTATTTTAATTACACTGGCTGCCGCGCCGTCTCTGTCTCTGCTCCATAGTGTCTTACTCAGAGTGTCACCGTGGTCCTTGACCTCCCTATGCTGCTGACTGGCCGAGCGGCAATGATGGCATTGGTTTGGAGCAGTGTAGGTGGGCGGGCTTGTGGGGCAGAGCCAGAGCAAGGGTTAGAGAGTGGAGGCGGAGCAGCTTTCCAGGCAGGAGGCAGCACAGCACAAGAACCCTCTTACTACCACACAGTGCAGTGCTGTAAGAAGTACTTACTGTACTGTCCTTTGCTGGTGAGTGAGTGTAATAGATAAATGAAAATGATAAAAACCACTCAAGACACTAATTAATAATGAGGCAATATTGTGATGTGAGGATAATATTGTGATTTGAGGAAATTGCTGATGCTTAGGGGTGTGAGACATGTAAATATGCAAAGACAGCGCTAAATCCTCCTAGTGAATGAAGTGCTCCACTATTCCAAAATGCAAATGTTGTGCAAACTACAAATGAATATAATAAGAACATATAAATATACATAATCAATGTGCAATTTCTGAAAGTGCAATCCACAATCAAGGTGCTATTGTGCAAAAAAAGTGCTCAAGTGCATTTGGTATATATATATATATATATATATATATATATATATATATATATATATGCATGTGTAAAGTCACACAATTACTAATCATCATAAGCTAGAAACAATGAGTAGCCCAAAATGCGCCCCCCCCCCCCCCCGGCTCACTCACCCTGCCTGGACATCTGGACATGTGCAGCAGCAATCGGCGGCGGCTTTGGCTTCTTCCCCTCCTCATCAGTGCCACCTAATCAGTGCCCTTCAGTGCCACCTCATCAGTGCCCATCAGTGCAGTCTATCGGTGCCCATCAGTGCCGCCTCATCATCGTACATCAGTGAAGGAGAAAAATTACTTATTTACAAAATTTGCTGACAAACTAAGAAAAACTTTTTTTTTTTTTCAAAATTTTCGCCCTTTTTTCTTAAAATGATCAAATATAAAAGATTCTAATAAAGAGAAATAAGCTCCATTCATGTAGAGAATCGTTTCATTCATTCCTGGGGGAGAAATTCATTTTCTTCTGGTAACATTCTTCTCTTCTTCTACAGATTGTATAATAATGACCTGACAGACAGTTCCTGCCCCCACCTGGCATCTGGAATAAGAAATAACCAGACACTGAGGACACTGGACCTGTCTGGGAACAATCTGGAGGGTCCTCATTTCAGGGATGTGATGGAAGCTCTGACAACAAGCCGGATAGAGGAATTAGAGTGAGTATAACAGGACTGACTGAGACAATAATATTCTGGGACAGCTCTAGGCCTTTTTCTGACGCCTTTTTGTTTACATGTAACAATCAGTAGTATCTTTTGCTAAAAGCCCTAGAGAATAAATTGGTAGGTTTTAATTTTTTTATGTCATACGGTATTTACGCAGTGCTTTTACAAATGCAATTAAAAAAAAAATACACATTTTAAAAAAACTCAATACATAACGCATTTTTGGGTAAAATATAAAAGATGATGTTTTGCTGAATAAACAGATTCCAAACTTGTCATGCTTCAAAATTGCGCACACACCGTGCAACAGAGACAAACGGCGCCAATTTTACTATCCATAGATGATGCTTTAAAAGCATATACAAGTTGGGGGCGTGTCCAAAATGGCGACCGAAGCAGAGGCATAGCGAGAGAGCCGATCTGTCTGGGAATTATCCTGTTTCCCTGCAGCCCTGACAACTTTTGACTTCACTGCAGCATTCCGTTTAGCTCCCTGACCTGCTATGACCAGAACACGTTCATCCTCAGTACCCCAGAAAACATCTACGGTGCCCGCTTCTCCTTACGGCGCGAAAGCTGTGCCTTGTGTGCCTTCCAACATGGCGACTCAGACTGAGGATGTAGACCCAGCGCTCCAAAAACAGAGTAACTTTGCTGCCCTGATGCAGGCCATCTCTGACTGCCAGACCACCCTAACGGGTAAGATGGACTTGGTACAGCTAAACGTAGGCTGGATTCGAAGGGACATGGATAAATTTAGAACAAGGCTATCTGTAGTCGCGCGCCGCGTGAGTGATACAGAGGACACACTGAGAGATCACACAGCGTCCCTCCATACCCTCCGCACCAAGGTGAAAGCCCTGGAGTTCCGAGCGGAGGACTCTGAAAACCACAATAGGAGGAATAATCTACGAATCCTGGCACTACCTGAGGGTTCTGAGGACCCCAATCCTGCAGCTTTTACGGAGCAGCTCCTCCACACCCTGCTCCCCCAGGCCACCTTCTCCCCATTCTTCGCGGTGGAGCGTACCCATAGAATGCCAACGGCCTGTGGCACTCCTGGTGCACCACCGTGTACGTTCATTCTGCGCCTGCTGAACTTTCGGACAGAGATCTAGTCTTATGGGAAAGCAGGAAGGTTGATGCCCTGCGATTCGAGGGAGCCAAGCTCATGATCTTCCCGGACTTCTCATTTGAAACACAAAAGTTGCGCAAATCCTTCGATCACGTTAAACTTCTCCTGAGACAAAGGGGCCTAAAATACAGTATGCTGTTCCCAGCCCGCCTGTGGGTACAAGATGGTGAATCCCTCCGTTTCGATACATCTCCAGAGAAAGCTCCTGCATGGCTGGAGTGCCTACCTTGCCGCCAGGACCTGTTGGAGTCGGTAATCCCTTTCTTTGATTCCTTTTCATCTGCTTGAGGAGACTGCTGACTTGTTCATGATGCCTTTGCGATATTTATGTCAGCTATTATTGTAAGCTATACTTGCCTTCGGGGACATTTTTTTTTTCTGCCTTTACCCTGTTGCCCTCACAGCAAATGGACCTGTTCCGCCACTCTTATTGCTGTTGCCGATTGTGCCTGTTGGTAACTTTATGACTAACTCTTTCCTCACATCTAGGCATGGTTGCCACACACCTACTGAAGTAGGTGTGTTTGGGAGATTCCCCTTCAACTCTTTGTTGCCCAGGGTGGTGGAGACTGCCATTCTGCCGCGTGGCATGTCGGACCATGCTCCAGTCTTAGTGAGCCTTGGCACGGACTCGGCCGCGGGTCAGGGACTATGGAGACTATCCAGATACTGGATTATGGATGAAAGATTAGAACCGCTGATGTCATCTGAGCTTAAGGCATATTGGGTGCACAATGACCACACTTCTACTCCAGCCATGGTATGGGACACATCCAAGGCCTATGCTAGAGGCAGATCCAGTGCTCCTTACCACTAAGACCAGTTATAGGTGGAGGGGGTGACCACTTTTTGCACTATGCTAGAGGCAGGTTCCAATTTTTAATACAGCTAAAATTAGAAAGGAGTCTCGCATCCAGTTCTCCGAAGTCGAGGCACGTGCTTTGTCGCTGGAGGCGAGATATTCGAAGACACTGCATAGGAGCCCCTACCTTGACATGTTGTCTGCCTACAGAGAATTGGCATTGCTTTGCGCCAAATCTTGCAGATGCTTCCTCCTCTCCCAGTCTCACCGCATATTTGAACAGGGAGAGCGCCCAGGAAGACTTCTTGCCTGGCTGGCGGCAGAGCAAACAGGTAGCTCTTGCATTGCCAACATCAGGGCAGCCGATGGGGATTTACTCTGTGATCCTATACAGATCAATAGAAAATTCGAGGAATATTACGCACACCTATACAAGTCTAGGGCGACCTATTCTCCTGAGGAATTGTCGGCATCCTTAGAAGCAGTCAGTTTTCCAACCCTTACTGCTAAAAAAAAACAGCTTCTAGATGCACCTATTTCACCAAGGGAGGTCAGGAATGCGATCAAGTCTTTACAGGCTGGCAAGACCCCAGGGCCAGATGGACTTCCTACAGAGTTCTATAAAACCAATATTGAAACTATAGGTCCATATTGCTTTGAAATAATTTGTACTGCACTGGATGCATGCTCCTTCCCACCTTCTATGTCAGAGGCTGTTGTTGTTGTTTTGCTCAAGCCCGGGAAAGACCCAGAACTGTGTTCATCTTACTGGCCAATATCACTACTCAATGTAGACGCTAAAATTCTGACTAAAATACTAGCCAATCGTCTGAACTCTGTCATATTGTCTCTGATGCATGGAGATCAGACTGGTTTCATGCTGGGCAAAGGCACGGACATCAACATTCGTCGCCTCCATACCAATATAGCCCATTTTAAAGAACAAAATACACAGGGAAAAGTGGCCTCCCTAGACACAGAGAAGGCCTTTGATTCTGTGGAATGGGGTATCTATGGCAGGTACTTACCCGGTTCGGGTTTGGCCCTAAATTTATTGCTTGGACTCAATTATTATATGAGACCCCTGTGGCCTGAGTGCCCACCAATGGTGTGCTCTCCCCTCCCTTCTGTCTTGGCAGGGGAACGAGACAGGGTTGCCCTCTGTCTTCTGGGTTGTTTGCCTTGGCTATTGAACCCATGGCTATTCTGCTTCGCTCTGCGGAGGACATGGGGGGACTGATGGTGGGACCCCTGGTGGAGCATGTGCAACTCTATGTGAATGACACTCTCCTGTACTTACATGATGCCTCAGACTCTCTTATTGCAGCATTGACAATTTCTGATAGATATGGTGAATTCTCTGGGGTGAAAATAAACTGGAATAAATCGAGTATACTCCCTCTCACTGACTCGACCCCCCCCTCCTTCCCACCCTGCCCCTTTACAATGGGTCTCCCAGTTTAAATATCTAGGTATTATGATTTGTAATTATACCCATTATTAAATCATTATTACTTAACAGACAATTTATACCCAGTAATGCAACAGTTAATTGCTAAATGTCAGACGTGGAAATCGCTCCCTTTAACATTGGTAGGTCGGGTAAATTTAATTAAAATGACATTTCTCCCAAAATGTATGTACATCTTTAGGAACACAACAATTCCCATCCCAGCGGAATTTTTTCACAAATTAGACGGGGTAATTTCCTTCTTCATCTGGGCTGGGGCAGTCCCTAGAATAGCCAAGCAGAAACCACAACTTCCTCTATCATCTGGCGGACTTGCACTACCTTGCTTTAAAAAGTATTACTGGGCAGCAGTGCTGGTGGTTTGCTCCAACAAAGTCTAATCCAGTGGTCAACCTGGAGGTCGCTCTTATAGGATCCTATTCTGCCCTGAGGAATATGGTCTACAGGGGAGCAAGGGCTGCCCCGCAGGCAACGACCTCCATGTGGACCATGGTACGGGTGTGGGAGCAAGTGACGGCGGCGAACGGCACTATTTTGCCCCATGCTCCATTATTGGGTAACCCTAGACTTCCTCATCTCAGATCTATCTCTGACCCTAGTGTGTGGACCAGACATGGCATTGTGAAGATAAAGCAGATTATGCCGACTGGAACTCTGCTCTCCTTTCCTGTCTTGAGAGAGAAGTTTCAACTCCCCTCTTGGATGCTGTTTTGATACCTACAATTGAAGCATGCGGTACAGGCACAATTTCCTGAATTGGTCACGGTCGCTCCTCATGTAGTGGAGAGGTTTTTAATCACTTGCAATGCAGATAAAATCCTGTCTTCCATTTATCACCTCCTATTCCGCTCCTGGAAGGAAAACATTCCTACCCTTTCGGAGGAGGAATGGGACGTGGGAATACAGCAGTATATACCTACAGGTATTTTGTCCAGGGATAGGTTTATCCAACTCAAATTCATACACAGAGCATACTACACTCTACAGTGGCTAGCTAGGATATATCCTACACAACCGGAGATGTGTTCTAAGTGTCAGCGAGCGGTGGGGACATATTTCCATGTCATCTGGGAGTGTCCACTAATCCAGGATTTTTGTAGGACAGTTGTGATGGACATTATTACAGTTGCAGATCTCTCTGTGCCACTGGATCCTAAGGCGCTTCTGCTGGGCATCGGTGACTCGGTGACACAGGCTTTGCATACAAAGCTATTATTATTTTATTTTTATGCTAGGAAGGTTCTTCTACAAAATTGGAAGCTGGCTGCTCCTCCTACGGTCGCATAGTGGCGCCTACTTGTGGACTCAGTTCTTCCCTTATATAAACTAACATATATGGGACGTCAGTGTCCCCAGAAATTTGGAAAAATCTGGAATGCATGGATGCGGTCTCGATCCCTACACCTCTGATCTTATGGTTAATGGGAGGAACCGGGTGAAGTGTTTTAATTGCCATTTTTGTAATGGATTGCCCTCACGAGGGACACGGAGAAGAATCAGATTTAGGTTCCTCCTAATTGGCCCTCCTTGGCATCCTGAGCCAATCAGAGCCATTCTGGTATTTAATCGCATCTATGATCTGTCAGCGAAAACCCCAGCTGGTCGCTCGGGTTTCCCAGTGGGATGGGAGAGCCTGAGAGAGCTGTAGAAAGCAGCAGGGGGTGTGAATTAGCAACTTTAAAAAGCGACTTTAAAAAGGTGCCTGCATTTCTTTTGATGCAACTTTGATGCAGAGAGTGTAAAGTTGGATCAAAGCTGCACTCAAAGTCGCACCCCAAAGTCACACTCTAGCCTAGTGGCTACGTTTCCCCTAATGCAGTGGTTCTCAACTCCAGTCCATGGGACCCACTAGCAGGCCAGATTTTAAGTATTACCCTGGGGAGATGCAGACTTGAATACTGCAATCACTGAGCAGCAAATGAGATCACCTGTGATATAATTTAGTTATCTTGTAAACCTGGCCTGTTGGTGGGTCCCGAGGACCGGAGTTGAGAAATACTGCCCTAATGCGACTCCAAAGTTGTGCGATTTATAGGGGGCGACTTTGAGTGCCGCTTTGATTCAACTTTACACTCTCCGGATCAATGTCACATCAAAAGTAGTGCGGGAACCTTTTTAAAGTCGCTAATTTTCAAAGTCGCGTAAATGGGAACGTGTGCCATTGAAATCAATGTTATGTGCTGCTGGAACCATGAAGAGTGGACATAACATACACAGTAGCTAAGTTCCAATATCAAAAAGGGTAATCAGTGGCGGTATCTATCCCTAAATGAATAATGGGAAATCCACAGTGGGATTAATGGTTAATTTGGGACTATAAGATACCCAAATGTAAAGAGAAACCATAAAAAGAGAAACCAAAGTAAAGAGGTTGCACTATATAAAGAATTATAAATGTTATTCATACAAAAAACTTTGTTTAAAAATGCCTCAGAAGAGGAACATTAATGGATACACAATAAAAACAATAAGGAAAATGGAAACATCATAGCTTTTCCGTAGGTTATAAGTGGCGTAGGGGGGATGATTTTTGCAATTTTGGCATCGGACTGGAGCAGATGCCAATACTTAGAGATTTGTTTCTTGACTAATTCATATTGTAATTCTGAGAGGTTGTTTAAAGGCACGATTAAAATCCTTACATAAACATGTTTTGGAATGCTCTCTAGCTAGAAGGCGATCTTTGAGTTGTGCAGCAGCTAATCTGAACTTAATATCACTACAATTGCAGCGAAGCCGCAAATATTGGGAGTATGGAGTAGATTAAAGGAGAGACATAGGGAGAAATCTGTCAGCTTAAAGAATAGTGTTTCCTGCAGATGGTTTGCAATATAAATCACTCACCAACATCCCATCTACTGTAGTCTCAATTGATACATCCAAAAAGGTCACCCTCTGGGGGTCAAAGGTCATAGTGAATGTAAGATTGTAGCATTTAGAATTCATGGATTCCAGACAACGATGTAATAGTTCAGCTGGGCCATCCCAAATCAAGAAGACATCGTCTATGTAGCGAAGCCATAAAAGGATATGCTCAGAAAACACAGAAGAGTCTTCCGACAACAAAAAATGATGTTCCCACTCCCCCAGGTACAGATTGGTGTAGAATGGGGCACAACATGTCCCCATCGCTATGCCTTGTACCTGGAGAAAGTGGGAACCATCAAAAGAAAAAACATTGTGGTGAAGAATGTGACTGCGAACATCCAGAACAAACTGAAATAGTTCCCTAGAGAGAGCTAAACTTAGTGAAAAAAAAAAACGTTTTTGATAACTTGGAGTCCCTTCGAGTGGGGAATAGAAGAATACAAGGCCTCCACATCTATGGTGACTAGGAGGGCATCATCAGGAACATGAAGGTTCTCAATAGAAGAAAGATAATGGACTGTATCTTTGATGTGAGATGGTAAGCTCACAACAAAGGGTCTTAAAAAAGAGTCATTCCATTTACTAGCATTTTCAGAAATGCTAGAAATCTCAGAAATTATGGGTCTACCTGGGGGATCAGAGAGGGACTTGTGAATTTTTGTTAAATCATAAACAGTGGGGGTGTTAGGAAAATTATTGTTAATAAAATCAAAGGTTTGTGATGTAATAAGGACTTTTTGGAGCCCCTCCTTGATAAGAGTAAAGAAAGTGCAATTAAAGGTCTCAATCTCGGCCAGGGCAATACCAGTCCAGGTTGTGGAGAATTTTCAAACACATATTCCTGTATTGGCCGGTTTAAATATTAAGAGTTTATCATTGGAAAGGCCATCGAGGGCCAGAAGTAAGTGAGAAGGAAGGTTAGAAGAAGAAGTGAAAGAGGGGTGCAAAGATTTAATGGCTTTGATGGTGCATTTCAAGAATGAGAAGGATAGTTAGTGTTAAGCACCAACAGTCCTGCACAATAGAAATTGTGAAACTAAATTATCCAAATGATCCACAAAAGTGGAGGTCAAAAGGAATGGGAGCCGCAGCGTGAACGCGGGAAACACGTGACAAATGAAATAAACGTATATAATAATATATGAGGGCCGCGCTCACCAATAAATTATAAATCAAATAAAATAAGTTAAGTAAATAACACCCCTTATAGTGTAATGCACATATACCAATGCAATTAATAATAATTAAATCAATTATAATACCAGTTCACAAATTAATCAATCTCTATATACCATCAATCAAACTCGATTGCAAATAGAGTGAATATAGGTTAAATAACACAATAGATAATAAATAATTAATATAAGTGAGTAGAAATATATAGAAATAGACAGTGATATATATAATAAGTGACTAGTGCAATAAGGTGCAAAATAAAGTCCCAACAGCAATGTTAATGAGCCACTAAGCAGTCCAATAAGCACTTATCCAAGGATTTGGAATATCAGAAGAGCCCTGTTTGGACTTCTTGCAATATAAACACCTCCACCATACACCTTGACCACCCGGTGAGTCAAGCTTCTTACCAGAGATGGTAGACCCTCAGATTAGAGACTCCATGGTGAAGTATATCAATATATAGCTGTTTATTAAAAGAGTAACACTTACATTGTGGTAGATTCAAACAGATTCAAACAGACGATAATGACAATCAAACGCGCTGACGAAATGCGTCGGGACGTCTGATCGCATTACAATATACGTGCCACGTCATTTCTGGGCTCCGGGTGGAACGCAAGTGCCGGAACTCGGAAGCGGCGCTCCCAGGGACTTCAGTTTGATTGTCATTATCGTCTGTTTGAATCTACCACACTGTAAGTGTTACTCTTTTAATTAAAAATTTATTAAATGAATTTAATTAAATTAAATTTAAAAACCCAGTTTCCTTCAATGCCGTGTTTATGCTGGTGTTGATGGTTTTGTCTTTGTAATCTTTCTTATGAAAGGAGTCTTCTAGTGTTCTGAGATGTTTATCTCTGTCTTCTGGGTCAGAACATATTCAGGGGTATCTGATGGCCTGGCTGTGTATGATGGCCCATTTAGTGTGTTTGGGTGAACACTGGAACTGTGGAGATCGTTGCATCTGTCAGTGGGTTTCCTGTATATGGAAGTGTGAAGCTTGTCATCCCTGATGTTTATTGGAGTGTCTTGGAAGTTGACATGTGCTTGAATAATCCATTTTTAGTTTGAGTGATGTGTGAAAAGGGTTGATCAATGATTAAAATTGTTTTAGATTTTCTTTGCTTTCTGTCCATATGATGAAAATATCAATAAAATAGTGATAATTTTCTTTCCTTTCTTTTTTTAACGCTCTGCTAAAACTTTTTTTCATTATTACTGCTTGGACCTTGAGGAATTGGACATTCCCTGAAAGTAGTTTACCTGTTAGTGCAGGTAAAAAAGTATCACGGACAGTACTCAATTGTTGTCACAAATGCACTAATACGGCTACAATCACCTCATCCTGGATATTCACACTGTTACCAGCCATGAAATTGCGTTTTCTTAAAACCTTCCCAATTAATAATTGTCAATACATTCCTGTAACAAATATAACTGTAAGACTATAAGAGGTCATACATGGGGGAATCTGATTCTACATAAGGAGACACTGAGTTAGGTTCTTTTTTCCCACGGTAGTGCAGAGGCAGCCAGGCACACAGCAACATTCTATTCATTCCAGCTCAGAAATCAGTCTAGGGCTGTTATGGCGAACCTTGGCACCCAGATGTTTTGGAACCAAACTACATTTCCCATGATGCTCCACTACACTGTAAAGTGCATAAGCATCGTGGGAAATGTAGTTCCAAAACATCTGGGGTGCTAAAGATCACTATCACTGGGCTTATACAAGAAATGGGCAATTTGGGACTTTATGTGAGAACTGGCGAGCACTGCTCAATGTCTCCATCCCTGTGAATAGTCAATTGAAAAGCAAGATGGGCTAAATGAAGGTGTGTGAAAAACAGCCGGTCCCTAGTTTGAAATACTTACCCACCAGTCTGCTAACAAACCAAAATAAACCTGTCTAACAATATAAGTTAAAAACAGGAGTTTAGTCAACACACATTTGCAAATGCATGCGGAAGCTGCAAGGCCAACAACAAGGCATCCTGCGTTTCTTGGAGAACCTAACACTAAATAACACTACTCAACCTGAGTGTCCAAGTGTCTTCACAAAAGGAAGTACATGCTTGCTAATAGATGGATAGGAAACAGATGGGATTGGAGACCGCCCAATCCTCCCCCACCTGCTCCAATCCATGACTGGCAATGAAAAACGCATGGCTGTATAAAAAAAAAGGTTCTGCAAGAAACGCAGGATGCCTTGTTGTTGGCCTTGCAGCTTCCGCATGCATTTGCAAATGTGTGTTAACTAAACTCCTGTTTTTAACTTATATTGTTAGACAGGTTTATTTTGGTTTGTTAGCAGACTGGTGGGTAAGTATTTCAAACTAGGGACCGGCTGTTTTTCACACACCTTCATTTATCCCATCTTGCTTTTCAATTGACCATCACTGGTCTTTGGTCTTATTTTATAATTTATTGCTGAATGAACTTGAGGAGGGTACAGGGTGATATGGGATATTCCAAACATCAAGCACAACTTGCTGAGGACAGTGATTCTAGAGTACACTAGCACAGTCTATTTTCACTCCCAGCTGTAGACCAAGAGAATATTAGGACTTTAAAGAAGAAGTAGTGGACTAGAACAGTCTAGAACTCCCAAAGCTGACCACAGGATAAGAAGAGTGCACCAAGCATACATGAGCAGTCTATTATATCCACAGCCGGAGACCATAGATAACACTCAGAAGATAGAGCTTTACTCACAGGCCATGGGCTTGTTCCAGGGGGAGATGAGTAGTCCAGCAGCCAGTCCAAGGAAGCCTCTGGGCCAAATCACCCCCTAAACACACAATCCCCCTTTCTCTACTCCAGGAAAAGAACCACACTGTTCCCCTTCCTCCAGGGGAAGAACAAGTCTGAACAGGTTCCAGCCTATTTACCCCTCTCTGACAACCTAATGAGCACACCTCCCCAGAGATTGGCCAGACAACCCCCGTGCCATAAGACTGAGAGTGATCTGGAGTTTTATATAGTGATCTAATATAAATTATTCCAATAAAAAGAAATAAGTTCTATTAATTTAGAGAATAGTTACATTCATTACTGGGGGAGAAATTCATTTTCTTCTGGTAACATTCTTCTCTTCTTCTACAGATTGTCCCGTAATCACCTGACAGACAGTTCCTGCCCCCACCTGGCATCTGGAATAAGAAATAACCAGGCACTGAGGACACTGAACCTGTCTGATAACAATCTGGAGGGTCCTCATTTCAGGGATGTGATGGAAGCTCTGACAACAAGCCGGATAGAGGAATTACAGTGAGTATAACAAGACTGACTGAGACAATAATATTCTGGGACAGTTTTATGGTCCCACTATTAGAGATGGGCCGAACACCCCCTGTTCGATTCACAGCAGAACCCCGGAACAGGGGAAATGTTCTAACCCGAACGGCAAACCCTAGTGAAGTCAATAGGAACTGAACAGGAAAAATCAAAAGTGCCCATTTTGAAGGCTTATATGCAAGTAATTGGCCATAAAAGTGGTATGGGGGTCTGGGTACTGCCCTGGGGGACATGTATCGAATAAAAAAAAAAAAAAAACTGTAAAAATTATAGTTTTTTCCAGGAGCAGTGATTTTAATTATGCCTAAAGTGCAACAAAAAAATGAAAAATGTCATTAAATATCGTGCCTGGGGGGTACCCTAATGTGCCTGTAAAGTAGCACATCTGTAGCATGTGTAGATCTTGCTACAGCAAAAATGAAATTTCTAAAGAAAAAAATGAGTTAAATCCTATTTAAAATGATTTACAAAGCTTGTATATAACCCCCTACCAATGTTTCCTTTTACTGCATTGATATTCTTAGTAGTCTTTGTAGCCCCATCAACATCAGACAAGGTGCTTAGGGGGGAGCCCCCCTACCCCAAATCATCCCCCTATGTTGAGGGCATGTTGCTTTGTATGGTTCAGAGAAGCACAGCCTTTCCTGACCTGCTGGGTTTCATGCTCGGATAAGGGTCTGGTATGGATTTTAAGGGGAGCCCACTCCGTTTTTTTTAAAGATTTTGGCATATTTCCACTTAAAATCCATACCAGACTCGAAGGATATTTTTCATTGCTGGCATTCTTTTGTTTAAGGATAAAAGGGGTGATATGTGCACTGTCACTTGGGTATCCAAATGAGAGGAACTCCGGACTATAGGTGTATTACAGATGGTAAAATCCTTATATAAATATGAGATTAGGATCCAATCCTACACCATCAGCAGCCAATTCTGGTATTTTCACCAAATATTAACAGAGATATTAAACAAGAGATGAATTGGTGCTAATGGAAGAAATCTCAAAAGCTCTAAAAGAGCTGACAATACATTATAAAAATCTGAGTAAAAGTGTGTGAAGAGGATAAAACAATCACATTAAAAGATCAATGGTGGGCCTGGGGCTAATGAATCCAAGAGTTCCCCCACACCAATTTGAGTAAAATATATAAAACCAACCAGACTATTGTATCAAATGATCAGAATCATAAAACCAAATATGTGTCTGTCTTCAATCCAAGGGTTTAAAACCAAAAATTCTTAAGAAACAGCCAAATTATCGCATCACGCGATTCAAATCGCAGGATCATGTGTATATGTCTGTGTCTTCAATAAATACTAATCCAATGATCTCTTAATCCATCAAAAAAAATATATAATATCAAAATTAGTGAATAAATATCGGTGGTGAATAAAGTGACTCAAAAATATAATAAATAGCTGTAAAACCAACCAATAATTCACATATAAAGTGCAAATAAGTGTTGAAAATCCGTGATAAGGAGAAATTAATTGAATCTTCTCAATGAGGATAAATGTAAATAAATAGGTAAATAACTCTATAAGTGAATATATCAATAAATAGACGAATAAATAAATAAATATAGTCCTTGTGCAATTATTAAAAGTCCTTGTGCAATAATTAAAATACTGTTGGTGATCAAGTGAAGTTCATATGTGCACATAAAATCAAGTGACAATTGGTGATTTCTCTTTTGAAAACAATTGTGAAATTCCAGTGATGTGATCCGAAGTGAGCAGGAACAATTTAAGTGCTATGGCCGCTCACCTCACTGCACCATTAAAGGCACTGATGTATGACCCTGGAATAGGGATGCTGGATTTCTCAAGTGGCTTTTGGGCTTGTAATCCACTATTGGAGATTAGGATATCTCTGACATCCACTGCTTGCTCGATTTCCACCTTTCCCAGGAAAGCTCCAAGGATCCCAGTACGCTCAAAGAAATATATTGATACCCATAGTGAAGTATGTCTTAAACTCACTAGCAACAGCTTCTCCTCTGTTACAAGACTTACTGTCCCTTCATGTCTGTATTAGAGTTTTGTTGTTTTTTACCATGGTAATCGAGAGACAAATTCCCTGGCTTTGAGGATACTCTAAGGTGGATGGTGTCAATTGGTTGGAGTTACTTACTGGAGACTGATCAACTGGTTCTCGCCCGTTAGTATCCTGTCTACATTTTGTGAATCACAGCCTGAACTGACCCCCTATAACAAGGGGTCCGTTCATTCTGGTAAGCATGTTTGTGCACACCGGGTGGTCCTGTGTTTTGGTGAAGGTGCTGGAGACACTAAGGCTCCGTTCACATGTTAGCGTATGGATCACGGGCAGAACCGCCGTGGTTCCGCCCGCGATCCGGAGATTATTGCAAATCGCGGGACGCCTGTGCGTTGCCCGTTGATTTGCAATAGACCCCCAAACGCTGAGCGATGTTGCCGCGATTTCCGCCTGCCGAATCGCGGTAACATCGCGCAAAAAAAATCGCGGGACGCAATACGATCCAAAGAAGCTCTTGTACTTTTTTGGTCGTAATGCGTCCCGTGATTTTTTTTTGCGCGATGTTACCGCGATTCGGCAGGCGGAAATCGCGGCAACATCGCTCAGCGTTTGGGGGTCTATTGCAAATCAACGGGCAACGCACAGGCGTCCCGCGATTTGCAATAATCTCCGGATCACGGCGGAACCGCGGCGGTTCTGCCCGTGATCCATATGCTAACATGTGAACGGAGCCTAAGAAGTGCAACAACAAGATCTATCAGAGACTCTATTTAATTATAGGGCGGTGTTATTGGACTGATTACTTTTGATTTTATGGTCCCATTCACCATTATCTGATTGTTATTCTATTTGCACATTGCAATTTATTTATTCACTTTGCACCTCAGGACCATATATTTATTTATTTATCGATTGAATCATTTTATAATTAATTTAGGCTTGGTTCACACTTCTGCGGATGCGGAGATCGCATGTAATTCAGAGCACACTGCTCCTAATTTACATGCGATCTCATGTGCGGTGCGAATTTCAGCCATACAGTTTGTATGGCTGAATTCGCACTGCATCCGCACCAAAGACGCACATGAGGCATTTTTTTATTCGCAACAGAATCGGATCGCATAGTGGTTCACACTAGTGCGATCCGATTCTGTGCGAACTTGCAGATCGCACTGCGATATGCGATCCTCACTGGGGGTGTCGTTAACTTTTAATTGACACCCCCTGCGTATCGCATATAGCAGTCTGAACTGCCAGAGGTGAGGATGCGATGCGGAAACACGCTGCATATTCGCAGTGTTCCCGCATCGCACAAGTGTGAACCGGCACTCACTGTACCTGGTTATATTAATTATATATCTATTTTATTTCTCTATTTATTTATATCCTTCTGAGATTTATATTTATATATAATTTTAGACCACATTTTTTTTATATATATATATATATATATACTGTATATAATATATTTTGCACATACCATCAATTGTATGTGTTTATCCATACATGTACCTGGCAATTACCTTGGATTTGATTTCTCACGATTGCACCTTCCGTATTTATGGTCAATCCCAGGATGCATTGCAGGAATGCCCTCCCACTGGGACTGCCATAAAACACGATGTGCCACTGGCTGGGTTTCCGCCACAGTCCAACAAGCTCCCTCATTGGATTCAGTGGGGACACTCTCTCAGACCCAGTGAATCACATCTGGAAACACGTGACAGGCAAACTAATAGATCAGGCTCCCCTGATAAGCAGCAGGAGCAATAGATGCTTTTACCTAGCACCTACCTAACTAGGAGGGTGCTACATCTGGAATTTGTTAGAAAATGAATAAATTTAACTAAACGAATTCCAAAATGAAACCACAAAACAAAATTAGTAATATAACGAATTTATCCGATATGAAACAAAACACATTTTTCCCTTCTGTACATGTCTGTTATGAATCACATTGATTCATAACAGCTTTGTTGACATTGTGATTACATGATGACTGGATTCCGACTACCGGGATCAGCATTCGGCTGTGTCCGGTGGACGCACTGGTCGCAGGGCATCCAGCGCCCCCCTTTGATGATGTTGAATGATGTTACGTCTCTTTGCCTGTACATGCCGCCTGCCCGCAGTAAAAGTACGGTGGGTGGTCATCCAGTTAGTGGAATGACATCTCCAGCTGCAGATTCACAGATGTCTATTCAGTGGAGCTTGTTGTAGAGGTTCTTTCCCTGGAAGGTAAAATTTCAGAAGTAAACGTGCCTTTAAAATGTCAGTCTTTATCAAGGACTACATTAGACATTCAGGCCAATGCTTTTAGCACATTCCACCTCTGGCTGGTAACCCTTTTTTTGAGTTCCATTCATGTAGAGAATAGTTACATTCATTCCAGGGGGAGAACTTATTTGTTTTCTGGTAACATTCTTCTCTTCTTCTACAGATTGTCTGAAAATCACCTGACAGACAGTTCCTGCCCCCACCTGGCATCTGGAATAAGAAATAACCAGACACTTAGGATACTGGACCTGTCTGGGAACAATCTGGAGGGTCCTCATTTCAGGGATGTGATAGAAGCTCTGACAACAAGCCGGATAGAGGAATTACAGTGAGTATAACAGGACTGACTGAGACAATAATATTCTGGGACAGTTTGACATTCCAACCATGAATAAAATTAATTAATGTTAAAAAACACAATTATCCAATCCTAGATTGTTGTCTACATCTTAGAATCTTATCACACTGCTATCAGCTATCAAATAATTTTTAATAAAAACCTAGTTATAATCTGATATTCTTTGTAGTTTGGCAACAAGTAAAATAGATATTATTGGAGGACATACAGAGAGAATCTGATCTTACTGCAATGATGAATCAGAGCCTAATATGAGCTTCCTGTCACCTGACATTAGGGATGGACGAACAGCGGCCAGGGCGGTTCGCGAACGTCAGCCGCAAATTTTCTCAAAAGTCCGCGAACCGCGAGTTTGCGGCGGGCCCCATTGACTTTAATGGGAGGTGAACTTTAAAAGCCTTTAGGTCATATTTGCAGCCACAAAAGACGTACTAGCTGTGCACAAATAGTCCCAGCACATGGACAATGTTATAACAGAAGTATTGCAATTGGAAAGGTTGCCCTAAAAATATATATATATTTTTTTTTTTTACAGCAACATTTTTTAGAACTGACAGCAGCCGGTAAAAACATGTCAAATACATATAATGTCCATTCACAGATCTGTAAAATGGGTCCGCATCCATTCCACAATTTGGCGGAATGTTTACAGACCCATTGATTTTTAATTCCAGTCTGAAAAATTAGGCATTCACAGGATAAAGAAGTAAGTGTCGGCCAGTATTGGCCCCAAAAATTAGCCCACATGGGTTTACCTGACAGCTAAGAATGTTGTATTCTGTGGCTGAAGGTACATTAGGCATTCACAGGATACAGAAGTAAGTGTCGGCCAGTATTGGCCCCAAAAATTAGCCCACATGGGTTTACCTGACAGCTAAGAACGTTGTATTCTGTGGCTGAAGGTATATTAGGCATTCACAGGATAAAGAAGTAAGTGCCGGTCATGAAAGGCCCCAAAAAATTAGCCCACATGGGTTTACCTGACAGCAAATAAGTTGTATTCTGTGGCTGGAGGTACATTAGGCATTCACAGAAAAAAATAATTGTCAGCCCTGAAAGGCCGCAAAAATTTGGCTTTCAGTAGACATGAAATGCCTTTTATGGCGCTGTATTTAGCGAAGACAAGGACCAGGAATTGTTGTGGGTGGATGGTGGATATTTGTGGCCTGGCATGAGGAATTTCAATGAAACATGGTCTACTGGTAACATGTGTTGAATTCCTCAGAGATCCATGCCTCATTCATTTTTATAAATGTGAGGTACTCTACACTGTCATGAGCTAGGCGAGTGCGCTTATCGGTCACGATCCCCCCTGCTGCGCTGAACGTCCTTTCGGACAGGACACTGGATGGGGGGCAAGCCAACAGTTCCATTGCAAATTGTGCAAGCTCTGGCCAGAGGTCAAGCCTGCCCACCCAGTAGTCCAGGGGTTCATCACTCCTCAGAGCGTCCACATCAGCCGTTAACCCGATGTGGTCGGACACCTGTCGGTCTAGGCGTTCCCTGATGCTGGATCCGGAGTACAGCTGTCGATGGGTCGGCTGAAAGAAGGATCTCATATCTGAAGTGACCAAGACATCTTCAAACCGCCCTCTTCTTGCAGGCGCTGTTGGATTGCTACCCGCATCTGTCTCTCTGTGACTGGAAATTCCCGTGCCAGTGCAAAAGCAGAATGCAGCATTTCCCGCAGCAAGGCCTGGAAGTGCTGCATTCTGACCACCCTCTTTGATTGTGGTAACATTTCCACCATTTTTTGTTTGTACTGGGAGTCTAAGTACGTTGCCACCCAGTACTGGTCCTTTGCCTTTATGCTTTTTATACAGGGGTCCCCCTTAAAACACTGGAGCATGAAGGCCCCCATTCACACTAAACTGGAAGCGCTGTAGTGGCTTGCTTCCAGCTCATAATCCAGCATAATGTCGTCCTCGTTCTCCCCCCCCCATCCACGTATAACACCAGGGATCCCAGAAAGGTTTAAAGCATGCTCTTCTTGCTCCTCCTCATCCCCCCCCCCCCCGGGACCATCCTCCTCTGACTCCTCTTCAGACTCCTGTTGTTGACTTGTCTCAGATGGAGTAGCATCCATTGGGAATTCATCCAACATTGCGACTTCCTCATCTTCCTGCTCCTGCTCCTCGACAGCTTGATCAATGACACGACGCAATGCATGCTCCAGAAAGAAGGCGTAAGGTACGATGTCACTGATGGCGCCCTGGCCGTGACTGACCAGTTTGGTGATCTCATCGAATGGCCGCAGAAGTCTGCATGCGTCCCGCATGAGCAGCCACTGGCGAGGTGAAAAAAACCCAAGCTCCCCAGAACCTGTCCTGCCGCAGAGTTCATACAGGTAGTCGTTAACTGCACATTTCTGCTGGGGCAGCCTATCAAGCATATGCAACGTTGAGTTCCATCGCGTCGGACAGTCACAAATAAGACGCCTGACGGGCAGGTTGTGTCACCGCTGAATGTCACAGGGCGAGCCTTGGCTGTGTAAGATCTTCTGAAATGGCCCGAGATTTTCCTGGCCTGCCGCAAGACGTCCTGGACCCCAGGGTATTTGGCAACGAATCGCTGCACGACCAAGTTCCGGACGTGTGCCATGCAGGGCACGTGTGTTATTTTGCCCTGTTTCAGCGCGCTCAGCAGATTGGCACCATTGTCGCACACCACTTTACCAACTGTCAAATTGTGCGGTGTCAGCCACTGAGCTGCCTGTGAACGCAAAACTGAAAAAATGCAGGACCAGTGTGGCTCTCGGCTTCCATGCACAACAGACACAGCACAGCATGGCAATGTCTCACCTGGAATGTGGAATAGGTTCTGGGGATCTTGGGCGGCGCAGCGGAGGAGACGATAGCAGCGGAAAAGGAGGAGTCAGTCGAGGAGGAGAGGGAGGATGGAGGAGGAGGAGAAGAAGAAGAGGCAGGCCTGCATGCAATCCGTGGCGGTACAACCAAATCTACACGGGTGCCACGGGTTACATGCTTGACGGGCGTCAGGAGGTTCACCCAGTGGGCAGTAAAAGTGATATACCTTCCCTGCCCGTGTTTGCTAGACCATGTGTCTGTGGTCAGATGTATCTTGGCACCAACACTGTGTGCCAGAGATATATTCACTTGCCGCTGAACATGGCCATGGCCATACAGCTCTGGAATACCCTTCTGCGAGAAATATTTCCTGCCTGGGACCTTCCATTGTGGTGTTCCAATGGCCACAAATTTACGAAAGGCCTCCGAGTCCACCAGTTGATATGGCAGTAGTTGGTGGGCTATCAGTTCTGATAAGCCAGCAGTCAAACGTTGGGCAAGAGGGTTATCCGGCGTCATCATTTTTTTCCGCTCCAACATTTGGACCACAGAAGTCTACCTTTTTCCAGAACAACGTGACGTCGGCATGATGGAAGGTGGAGTGGAGGACAATTGTGAGGAGAGAGAAGGAGAAGAGGCTGGGCGGTGAGAGCCTGGAGTGTGGCTTTGTGGGTTCTGATGGTGTTGCTCCCACTGGGCTCAGTGATGGGAGTTCAGGTGCCTTCTTAAGGCGGTTGTCCCTAGGTGAGTGTTGGGGTTACCGCGACTTATGCGTTGACTGCAAAGGCTGCAGATGGCAACACTGTTGTCAGCAACGGACACATTGAAAAAAGCCCACACTGCAGAGCCATGTGCCGGCGTCCTGGGAGCGCCAGATGTGACTGTACATGGTTGATGGCTCGCTCTTGATACATTTGCAGTCTGCTTTGTACCTCTTGTGCAATGCAAGTTCTGCCTGCCTCTCCTCCCTATCTGCCGGTCCGTCTCTCCCTCTGAACTCCCCTCCTCTTCCTCTCTTGAGGCCACCCACGTGACATCCATAGACACGTCATCATCCACGTCACCTTCCCCACCACTAACATTCGAGATCTCGGAGTAGGCAGCAACAGTGGGGGCCAACCTCCTTGGGCTGATCTGGGTACTGTTGTCAGTGGCGGCTGTTGCTACCTCCTCTTCCTGATCCGATGCCAAGAATTGCTGCCCATCGCAAATGTCTTATGATGGATTGGAATATAATTCCAGTGACTCAAGCGGAGGGTATGTGGTGGTGGTGGTGTTTGTGGTGGTGTCTTTGGGCGTGCACACAGCAGAGAGTGAAGAGGGTGCAGATAGAGAGGATGAGGAGGGTGCAGAAGAGGAAGGCTGAGTGAGCCACCCAACCAAGTCTGGTGCGTCCTTTGACGTAATCGAACGCACCTTCTGAAACTTCACACTTTGGCTCCGGCCTACTGCTCCTGCCCTACCCCTACCACCCCTGCGGAAGGGCCTGCCTCTTCCTCTGCCTGTCATTTTTTAAATTACCCTGTGACAAAAGTCTCTAGAGAATCGCAGTATATCTGGAAAAAGGTATATAACACCCCGCTTCAATCTGTGGTATTGGGGGGCCACAGGTTTATTACACCAGCTCTACAAATAATTGACCAGTAACTGTTGTCACTGTGTGTAGCAGAGTAAACACAGCAAAAGAGGCCACATTTTTGCAGGACTTAAATACAATCTTAGAAAAGTATACTGTTAAATAACACCCCGCTTCAATATGTGGTATTGGGGGCCACTGGTCTATCACACCAGTTGTTCAAAAAATTGGCCAGTGAGTTTGAGTTCAAAAAATTGACCAGTAACTGTTGTCACTGTGTGTAGCAGAGTTAACACAGCAAAAGAGGCAATATTGTTACAGGACACAAATACACTTGTAAAAGTATACTCAGATAACACCCCACATCAATATGTGGTATTAGGGGGCCACTGGTCTATCACACTAGTTATAATACATTAAAAGTGCTTTTGTCACTGTTTGTAGTATTGCTGAAGCAACGCTCAGTCACCACACAAGTCACAATGCTGCACAGTGCACAATACAAACCCACTATAATATGCTTTCTATATTACAAAATATATTATACCGTGGATTACACCCCTATATAGTGCACTGCACACCTATACCAAATAAATTGCAGCCCTTGAAATGACTTTTGTGGACATTAACAGAGCGATTTGTGTCACTGCTGATCTCTGTCCCTGGAGCACACGGGATACCTGTCCCTAAACTAAAAAGAAAGTGTAGTAGACCTATACCAAATACCAGCCCTGAAAAGGATTTTTGTGAATCTTAACAGAGCTATTTGTGTCTGGCAATCTGTCCCTGATGCACACAGCCAACCTCTCCCTATGCTGACAAAAAGCAGAATGTGAAATGGCCGACAGCTCAGGTCTATTTATAAGGTAGGGGACATGTCCATGTGCTGAAATGTTTCAATTGGCTGTCCCGTTCCACCTGACGGCTGTGTCATGGGTCAAAGTTCTCCCCAATGTAAACTAATATGGCCGCCGCGAACATCGGCAAAAGTCCGCCTTTTCGCAAATTTGCGAACAAGCAAAATTTGCCGCGAACCGACTGCCGGGCGAACTGCAAGGCCATCTCTACCTGACATAACCATCCACTATTCAGTGTCAGGGGATCTCCCCATTACTTCCTATGAGTACAGAGCTCATATCAGCATAGATAAATAGAACACTAGATAAAAATCATCCCATTCAATCACTAGCAATGCTGATTCCAGCCCACAGTGTCTGCTGATACCATTCATGCTCCATACACAAGGAGATTATTGCACAATACGAGTCATGTCAGTGGTATTCTGTGCTCATCCTGTATATGGAGATAGCACCGTCTCTACACATGGAGGACAATATTGGAGGGTCTACTCCATTATAACATTTTTCTTATAAAAATTATATTTCTTGGAGTTTAAAAAAGTGATCTAATATAAATATTTCCAATAAAGAGAAATGAGTTCCATGTATGTAGAGAATAGTTCCATTCATTCCTGGGGGAGAAATTTTCTTCTGGTAACATTCTTCTCTTCTTCTACAGATTGTCCTTTAATCACCTGACAGACAGTTCCTGCCCCCACCTGGCATCTGGAATAAGAAATAACCAGACACTGAGGACACTGGACCTGTCTGGGAACAATCTGGAGGGTGCTCATTTCAGGGATGTGATGGAAGCTCTGACAACAAGCCGGATAGAGGAATTACTGTGAGTATAACAGGACTGACTGAGACAATAATATTCTGGGACAGCTCCATGCCTTTTTTGACAAAGTTTGTCTACATGTAAAAATCAATATGTTTTGCTAGAAAATTACTTTGAATCCCCAAACATTAATACAAGTACATGGTACAGCGGGTACATACCAGGAATAGGAAATGTTGGGTTTACATATTCTTAAAATGGTCTTTTTCCAAAAACGGCCCAATTTCCTTCAGACTTTAGAGGGGGCTCACTGTGGTCAGTGGGAGTTAACAAAATTACATAGAGACTCTGGTTAGTGGGAAGAGGAATTATGCCCTATAATGGGTAATAATTATAGCAATAATGCCCCATCAATGGTGTCAGTGGGCAGAATTGTGCCCTTATTATTAGTGTCAGTAGGAGAAAAAGTGCTCCATCATTGGAGTGGTAGAAATAGTACCCCCCTTTATTTCCAATACTAGGTAATCCCCAGTTCCCTCCAGGACTAGATAACAGACAGTTTACAATATTAAGGGAAAAAGAACAGGAACAGGCCTCATCATTCCTAATACAAAAAAAGTGGCCCTCAGTGACCAGATTGATTGATGGGGACGGACCATATAACATGCCATTTTGGCAAGCAATTCAACTACATCAATACCTAGTCTCCATACCGAACCCGGAGGACTTTGGTAGAACATTAACAAGATTTGAGCAAGTTTGTGTAAAACCAGGAAACCTATTACGTACTCTATAAATCGCATATGGTCTACTGGCGAACCCAGAAGAACAACCAGAATTACCTTGGGTGAGAAAGTGGGAGATGGACTTGAACTGTGACCTGTCAAATGAACAGATCCAGAGGATATTGAGGTTTGCCTTTGGGCCATCTAGATGTACCAGAATACAGGAGATGAACTATAAGCTTATAACGAGATGGTACGTCACGCCCAAGAAGCTACATAGATGGTATCCAAATGAATCTAATCTATGTTGGAGATGTGGAAAAGAAGTGGGCACACTATACCATATCTTCTGGACCTGTTCTAAGATAAAAACATATTGGGCAGGAGTGAAGTTTATAGTTCAGAAATTCGTGGTATATGAAATAGAGGAGAACCCGAGCTTTTTTCTGTTAAACATATCGGACATATCAGCAAGTAAATATGAAAGATCGATAATTCCCCACCTGATAAATGCGGCAAAGGCATGCATTCCAGGTTTCTGGAAAAAAACACAGTCACCCTCGGTATCCGATTGGATACATAGGGTAGAGGATAACAGGAGACTGGAAGAATTAATCGCCACAGCACAAAACAGGCAAGAAAAATATAGGAAAATTTGGGAACTATGGAATCACTTTATAGGCTCTGAAGAAGGGAAACAATATATAGCAAAATAAAATAAGGGAAAAGGAAGATAGGGAGAGAGAGGTGACTCCCCCATCTCTGACCTCAAAATTATAATTTAAAAATTATTTTTTTTTTTTTGGGGTTAGGGGAGGGAGGATGGGAAGGGTAGGAGGGTGAGAGGGGTGGGAAGGGTGGAAGGGAAGGGAAAGAAAGGAGAAGAAAAAAAAAGGGAATTTAAGGAAATAGCAAGAAGAGATGGTATAACATATATTAAGATGGAAATGTATATGATATCAAAAATGTTATGTATAATCTGATAAATTCCTAAATAAAAATATAATATTTGAAAAAAAAAAAAAAAAGAAATAGTACCCCATCATTGGTGTAAGTGAGAGGAATAGTGCCCCATCATTGGTGTAAGTGAGAGGAATAGTGCCCCATCATTGGTGTAAGTGAGAGGAATAGTGTCCCATCATTGGTGTCAGTGGGAGGAATAGTGCCCCATCATTAGTGTCAGTGGGAGGAATAGTGTCCCATCATTGGTATCAGTGGGAGGAATAGTGCCCCATCATTGGTGTCAGTGGGAGGAATAGTGTCCCATCACTGGTGTCAGTGGGGGGAATAGTGCCCCATCATTGGTATCAGTGGGAGGAATAGTGCCCCATCATTGATGTCAGTGGGGGGAATAGTGCCCCATCATTGGTGTCAGTGGGGGGAATAGTGCCCCATCATTGATGTCAGTGGGGGGAATAGTGCCCCATCATTGGTGTCAGTGGGGGGAATAGTGCCCCATCATTGGTATCAGTAGGAGGAATAGTGCCCCATCATTGGTGTCAGTGGGGGGAATAGTGTCCCATCATTGATGTCAGTGGGGGGAATAGTGCCCCATCATTGGTGTCAGTGGGGGGAATAGTGCCCCATGATTTGTGTCAGTGGGGGGAATAGTGCCCCATCATTGATGTCAGTAGGGGGAATAGTGCCCCATCATTGGTGTCAATGGGGGGAATAGTGCCCCATCATTGGTATCAGTGGGAGGAATAGTGCCTCATCATTGGTGTCAGTGGGAGGAATAGTTCCCCATTATTGGTGTCAGTGGGAGGAATAGTTCCCCATTATTGGTGTCAGTGGGAGGAATAGTTCCCCATTATTGGTGTCAGTGGGAGGAATAGTGTCCCATCATTGGTGTCATTGGTAGACATAGTGCTACATCATTGGTGTCAGTGGAAGGATTGGTGCCCTATGATGGGTATTAGTAATAGGAATAATGCCCCATCATTGGTGTAAGTGGGAGGAATATTGCCCCATCACTGATGTCATTGGTAGAAGTAGTACTGATTTGGATTTGGACCAGAACAGTACTCAAAAATATATATCTGCTCCTTCCTGTTTTTTGCGCGCAAAAATGAATCAACCACGCTGATACAGACAGTTCAGTCAAAAAGTTAATTCTATTTTTAATTGTTCCTCTTTTGTCCTGAGGAAAATCCATTACAGGAAATAGTCATATATAATACGTATAAGCTAGCGATTGGTTGATTGGAGTATCCATGCGTCTATGTCTTCCTTCCAACACATGACGTGGTCTTATTTTGGGTGTAGTCTCCCTGTTAAAGCGCCATCTTGCTTCTCCGAAAGGAGGTGATCTAATTGCACTTTGAGTAAGGTAGTAAATCTCAGCAGTAACATATATACATACATACATGAGGTATGCACCATAAGGTGAAATAGGCATTTCACTAATACATGGTTGGTGTCTGTGGAAGGAATAGTGCCCTATTGTCGATGTCAGTGGAAGAAGTAGTGCCACATCATTGTTATTAGTAGGCAAAATAGTGCCCCATTGTCGGTATTAGTGGGAGAAGAAGTGCCCCATCATTGGTGTCAGCGGGAGAAGTGGTGCCACATAATTGGTGTCAGCAGAAGAAATAGTTCCCCTTTGTCGATGTCAGCGGGAGAAGTAGTGCCACATCATTGGTATCAGTGAAAGGAATAGTGCCCCATCTTTATTGTCAGTGAAAAATATAATGTTTCAACATTTATATCAGTGGGAGGAATCCCCAAGGGCCAGATAAAGGCAGGCAAAGGGCTGCAGTTTGGAGACCAAGAGAATAGTTACATTCATTCCTGGGGGAAAAAAAACTAATTTTCTTCTGGTAACATTCTTCTCTTCTACAGATTCTGGAGTAATGACCTGACAGACAGTTCCTGCCCCCACCTGGCATCTGGAATAAGAAATAACCAGACAGTGAGGAAACTGATTCTGCATGGGAACCATCTGGATGGTCCTCATTTCAGGGATGTGATGGAAGCTCTGACAACAAGCCGGATAGAGGAATTACGGTGAGTATAACAGGACTGACTGAGACAATAATATTCTAGGACAGCTTGATATTCTAACCATTAAAAAATTGAATACATTTAAGCAAAATGTATCTATTTTTTAGATCCCTTAAGTAGCCAAATCCCAGACTGTTGTCTAAATCTTAGAATCTTATCACTGTCTGTTATCAGCCATGAAAAAGGTGAATAAGGCACTTGGACCAGATTGCATCCACCCACAGATCGAAAAAGATTTGAGTTCTGTCATTTTAAAGCCATTGTTTTTCATTTTTAGGGACTTTTTAATGACTGGAATGGTACCACTGGGTTGGCGTAAGGGCAATATGGCGCCTGTATTTAGGAAAGGATCAAAGTCTTTACCAAGTAACTATAGATTTGTTTGTTTAAATTCTATAGTCGGGAAGATATTGGAGAGTTTAATAAAATACCACATAGATGAGTTCTTGCTGGAAAAAAATATTTTAAGCAACAGACAGCATGGATTCATGAAAGACAGAAGTTGTCAAACAACCTGATTTCTTTTTATAAGGAGGTAAGTAAAATCTTAGCCAAAGAAATGGCTGTGGACGTGGTCTATTTAGATTTTGCCAAAGCATTTGACACAGTTCCCCACAACAAGGCTAATGTGTAAAATAAAGTCTACAGGCTTGGAAAAATCAGTTTGTAAATGGATAAAAAATTGTCTAAAATACCAAATTCAGACACTAGGAGTAATGATTCTTACTCTGAATGGTGTAAGATTATCAGTGGTGTACCCCAAGGTTCAGTGTTGGGGCCCTTACTTTTTAATATCTTTATAAATGATATCAGGTCTGGGATTAAAAGTACCATTTCAGTCTTTGCAGATGACACCAAGCTTTGCAGTGGAATAACGTCCTTACAGGATGTCTCCAACTTACAAGCTGATCTCAATGCAGAACTGGGGGAATCAATGGTTCTCCAACTTACAAGCTGATCTCAATGCAGAACTGGGGGAATCAATGGTGGAGAAGGATCTGGGGGAATCCATAGCGGAGAAGGATCTGGGTGTTCTGGTAGATCATAAGCTTAATAATAGCATGCAATGCCAAGCTGCGGGTTTCCAAAGTGAGCAAAATCCTTTCTTGTATTAACAAAGGCATGGACTCCAGAGAGGGATATTATTTTTCCCCTGTACAAATCATTAGTAAGACCTCATCTGGAATATGCAGTTAAATTTTGGGCACCAAATCATAAAAAGGATATCGGGGAACTGGAGAAAGTCCAGTGAAGAGCAACTAAACTGATAAAAGAGACGAAGGAGCTCAGCTATGAGAAAAGATTAGAGGAACTGAATTTATTCTCTTTTGGAAAGCGGAGATGAAGGGGGGATATGATCACCATGTATAATACATAAGCGGGGATATGATCACCATGTATAATACATAAGGGGTCCATAGTTAACTTGGTGTTATTTACTTCAAGGTCATCACAGAGGACAAAGGGGCCCTCCTTACATCTTGAGGAAAAGAGATTTATTACAGAAAGGTTTCTTCACAATAAGAGCTGTGAAAATGTGGCATAGACTCCCTCCAGAGGTGGTTCTGGCCAGCTCAGTAGATTGTTTCAAAAAAGGCCTGGATCTTTCCGAGATACACATAATATATATGGGTACTAATATTTATAGGTAAAGTTAATCCAGGGAATATCCAATTGCCTTTTGGGGATCAGGAAGGAATTTTTTCTCCTGCTGGAGCATATTGGACCAATGCTTTTTTTTTTGCCTTCCTCTGGATCAACTGTTGGTATAGGATTGTATATAAAGGATTGTATATATTTTTATTTTCCTTCTGTTGGTTGACCTGTTGTCAGGCTAGGAGCAGATAGCAGGAAACAGTTCAGATGTGCTGATATGCAAAGAGTTCAGTAAAGAAGAGCACACACCATGAGCCGGTCTGAGCAGAGCAGGTCAGCTGGAACTTGTAGCTCACCGCTGCAGATGTAGCAGGAGGTTGGCTGGTATGTGTGGTTCACCGCTGCAGATGAAGCAGGAGGTTGGCTGGTACTTGTGGTTCAAAGCTGCAGATGTAGCAGGAGGTTGGCTGGTGCTTGTGGTTCAAAGCTGCAGATGTAGCAGGAGGTTGGCTGGTACGTGTGGTTCACTCCTGCAGATGTAGCAGGAGGTTGGCTGGTACGTGTGGTTCACTGCTGCAGATGTAGCAGGAGGTTGGCTGGTACTTGTGGTTCACTGCTGCAGATGTAACAAGAGGTTCAGGGCAGCCAAGTAGTAATGCTGAGTCTGGCACTGTAGTATAATCAGGCAAAGTGTAGTCTAGAAAACAACAACAAAAAAGAAGAAAGGGGCACACCGACCTAGTGCATCTGTAAGATTCTGGTACCTCTAGTACCCTTAATTTCCACTTTCTTTCCAATGCGTCCCACCTTTCCCTTTAGATGGTACGCATACACCTTTAAGAACGGTGAGGTCACTGCTGAGCGCCGCAGAGCGGCTATTTCAACCGCCGGCGGTCTCACTCACATCGTTCGTTCAACCTGCTTGGCTGTCCACATGCTTGCTAGTGTGTCTCGCTGTCGGAACCTCCAGTTGCTTTCTTTACCTTGAACAGACCGGAACCTCGCTCCTGATCCCTGTATCTCGCTACCGGATCACTTCCTCATACTGGACCCCGCTACTAACCTCCTCACTAGTGATAAGTACCCCGCAGGGGAACCCTCCATAAAACCTACTTACACTACCTCTATTGTTCATTAAGGACTGTCACTCTCTATGCAATACTAAACCTATCATCTGCACTGTTATTTAGATTGCTAGCTCTTGAGCCTACTAACATCTATCCTTGCACTGGGTTAGTCTCTCCTGTATGTCATCTGCTATCCTACCACCTACTACCATACATGATTGCTAACCTATCTGCATCCTACCTGTTACCATCTATACTCTCATGAACATTTCTCTCAAGTGCTTGTCATCTACTGTCACTGTTCATACCTGTCCCTTCAGCACATCACCACTATACTGCTATATACATCTATCACTCCAGGAACACCTTATTGAGTGTGTATATTTGTGTGCTGAACCAGACAAACCACAGTGATGAGTCTTGGGAGTTGGAATTGGTATTTCAACACATCTCTACATGACTGCTGAGTGGAGATTTTCTGCAGCTGCAAATCCATCTTATTACAAAAAACGCAGGAGCGTTACAGCATCACCACTAAAAATATTTATTAAAATAGTAAAAAGTATACATTATACTCACAGAACAGGTGTGAATATTGCACATATCAACATATTTGACGTAAGATCTCCAAGGTAACCAGGGTACTACGCAATGCTGGATGGCATGCTGTGTACCGCATGAAAACTACTGTGGCTGGGCTGACGCATTTCGAGGGCGAGCCTCCTTCCTCAGAGCCAAGAAATGCTGCTGGCTGCATGAGTATAATGTATACTTTTTACTATTTTAATAAATATTTTTTGTGGTAATGCACTGGGTTGGTGCGCCCCTTTCTTCTTTTTTGTTGTTGTTGTTTTCCAGTTGGCATCGGATACCCTTGATCCTGAGGGGGCAGCAAGATTATTAGTCATACCCACCCAAGTCCGTTGGAAGTATTCCTCTTCCCCCCCTCAAATTTTACTCGAGCGCAGGAGAATTGTTCTACAAAGCGTAGTCTAGACAAGCTGGGTCATACACCAGTAGATCAGAGTCCAAACAGTACAGAATCAGAAGCGAGCAAAGCAGAGCAAAACTAGCCGGGTCATACATGTTATACCTATAGCAGTTATTTAAACATATTGGACTAGGTGGGACTTTAAGTGAGACCCAAGCTGGTGTTGCCCGGCTTCTCCATCCCTATAACAAGAAAAAAAAAAAGCAGTTATTAGCTGGGTCAAGCAGGAGCACACAAGGTACCAACGCTATCACAAGCACTGGTGGTGTGCAGATACAGGTGATTTCAAGGTGAACTGGCCAATCACCACTGATTCCCAGGCAAAGGCTGTGCCAGGTGAGGTTTGCTGGGTCTTAAAGTGATCCTAGTACTGAAAATTGCGTCTTTTTTCAACCAGACTAACTATATGTAACTATATAAGTAAAATAGATGAGTACAGAGCTCTTATCAGTAGAGAAAAATAAAATATCAGATAAATCATCCCGTCAAATTACTAGCTTTGTTGATTGCGGCCTCACACTGTCTGCTGATACCATTCATACTCCATACACAAGGAGATTATAGCACAATACAAGTCATGTCAGTGGTATTCTGTGCTCATCCTGTGTATGGAGATATCACCGTCTCTACACATGGAGGACAATATTGGGGGGTCTACTCCATTATAACATTTTTCTTATAAAATTTTATTCCCTGGAGTTGTTTTATAAAGTGATCTAATATTAATGATTCCAACAGAATTGAGTTCCATGTATGTAGAGAATAGTTCCATTCATTCCCGGGGGAGAAATTCATTTTCTTCTGGTAACATTCTTCTCTTCTTCTACAGATTGTCCTGTACTGACCTGACAGACAGTTCCTGCCCCCACCTGGCATCTGGAATAAGAAATAACCAGACACTGAGGTCACTGATCCTGTCTGGGAACAATCTGGAGGGTCCTCATTTCAGGGATGTGATGGAAGCTCTGGCAACAAGCCAGATAGAGGAATTAGAGTAAGTATACCAGGACTGACTGAGACAATAATATTCTTGGATTGTTTTATATTTTGACTAATTCTTGGATCTTATCACATTTTATCAGCCTTTAAATAGTTTTTTTCCTAAAACAGTATTATATTCCAATATTGTATTTAGTCTGATAACTAGTGTGCTGTAGGATCTATCTGCTATCTCCACAATCCTATATACAGTATATAGAAATAGCAGGTCGATCCTACGGCTAACTTCAAGGGATAGAGGACCAAAACAAGGCAGCAACTGCATTGAAAGGACTTGTTTACATTTGATTCACCCTCTGAAGAGCAATCAATCAGGGATGACTTTTCAGGAGGATATTTGACAAATAGTGAAGAAATGATGTCACCTCGTCACCACCTGTTTAACTCCTAAAAGCTTCCACTGCCACCCCGCTACCTCATGTATTACATGTAGTTGTGGGGTGGCTTTGGTACAGCCCTATTCCCTTGAATTGCTCACATGTGGCAGACAGTTCTGCCCACCAAACATGATGGGAAATAATTTTCAATGAGATGCAAATCAGCCATGGCATGTGCATACCTCTATATGGTTGCCTTTACAGTAAGGGAGCAATCATTGCTTGCCATAGGCATCCATTTTTTTTTTTTTTACTTTCAATTTTAGTCTTTTTATTTAAGGCATCTTTATAAACATACATATTTCACAATACAAATTTCGTAATGAAAACATTTACGTCACATCTTTATTGATCCCTCTAGACCTATTGATGCCTTCACCTATTTTTTTCCTCATTTATCCCAAAAAAAAAACAAAAAAGAAGAAAGGAAAACAATGAAGAGAAAAAAAAAGAATTATCCAATGGCACTAACTTTTCATTATGGAGTCAACCCTCCATGAGGACTTTTCCTTCTTCCGAGAGAATGAATAGATTCCAGCCTTCCCAGGTTTGCTTATATTTCTCCCTGCAGTGTCTAGAAGTAAAGATTAAATCCTCCTCCATCTTATTTATTTCCTTGACTTTCATTACCCAATCTTTTACAGTAGGTGCTGTCTTTCTTCCATTTTCTCGGGATACATGCTCTTGCTGCATTTAATAAATGGTTTACTATTGAACACTTATATTTTTTAGTTGAGGTTTCTGATAATTGAAGGAGAAAAAAGCAGGGTCTAATATAATCTCTGTTTCCGTAAATTTTTGTGTCACTTTTTTAACCTCTTCCCAATAATACCTTATCTTGGGACATGTCCAAAATATATGAATTAAAGTGCCCTGCTCTGATCGACAGCGCCAGCACCTATCCGACAATGTAGAGTAGATCTTGTTTAACCACTTAAGCCCCGGAAGATTTTACCCCCTTCTTGACCAGGGGGTTTTTTGCGATTTTTTACTGCGTGACTTTAACGGACAATTGCGCGGTCGTGCGATGCTGTACCTAAAAGAATTTCACGTCCTTTTTTTCCCACAAACAGAGCTTTCTTTTGGTGGTATTTGATCACCTGTGCGATTTATTGATCATGCGCTATAAACAAAAAAAGAGAGTAAATTTTGCAAAAATCACAATATTTTTCACTTTTTTTTATATGAAATTCCCCCCCAAAAAAATGTAAAAATCAAAATTTTTTAACATTTTCGGACAATTTGTTTTATGCTACATATGTTTGGTAAAAAAAAATCGCAAAAAGCCTATTTTGATTGGTTTGCGCAAAAGTTATCGCGTTTACTAACAAAGGGGAAGATTTTTGTCATTTTTGGTGTTTTTTTTTTTAACGAGTAATGGCTGCGATCTGCGATTTTTTTTTGCGGTACTGCGACATTGCGGCGGACAGATCGGACCCTTGACTGACATTTTTGACACTTTTGGGGTTACCAGTGACATTACTGCAGTAATCAGTGCTATAAATATGCACTGTTACTGTAAAAATGACACTGGCAGTTACGGGGTTAACTGTATTGGACAGGGAGGGGTTAAGTGTGTACTAGGGGCGTGATTGTGTACTAGGGGCGTGATTCTAACTGTAGGGGGACATGGCTACTGGTGTAAAAACAAAGATCAACGGTTCTACATAGTAGAACCGTCTGATCTCCATTTTTACACAGGGAGAATGACAGTCAGCTTGTTTACATAAGCCGCTCCGCCTTTCTCCCGCTCTACCGACGATCGTAGTGTGACCGGCGGACATTGGGTCCGCCGGTCACACGCCCGCACTCCTCCGTGAACGAGCCGAGGCGGGCGCGCGCCGCCCGCTATTGGCTCTAAACCCAGTGACAGGTGAGCGACGTAGACCTACGTCACTCTGCCTGGCCGGGGCTGACTGCCGCAGTAAATATACTGTGCACAGTCGGCAACCGGTTAATCTATCTGGAGTATAATACCAATTTGTCAGTGTTTTTATAATTCGTCTCTTGGATCTTAGTACATATTGAAGAGTTAAAGACTCGTTCTATTATCTTATAGCGCTGTGTAGGAGAAAAGGAGCACCTCAATTCATTTTCCCATTTATCGAACCTGATTGAATTAGATTGATCTAGCGGTGTAACTAGCAAGCGTTTTAGACAGGATATGGGTTATGTCACCTGAATCTGAACAGTATTTTTCGAAAAGAGTCAAATGCCTATCAAAATCTTGGGGATTAGGGATTGAATGTAGGAAATGGTGTAGTTGTATCGCACTCCAAAATGGTAACCCATATCTATCCTCTCCATCCATCAGCTGTTCTATCGTGGGTCGTTTTTTTCCCCACAAAAAAGTGTGAAGCTTGAAATGCTCCATTTTTCCCTCATATCTCCAAAAGGATGTTCGTCTAGACCTACAGGAAAACTAGGATTCCCTAAAATAGGAAATAAGGGAGATCTATCCATTTAGCCCACAATCCGGGGACCGTTCCCTGATACTATTTTTAACCTCCCTGGCGGTATGATTCTGTCAGGAATTCTGTTCCAAAAGCGGTACAATTCTTTTCATGGAAATTTGGCGTTATGTATTATAGGCCTACAATTCTTAGTAATTACTGACTTAAACCTGACCAAAACAAGTCTCTAGTAGACATCCCAGATGTGATAAATTTGAAACACAAACACAAGTGAATTATAATCGAATCAATAATATTATTTTATTATTTAATATATAGTATATATAATAAAATTATATTATTGATTAGATTATAATTCATGCGCTATATATTATATATATATGTGTGTGTATATAGGTATATATATATATATATATATATATATATATACATATATATATATATACATATATATATATATATATATATTTGCATATATATATATATATATATATATATATATGCATATATATATATATGCATATATATATATATATATATATATATATATATATGCATATATATATATATATATATGCATATACATATATGCATATATATAATATAAAATGTGTTATGTGTTTTGTGCAACGTTTTTTTTTTTTTTTTGAATTTCCCTCCCTAGTTCCGCTCCCATGTAGCATTGCTGCTGCAGGGAACGGAACTAGGAAGTCCTCCTACCGACAGACGAGCGGCGGAGATCTCGCTGGCGGTCACAGCAATGAGAGCTCATCGCTGGATCGCCAGGATAAGGTAAGAGAAGCTCCGCTGCGCTGTCTGCACGCTCTGCCCATTGACCCCGAGCGTGACTCGGGGATACCGCTAATAGCAGAAAATTCCTACCCCGAGTCGCGCTCGGGTTTACCGCTAAGGTAAAGTATTTCCTATCAAAGGGTGTGTCTTCAATTTAGATGGCAAGATATTGAGGCACCAGGCAGCCCTTTTTAGTGGTATTTCTGTTTGTGCCTGTTCCAGCTGCAGCCACATTTTTTTTTTTATATATAACTAAAACCATCTCTATGTATTACACGGAGCAGTGAAAAGATACTTGCATAGTGAAGATTGTACTGTTGCCAGCATGAATGAATGGATGTTTATACAATAGCAATTTAAGCTCACCATACACTGATTGAAGTTTGGCCAGTCCATCAGGGCTTAGTGTGTGGGCTTCACCACTTGACAGAGGTCAACTGGTTAATCAACTTTCATTTAAGGGTCATGTAGATTTTTCAATCGATTAGCAGCTGTAGCCATGGATTGGTGTATTCTGACAGCAGCAGGGAAAGGATTCCTCCATCTACCTCATTTGTGTGGATGGAGGAATCTGTGACCCAAAAGTGTGGGCAGCTTTAGTATCTACTCACTTCCACCATCCAGTGCCATCTCAAGAGCATTAAAGGGCCCCAGGCAATGCAGTACACTGGGGCCCTGCCTACACAATCACCCACGAAAAAAAAAAAGGGAAATTATCGATAAGGCGATATTTATTTGTACAGCAGTGCCAGGCTAATGACAGCTTCCAAGTTCGACGGCTGCCCCCTTTTAATGCAGACTGACCACAGCGTGCCCCCTTTTAATGCAGAGTGACCACAGTGTGCCCCTGTTTAATGCAGACTGACCACAACGTGCCCCCTTTTAATGCAGACTGACCACAGGGTGCCCCCGTTTAATGCAGAGTGACCACAGTGTGCCCCCTTTCAATGCAGACTGACCACAGCGTGCCCCCTTTTAATGCAGACTGACCACAGTGTGCCCCCTTTTAATGCAGACTGACCACAGCGTGCCCCCTTTCAATGCAGATTGACCACAGTGTGCCCCCTTTTAATGCAGACTGACCACAGCGTGCCCCCTTTTAATGCAGACTGACCACAGCGTGCCCCATTTTAATGCAGACTGACCACAGCGTGCCCCCTTTTAATGCAGACTAACCACTGCGAGGCCCCCTTTCAATGCAGAGTGACCACAGTGTGCCCCCGTTTAATGCAGACTGACCACAGCATGCCCCCTTTTAATGCAGACTAACCACTGCGTGCCCCCTTTCAATGCAGACAGACCACAGTGTGCCCCATTTCAATAGAGACTGACCACAATGTGCCCCCTTTCAATGCACAAAGCCAGTGCTCTTACCTGCAGTGGCGGCTTCTCCTCGAGTCCTCCCGCCTCCTCCTCGACCAATGGCATGTGTTCACCTTTTCGGCCAATCAGGAAGCAGGTTTTTCTGAGACTCACACTGTTAAGACGGAGCCATCGGCTCCTTCTGACACAGCGGCACGGGGGGGGGGGGGGGGGCGGACGCAACGATTGTGCGGGCCGCAGGTTCCCCACCCCTGATGTTGAGAATAGTTCCATTTATTCCTGGGGGAGAAATTCATTTTCTTCTGGTAACATTCTTCTCTTCTTCTACAGATTGGATAGAAATGACCTGACAGACAGTTCCTGCCCCCACCTGGCATCTGGAATAAGAAATAACCAGACACTGAGGACACTGGACCTGTATGGGAACAATCTGGAGGGTCCTCATTTCAGTGATCTGATAGAAGCTCTGAAAACAAGCCGGATAGAGAAATTACTGTGAGTATAACAGGACTGACTGAGACAATAATATTCTGGGACAGTTTGACATTCCAACCATGACAAAATTGAATAGATATAAGCCAAATTGACCTTATTTTAGCATGCTGCATAGTACATAGCTGGTTTTTAATGAACAGGCCGGCAGGGGCAGACTGGCAACTTTCGACCCAGGGGGCAAGTACAAAGCAGAGGCCCATGGTGCAGTGACTCGGCCCCCCTGCCCCCTAGCCCAGTCCTCCCCGGCTAGGAGAAACACTGCAGGCTAAAACTGCTGCTATCAAAAAGGTGCCCTGTGCTTCTTCCTCCAGAGTGGGGGCACTATAATACGGGAATTGTTATATTGGCCAGATTACCAAGTAAAAACAGGGGGGAAAAGCCTACAAAAAGAAAACAAATGCAGCCACCACATCTCTCCACATGTCTCCTCATGTGCTCTCTTTTGTCCAGTCTAGACTGGACACAGAAGACTGGACAAAAGAGAGCACATGAGGAGATTTCCTGCTGAGAGAACAGACTCTTGCTGGTCAAATCGTTTGAGAATGTCCTGTGGGACGAAATGCATCAGGATCGTGCCTGTATAGCCAGACTTGCATATACAGTACCTCTGCCTTTACCATTGGAATGTTTGTGAGTGTTTCTTCCCTTTTTTAATAAATACTTTATTGGGGTTTTACACTATGTCTGTTTCCTTTGGTTTACCTCCACATGGGTTTGGGTTTCTGTGAGTGATCCTTTTCCATCTACCCTGCTGGATACATACCTGGGAGACATCCGTGGTTGCAGATCCTCTAAGGAATCCTACATCACCCTAAAAGCTCTTTTGACCCTTATGCTATATGGTATTTAGGGTCAACAACGTTTGGTGAGCGCATTTTATTTGGTGTTGGTGACGGGACATCATTATCACGATTCACCTTCCTGTTCGGAACATCCAATTTGCACTTACCTTTTTGGAACTTTATTATGAACTTTTTGATTGCATTTAGAGACCTGCACGTCTATTCACTTCATTGTTGTTATTATTTTTTTCATGATTTTGAACTGTTATAGTTCCTTATATTATAGCGCTGCACTTTATTTTCACTCTTATTTACATCAACCCATTTGTCAGTTGTTTGTGCTAGCAGCTCACACATTAGATTGGTTAGCGCAGTTTGTGCACTTTTTTTTTTACTGTTTTCCTGCTTATTGTTTATTATCTTTTTCTATGTTTACACTGTAAAATTTACCTTTAATAAAATAGGATTGAACTAAAAAATGCCCCTCAAACGTCTATGCACAAGATACAATAGACAGCAGTGCTGTTCACACTATCAAAACATGAAGTGTTAGCATCGCTTTGCTTCAAAATTGAAGCCTCGTGTCAAGTCAGGAGGCCTTTGAAGATTTTCAACACCTCCCATTCAAGTGTATGGTAACGCTCAGCAAGCGCTCTGGCAGGCATTTGCGGCGTGGTTGCAGTGCGATTGCAGGGCATTAAAATTTGTTTATTTCTGTCGCTTTGCATTGTGGGGCAGTTTTATCGCATCTAACGCTCATCAAACGCTTCAAAACCATGCATAGGGCGTTTGGGGGCTGTTTTTAAATCCTCATACTAAAGCTCAATGACGCCAGTCTGACGCCAATACGAACGACAAACAAACGCTATAGGAGCCTTTGTTAAGCGCTAGAAATTTAGTCAAGTGTGAACAAGCCCTTAAAGTGATACTACAGTCTCATTTTATTTTTTCATTAAAAAATAGCAAACATGTTATTTGCAGTTGCTCTGGGCAGTTGGTTTTGCACAGGGCAGCCCAGATCCTCCTCATCTCAGGTCCCTCGCCGGCACTCCTGGCCCCTCCCTCCTGCCGAGTGCCCCCACAGCAAGCAGCTCAGCACCTGAGCCGAGCCGCTGCTCTGTGTCCATTCAGGCATGGAGCCACGGCTCGGCCCCACCCCCTCTCTCTCCTCATTGGCTCACTGACTTTGACAGCAGTGGGAGCCAATGGCTGCTGTGTCTCAGGAGGGAGAGTCCCTGGACTTTGTGGCTCTCGTGCAACATCGCTGGATCGAGATGGGCTCAGGTAAGTATTAGCGGAGCTGAGGGGGGCATCTAGATAATGGTAAGCCTGTGGATGTGGGGTATCTGGACTTTGCAAAGGCCTTTGACACCGTTTCCCACAAACGCTTACTGTACAAACTAAGGAAGGTAGGTATGGACCATATTGTGAGTACCTGGATAGAGAACTGGCTCCAGGGGAGAGTTCAGAGGGTGGTGATTAATGGGGAGTACTCGGATTGGGCGGGTGTGGAAAGTGGGGTCCCCCAAGGTTCTGTCCTGGGGCCAATCCTGTTTAACTTATTCATAAATGATCTAGAGGAGGGGATATCTAGCACAATCTCGGTATTTGCGGACGATACTAAACTAAGCATGCCAATATCTTCTATGCAAGATGTGGAAAACTTACAAGCGGATCTGAACAAAATAATGGGGTGGGCAACTACATGGCAGATGAGGTTTAATAAAAAAAGGGTGTGACAGATCAAGCAGAGAAATGTATCAATCTGTAACACTAGCAGCACTAACACATATCAAATATAATCATATACTTGTCAGTGACTTATATAAAATGTCCACAGAGTAAATCATGCAATCGCTGGAAGTAGATAAAACACTACACCCAATGATAAAGTCCAAATTTAGGTGCAGATAACGGACATTGGTGAGAAAAATGTGCAGCTATTTGTATAATCAGTGCACCTCCACCATCAAGCTGTGTCACCCCATCAAAATGGACACTCACCAAAGAGATGATCAATAAAAACTTGCATTTATCAGAAATGATCTCCACCAATGGACAAGTATGCACCCACAGCTTGGCTCTCAAAGGGACTCCGTATCTCCAACGGTAATCAGCTCACGCCAAACAACTCATGAAAGTGGAAGCATAAACGGGGACACTTAGTGTAATTCCGTACACTTAAAAAAACACGTAAAACACTATAAAAAAACAAGTCCCCCGTTCCCATCAGAGTGCTACTCACAAACTTAGAAGATGTTCAAGCGTTGCGAATGCATAGGAAGAATGTAAAGCCCATCCGCTGCTGTCCTCTCGGGCCGACCGCTTGGTACCTAGCAAGCCGGAACTGACAGCGTGGCGTGGCGTGGCGTCTCACGTTACTATGGCGACCGCGCACTCATGAGCTAACGCGTTTCGTCATCACGGACCTCAACTGAGGGCGTGACAGAATTACACTAAGTGTCCCTGTTTATGCTTCCACTTTCATGAGCTGTTTGGCGGGAGCTGATTACCATTGGAGATACGGAGTCCCTTTGAGAGCCAAGCTGCAGGTGCATACTTGTCCATTGGTGGATATAATTTCTGATAAATGCAAGCTTTTATTGATCATCTCTTTGGTGAGTGTCCATTTTGATGGGGTGACACAGCTTGATGGTGGAGGTGCACTGATTATACAGATAGCTGCACATTTTTCTCACCAATGTCCGTTATCTGCACCTAAATTTGGACTTTATCATTGGGTGTAGTGTTTTATCTACTTCCAGCTATTGCATGCTTTACTCTGTGGACATTTTATATAAGTCACTGACAAGTATATGATTATTTGATGTGTGTTAGCGCTGCTAGTGTTACAGATTGATACATTTCTCTGCTTGATCTGTCACACCCTTTTTTTATGCATTTGTGTTTTATAGCAGCAGCTTCAGCCTTTATGGTATATGTTTTATATTAATATTGTTTATAAGCGCTGGGTGAGTGAGACTTTATTACTTATCTATAAGTGATCTTCTTGCTCCTATTATATAGATGAGGTTTAATGTTGAAAAATGTAAAAAAATGTACCTGGGCATTAGTAATGCGAAAGCAAGATACTCTCTGGGGGGGAAACCTCTGGGTGAGTCTAGGATGCAAAAGGACCTGGGGGTACTGGTAGACAACAGGCTGGGCAGTGGCATGCAATGCCAAGCCGCTGCAAGCAAAGCCAACAGAATACTGGGATGTATAAAAAAGGGGATTCACTCCAGAAATAAAGAGATTATTCTCCCACTCTTCAAGACTCTGGTCTGGGTACATCTGGAGTATTCCGTCCAGTTCTGGGCACCGGTCCTCAGGAAGGATGTGCTGGAACTGGAGAGAGTCCAGAGAAGGGCAACAAAAATAATTAGGGGAATGGAGGGCATCGGCTATGAGGAAAGACTACAAGCAATGAACCTATTCTCTCTGGAGAAGAGACGCTTGAGGGGGGATGTGATATCAATGTACAAATATTGTACTGGTGACCCTAGCATAACGAACAAACTTTTCAGAGAAAAGGAATACAATAAGACACGTGGCCACTAAATCTTGAGGAAAAACGGTTTAAGCTTAAAATACATAGGGGGTTCTTTACTGTCGGAGCAGTGGGGATGTGGAATTCTCTTCCACAAGCAGTCGTATCAGCAGGGAGCATTGATATATCAGTTTCAAAAAACTATTAGATGGGCACCTTAAAGACCACAACATACAGGGGTATACAATGTACGGTTAACAGCAAACACACACATCATAGGTTGAACTGGATGGACTGATGTCTTTTTTCAGCCTCACAAACTATGTAACTATGTAAGAATGCAATAAGATAAAAAAAAACCTTCTGCCTTTAGAACCACTTTAACCTCTTAGTTTTTAAACGCCTACAAGAAGGTGACAGTTTGGTATAATACACATCCTGGAGAATGCTGGGAAATAGTGTGAGAGTGTTCTGCTGATCTGACGACCATTCTATATCCTCTCTTCTAGATTCATCAATAGCCCCTTGTCACATAAATCAAGAGAAGAACTAGAAAAGCTGAGAGATCTGCTGCCAGGACTGGAGCTTTACCTATGTTAATACAGACGAGGATGATTTGCTACATCTGGGAATAGAGCCAGGACATCGCTCTGGATGATGAGGAAAATGAGGTCTAGAAAGCCCAATACGACCCAAAAGGAGAATGAATAATCACAGATGAAATGATATACCCAGGCAGGGCCGCTGATAAGGCAGTACAGCCAGCCCTCCTGTACTGGGCCCAAACCCCATCAGTTCAAAAGGGGAGCTGGGGCACCTGCTGATCTTGAGGTCCAGCTGTACTGTCTTATTGCAGACCCTGATCCTCTCTGGCCTCCCCTTGCAGTGCTGCCAGCTTCTCCTCTTTTTCCCCTCTTCAGGTGCACTGCAGGGGGAATACGTCTAGCACATGCACCCCTTCCATCTGCTGCCTGAGCCCCCGTGTGCCCCTTTCCTATGCAGTGCTGCCAGCTTCCCTCCTCTCCTCTCCGGTCGGCAGCTGCTGCGGGCACACAGGTGGATGTTTCAAGATGGAGAGCGGGGTAAGGGGCTGGTAAATATGTCATTTATTGTATTCATATCCTGAATGAATACAGTGAGAGATCAGTACCAATCCCTCCTGTGTCCATTCTTTTCTATGCTTCCGTTTGTGAATGAGCAGGAAGCCTCTGAGCATTTCCTATTTATTTATCTGTGCAGCTGAGGCTACAGAGAATGGGACTGATAAATCTGTATCCTCAGTCAATTTTGGCCTAGGGAAGGGGGTCCTGTTAGGTAGGCTATATGGGGCCCCCTGATTTCTAACAGCAACCCTGTACTCAGGAGAGGATGGGGAGGAATTTTGTTTTGTAATGAAGAAGGCATACTCCGCTAAGAAGGAACATTTTTTATATAAAGTGACTCAGGAAACACTCCCATCCCACTGATTGGATCTACTTGTCATCCCAGCCTTCATCTTACACAGCTGTCCCTATACCCCTATGGCTGCCAGAGTTCTGAATGGAGTCTTGTCGCAAAGCTTTGCTAGCAACCCTGACTTTTGCAAGGGATGAGGATGAAGATTACTGGGAAAACATCATAACGAGATTCCATTCTGGTTATGACTCCAATGATAACTCCTGCATGATCCTAAGTGCACTGTGAACTAACCAGCCTTCCCACACTGACTCAATGGTTGACACATGGATTAATCCCTGCAGGAGCAGCAGGGCCAGGACAAGGAGGGGCGTCTGCCCTGGGCACTGTGATATCATGTGAGGTTTGGGGGCATCCAGGGGCAGGACAAGGGGTGGACAGGAGGGACGGCTGCCCTGGGCACTGTGATATCATGTGAGGTTTGGGGGCATCCAGGGGTGGGACAAGGGGTGGACAGGAGGGACGGCTGCCCTGGGCACTGTGATATCATGTGAGGTTTGGGGGCATCCAGGGCCGGGACAAGGGGGTGGGCAGGAGGGGGGGCTACTCTGGGCACTGTGATATCATGTGAGGTTTGGGGGTATCCAGGGCTGGGACAAGGAGTGGGCAGGAGGGATGGCTACTCTGGGCACTGTGATATCATGTGAGGTTTGGGGGTATCCAGGGCTGGGACAAGGAGTAGGCAGGAGGGCCAGCTGTCCTGGGCACTGTGATATCATGTGAGGTTTAAAATACAGTTACACCAAAAAATGAATATAAAGTGATTTAACATTTTAACTCACTAGAACGCTAAATCAATGAGAACCCCGAGCTTGTTTCTTTGCAACGAGACGGTTCCATCTGGGGATAATAGGAGACAAATACACCCGAAGTGTGTTGCTTACCGGTGAACAGAGAGAAGAGTGATACACACCTTCTCTTTACCAAAGCTACAATGCAACTGCCGCTTGCAGCCGATCAGCTCCAGATGTCACCTAAAACCGCCTTGATAGCACGATATTTTGCGCATGCGCGGTATTGGGGCGGCTTTAGATGGCATCTCTCAGCTCCCGGGTAAGCTCTCGTCCATGGAAAGTCGCACAAACCCGGGAGAAATACAAACCCAATTCCAAAAAAGTTGGGACACCGTACAAATTGTGAGTAAAAAAGGAATGGACTAATTTACAAATCTCATAAACTTATATTTTATTCACAATATACTATAGATAACATATCAAATGTTGAAAGTGAGACATTTTGAAATGTCATGCCAAATATTGGCTCATTTTGGATTTCATGAGAGCTACACATTCCAAAAAAGTTGGGACAGGTAGCAATAAGAGGCCAGAAAAGTTAAATGTACATATAAGGAACAGCTGGAGGACCAATTTGCAACTTATTAGGTCAATTGGCAACATGATTGGGTATAAAAAGAGCCTCTCAGAGGGGCAGTGTCTCTCAAAAGTCAAGATGGGCAGAGGATCACCAATTCCCCTAATGCTGGGGCGAAAAATAGTGGAACAATATCAGAAAGGAGTTTCTCAGAGAAAAAATGCAAAGAGTTTGAAGTTCTCATCATCTACAGTGCATAATATCATCCAAAGATTCATAGAATCTGGAACAATCTCTGTGCGTAAGGGTCAAGGCCGGAAAACCATACTGGATGCCCGTGATCTTCGGGCCCTTAGACGGCACTGCATCACATACAGGAATGCTACTGTAATGGAAATCACAACATGGGCTCAGGAATACTTCCAGAAAACATTGTTGGTGAACACAATCCACCGTGCCATTCGCCGTTGCCGGCTAAAACTCTATAGGCCAAAAAAGAAGCCAAATCTAAACATGATCCAGAAGCGCAGGCGTTTGCTCTGGGCCAAGGCTCATTTATAATGGTCTGTGGCAAAGTGGAAAACTGTTCTGTGGTCAGACTAATCAAAATTTGAAGTTCTTTTTGGAAAACTGGGATGCCATGTCATCCGGACTAAAGAGGACAAGGACAACCCAAGCTGTTATCAGCGCTCAGTTCAGAAGCCTGCATCTCTGATGGTATGGGGTTGCATGAGTGCGTGTGGCATGGGCAGCTTACACATCTGGAAAGGCACCATCAATGCTGAAAGGTATATCCAAGTTCTAGAACAACATATGCTCCCATCCAGACGTCGTCTCTTTCAGGGAAGACCTTGCATTTTCCAACATGACAATGCCAGACCACATACTGCATCAATTACAACATCATGGCTACGTAGAAGAAGGATCCGGGTACTAAAATAGCCAGCCTGCAGTCCAGATCTTTCACCATAGAAAACATTTGGCGCATCATAAAGAGGAAGATGCAACAAAGAAGACCTAAGACCTGTATTAGACAAGAATGGGACAACATTCCTATTCCTAAACTTAGACAACTTGTCTCCTCAGTCCCCAGACATTTGCAGACAGTTATAAAAAGAATAGGGGAGGCCACACAATGGTAAACATGGCCTTGTCCCAACTTTTTTGAGATGTGTTGATGCCATAAAATTTGAAATCAATTTATTTTTCCCTTAAAAAATTTGGTAAGCCATATTCCTTTCTCAGTGATTGAAAGTCCTTTAATAAGCTTCCACAATAGAGTTGTGAAATGTAAACCAAACCACACCTAGACCAAGTGGAGAAGCCTTGTAGCTTACCCAATTTGGAATAATTACGATTGTTAATAATACGGGAATAGCTGGAATAGCCTGTATATTGGAAATGTTGTTTAGCTCTAAACCAGATTCTCATAGTTGCCAACATTTGAAAAAAAGGGACACTTTGCAGCACAGCTATCAATTACTTATCACACCCACTTCCCCGAAGCTCCACCCACTCTGCATAAATCATCTACGCCTACTTGTCATCAGATTATAGGGCAGTGATGGCAAACCTTGGCACACCGGATGTTTTGGAACTACATTTCCCATGATGCTCCTGTACTCTGCAGTGTAGTGGAGCATCATAGGAAATGTAGTTCCAAAACATCTGGGGTGCCAAGCAAGGTTCGCCATCACTGGTATAGGGTCTACTCAATAAAGAGAGAATTATAGGAAATTGAAAAGGGAGATGCCCATATAATGAATTATAACATAAGTGACAGAAGCTCATTGAAAACACTTTGGTTACATTTGCCCTCCCTTAAGGCTAAAATTGTAATTTAAACTGACTATGTGCTTTTCCAAGTTTTAATACATACCATTGTTTTTGTACTAGGCACATGGTAACCAAGCTGGAAAACTTTTAGCAGATTTTATACGGAAAAGACAGCAACATCCTCCTCCTATGGAAGGGTGATTCCACCTCCCTTGAAACATTCATGGCATATTTGAACCAAAATGATCGAGGTATTAACCGGTTGCCGACCGCCGCACGACGATATACGTCGGCAGTCAGCCCCGGCCAGGCAAAGTGACGTATATATACGTCACTAGCCTGTCACTTGCTTGGGAGCCAATAGCGGGCGAGCGCGCGTCCGCGGAGGCGCGCTCCCGCCCCTGCTCGTTCCCCAGCAAGTCTGTGCGTGTGACCGGCGGACCCGATGTCCGCCGGTCACTCGCCGATCGTCGGTGCAGAGGGAGAAAGGCAGGCGGCTGATGTAAACAAGCCGCCTGTCATTCTTCCCTGTGTAGAAACAGTGATCATACGGTTCTACTATGTAGGACCGTTGATCACTGTTCCTACACCTCAAGCCACAGCCAATCACAGTTAGAATCACGCCCCTAGGGACACACACCACCCCTCCCTCTCAAAAAAAGTTAACCCCTTCACTGCCAGTGTAATTTTACAGTAACAAAATACGCTTTTTGCGATTTTTTTTACCAAACATGTAGCATAAAACAAATTGGCTGAAAATGTTAAAAAATTTTGATCTTTACATTTTTTTGGGGGGGAAATTCATATAAAAAAAATGTGAAAAATATTGTTATTTTTGCAAAATTGACGCTCTTTTTTTGTTTATAGCGCATGATCAAAAAATCGTACAGGTGATCAAATACCACCAAAAGAAAGCTCTATTTGTGGGAAAAAAAGGACGTCAAATTCGTTTAGGTACAGCATCGCACGACCGCGCAATTGTCCGTTAAAGTCACGCAGTAAAAAAATCGCAAAAAAACCCTGGTCAGGAAGGGGGTAAAATCTTCCGGGGCTTAAGTGGTTAAGTTATCATACGAGTGGAGTAGTACGAATATACACTTTCTTGATTTAGAGCTGTCCATGGTTAATAATCAAATTATTTCCAGTACATATTTCAAGAGTACTGATCGAAACTCTTATTTACCCGTAGATAGTTGACATCACCATAGCTGGCTTAACTCTATACCTCGTAGTCAGTTTACAAGACTAAGGGCTCTTTCACACGGGCATTCCGTATGTCCGTTTTTCATCCCATCCGTTTGCGGATGAAAAACGGACATAGGGCTCTTTCACACGGGCTTTCCGTGTGAAAGGTCCGCTGCGGGACTTTTTTTTTTTTTTTTTTTTCACGGAGCGGATGACATTTCTGTCATCCGCTCCGTAGGTCCGCATATCATCCCATCCGTTTGCGGATGATATGCGGACCTAATGTAAGTCTATGGGGGATTGCGGATGTCAGCGGATTACACCGCTGACATCCGATTTTCCTTCCTTTCCGTTTTTTGAACGGAACAAAAAATAGGATTTTTTCAGTTCCAAAAAACGGAACAGAACTGACAGGAGGAAAATCGGATGTCAGCGGATGGTATTCTGCTGACATCCGCAATGCCATAGACTTACATTATGTCCGCAAATCATCCGCAAAAAAATAGGATGATTTGCGGACATACGGAGCGCCCGTGTGAAAGGGCCCTTAATGTATCTCTATGTAAATACGGATGTCAGAGGATGATCATCCTCTGACATCCGTTTTTTGTCAGTTCAGTTCAGTTCAGTTCAGTTTTTTTGAACGGAGGAGAACCCTATTTTTTCTTCCATTCAAAAAACGGAACTGAAGCAAAAACGGATGTCAGTGGTGTCATCCGCAGACATCCGTATTTACATAGACATGCATTATGTCAGTTTTTCATCCGCAAACGGATGGGATGAAAAACGGACATACGGACCGGATGACACTTGTGTCATCCGTGTCAAAAAAAAAAAGGACCTGATCGGGCAAAAAAAAAGGAACGCCCGTGTGAAAGAGCCCTTAGACGGAATTGTTCACTTGAGGCTGACTTTTTAAAGCAGTCCCAAGTGTTAAAACATAGATTTGTGGCCAAAGGGTACAAGTCATCAGATCTTCAGGTGGAGATTGACAAAATATTTAAATAAAATCGGACAACTCTGTTATCAGATCCCCCTAGGGCATCTAAGAATACTGACTTTGCCAAATGGTCATTTTTTACAGAGTTCTCCACGCAACATCGACAAATTAAAAACATTCTTTCCAAACACTGGGATGTCCTCAAGAGCGATCGAGTCTTGGGCCCAGTATTACCAGACAGAGCGTTGGTGACATTTAGAGGAGCTCCTTCCATGCGAGGCTGTTTGGCACCCAATGAGTTGGACCCACCTGTGAGACCAAAATTCTTTCACATCCTAACTGGTTACTATCTATGCAAAAGATGTAATGTATGTAAGGTGAACTGTCACCATGAGAGAAAGTTAGTATCGTTCCAGTCTACAGTTAATAAATCTATTTTTCCCATTAAATTTTTTGCTACTTGTAATACGACACGTTGTTTATCTTCTTACTTGCCCATGTAAGAAACAATATGTGGGTTGTACTATTAGAACGTTTGCAGTTAGAGTGAACGAACATATCGCGAACATTAAAAAAGGAAAGACTAATCATAGCGTCCCAAAACATTATCTTCTTCATCATAAAAAAAATCCCATGGGGACCCTTTTTCAAGTGATAGACCAATATGTGGCCCCATGGAGGGGGGGGCTCCAAAAAACGAGGGGTCTCGCGCCTCGAAACTTATTGGATCTATACATTACAGAGTTATACGCCGTATGGATTAAATATAGATTGGGACATAAACGCATTTATCAGCACTTCCTAAACGCTAGTTATGAATGAATGTCCCTCTCTTTCTTTTTTGTGATACATTTTTCAACATATTGTTATTTATACTCATTATGTTGGTATCTACATATATGACCATTTGTTCCATTCATTTTTCCTTTTCCTTTCTATAGTTTATATTTTTTATGTATTTTAAATGCTCTATTTTATATAGTTATTTTAATAGAATAATGAGAGCCTCAAAGTTGTATCCACAAAAGACAACCTCCAAGTCTAATGCAGATATAGATACTTAGTTTTCTTGCCCATCAGTATACTCCGGTATTATTCGTTTGGGAGGAAGTGTATAAGTTTGAATAAGAGTGTCACAATCGTGGCTTCCGGAATTGGATTCCTCCCTTAGGGAGGAGATATCCAATCAAGGGAGATATACTGATGATCCTCGGAGGTGACGCCCGTGATGGCGTCATTTCCGGGTCACGGCTGACTGAACTTAGCCTCCTGGAAGTGATGCGTATCGTGACATCACTTCCGATGGACACTAGATTATTTCGTTTCTCTCTAGTAAGTATTTCCACTGCCACATCTTATTGCTCTTATTAAGGACACAGATCGATGCACTCGGATGGCGGTCATAAGTACAAGATGGACATATCAGTTATCTAATCTACTACACAGGATTTGGGTTGTTAAGCCAATATGAGGTCACTTCCTGTATGATATGGAGGCTTGAACCACATGCCGCCGCCATCTTGGACAGGTGGGCGGAAGTGCTTGTGTAGGCAACTTCCTGGCTCCAACATATATATATTTGTATGATTATGGTATACACGCATGGCAATTCTCCTATGATTATATCCTATTGGATGAAACGCGTCAGTAACCTTATTCTGCCATTTCTTCACTACATGCGCTGCCTTACATGATAACTTTGTAAGTGTATTCCTTTTTTTAAAATACATTTTGGGAAACAGTTTTACACTATGTTTGCACCGTTTGGTTATTTTCATGTGTACATCATCCGTTTGGAAGTCCGGGCGTTCCACTGCTGACTATCCTGACCATCCTGGCATGTACATTGGGCAACTGTATGCTGTAAGAAGGGACGTGCTACCATAATCAGCTTTGAATGACCCATATTCTATATGGAATTTTGGGTCCATTACTTCTGGTGAGCGCATTTGTATTACTTTGCAGGTGTTGGATCACTATCATCACTACCTTTGGTTTCATAAGTCACCTTTTTCACTTGGGACTCTTTTTTGCATTATTATATGGACATTTGTTTCAACAAAGATTTCAACTCTCTTGTTATTTTTTTAATGAAGATTTTGACTTTATTGTTTGTGACACTATTTAAGTTTCACTTTATTAATCTGATGGTTACTATAGGATTATATATATATATACCTGCACTTATTCTATTTATGTTTGATGATCACTACTTATGTCAAGTTGAAGTGCTGGCAGCTTTCACAGACCACGGAGTTAGCGCGGTTTGATTCCACTACATACATATATATATATATATATGAAACCTAACTGTATCATAGATCCCCATAGCAAGCAGGTGGTATACCATCCAACTGCAATTTGTTAATGCTGTCATGAAATACTATCAAGATCTGTAAAATCTCCAATCAGCTAAAAGCACACCCCAACCAACTTTTTCAATTCAGTTAAATTACAGCACGAAGCGTTACAATCTCTCAATGCCCCATCTCGGAAAAAGAAATAGCCAAAACAATCTGCGCTTTACCAGCGCATAGATTACTAGGTACACGTGGGCTCTTAGTAGAGTATTACTTTCCCAGATATTTTGATACCACATTTAGGTACTTTATTCAAAGAAGTTGCCAATTCTTCCTCTTTTCCCGTAGAAATGCTACAGGCTACCATAATAGCGCTCCCTAAGCTAGGGAAGAAGCCAGATACACCAACACATTTTAGACCATTTTCTCTGAATACAGATTTAAAAATGTTATGCAAAGATAATCGCCAATAGGTTGGCTAAAGTAATCCCTTCTCTAGTCAAAACTGACCAGGTAGGCTTTGCAAAGGGAAGACAGGTCCTGCCGATGGAACACAGAGATTATTTAACTTATTTAGGATAGCAGAAACAAGGAACCAACCCACAGTGATTCTCACACTCAACGTTATAAAAACGTTTGATCGCGTTCACTGGGGGTATCTTCGAGCAACCCTCCATAATATGCGATATATGCATTATATACTTCTTCTTCGGCCACTGTATACCTCCAACACTATGTCTGACAGGGTTTACATCACAAATGGGACCCGCCAGGGATGCCCTCTGTCGCCCTTGATATTCTCTCTCATGATGGAACCCCTGGCAGAGACCATTAGAAGTGAAGAGTCTATATCGGGAATATAGATTGCTGGATACAATCATAAAATAGGCATGTTTGCAGACAATGAGGTCCTCATATTGACCAAACCGGCTTCTTCCTTCTGCCCTCTGTCACCCTTGATAGTCTTTCTCATACTGGAACCCCTGGCAAAGACCATTAGAAGTGAAGAGTCTATATCGCAAATAGAGATTGCTGGATAACCATAAAATAGGATTGTTTGCAATGAGGTCCTCATATTGACCAAACCGGCTTCTTCCTTCTGCCCTCCGTCGCCCTTGATATTCTCTCTCATGATGGAACCCCTGGCAGAGACCATTAGAAGTGAAGAGTCTATATCGGGAATATAGATTGCTGGATAATCATAAAATAGGATTGTTTGCAGACAATGAGGTCCTCACATTGACCAAACCAGCTTCTTCCTTCTGCCCTGTGTTGCCCTTAATATTCTTTCTTATGATGGAACCCCTGGCAGAGACCATTAGAAGTGAAGAGTCTATATCGGGAAAAGAGATTGCTGGATAATCATAAAATAGGATTGTTTGCAGACAATGAGGTCCTCACATTGACCAAACCAGCTTCTTCCTTCTGCCCTGTGTTGCCCTTAATATTCTTTCTTATGATGGAACCCCTGGCAGAGACCATTAGAAGTGAAGAGTCTATATCGGGAAAAGAGATTGCTGCATAATCATAAAATAGGATTGTTTGCAGACAATGAGGTCCTCACATTGACCAAACCGGCTTCTTCCTTGGCTAGGGCACAGGTACTACTGCAGGAATATGGTTCTGTATTATGTAGCCAGCATTATATACTACTCCTTTGGCCAATGTATATACCTCCAACACTATGTCTGAGAGGTTTTACATCACAAATGGGACCCGCCAGGGATGCCCTCTGTCGCCCTTGATTTTCTCTCTCATGATGCAACTCCTGGCAGAGACCATTAGAAGTGAAGAGTCTATATCAGGAATAGAGTTTGCTGGATACAATTATCAAGACCTTCTGTCTGGACAGTGCTGATTGGCCCTGTGTAGATCACATGCACTCTAGCAAGAAAAAAAAAAAAACCTCTATAGCAATACACAACAAACTGAGCATGTGCAGAGTGCCCCCAAGGCTCTGTTCTATCAGGAGATGGTTTGGGGACTATGAAAGAAGGAGAGGATCAAAATACAGGATCAAACAGCCATTTTTCCACAATGCAGATGATTACCCCCAAAGTTCCACAGTGAGTATAACAAGCATGCTTTACTGCATATACATACTGATTTTACGGTTGTGGGTTTAGTAAAGCCAGTGACTGTTAAGAAAGATGGAGGATCAGACCTTGAGAAAGCAGGTTGCGTAGATCCAGAAGGACCCAAGGACTGTCCACTGATATGTTTACAGAGCTGGAATACCACATCCAGCTGGAGCGGCCAAAACTTATAGGAATTCCCTCCACCCAAATCTTGTGATGCAGAGGGAGAAGCTGCAGAGAAGGGAGAAGCTGCAGCAGAGGGAAGGAATAAATCAGGGAGAATATATATAATCAATCTATCTATATATAGCACAAAACAGGTGCTAGGCAAAAAAAAACTGAATGTGTGTTGCAGATGGGGGGGGGGGGGTTGACCAACAGCAGGGACACCCCTGGGTTGTGCCTTAATGTTTTATTTGTACCTGGCATCCTACTCCTGCAGGTGGCGCAATACCCAATGGTCTTTTCTGATCTGGCCGTGTCCTTCAATGAATGAAAGAAAATGTCATTTTTGGTGAGATACTCCCAAATAATGAATTACTTCTAAAGGGATGCAGCCCCTGCAACTTTCCTCATTAGAACACTGCAAATGCATCAGTTGATTATTAATGAAAAAGTCACTTCTTTTCAGATTCACTCTGCACATAACAAACAGCAATTTCTTCAGAGCAGAAACTGGTAGGAATCTGCAACAAAGTTACTATACAAAAAAAAAAAAACGAACTGTGTCTGTATATTTACCGATGCCAGTCTTCAAGCCTCTTCATTGGCCGGCGGGGAATACCTCACTCCTGCGACATTGTGTAGGAAGCCGTCATTCCAGCACTCAGAGGCCCGCCTGGTACTGTAAGCTGAGCTGCACATGTGCGGCTCAGTTCAGGGGAGTAACTACAGGGGTTGCAATTTCAACCGGGTCCTATGCTCCAGGGGGCCCCACCTGGATAGGAGGGGTGGTGGGGACAGCATGTAGAGAAATCACTGTCCTCCTTTTTCCTCCTGCAGCTGCAGGAGGAAAATGGAGGAGATTGATTCCTCTGTATGCTGCCCCCGCCACTCCTCCTATCCAGTTCACTTGTGTTCTGCTGTCTCTGGGCCCCTGCGTGCTCCCCCGGTTCCCCCCCCCCTTTCTCTACTGTGCTGCCCCCCCCCCCCCTCACTGTGCTCCCTCCCCTCTCCTGCCGGCTGATGCAGGAGATGTGTCACAATAGAGAACCAGGAAGGGGTCGGTAAATATGTAATTTACAAGCTCCTTCCTTTTCTGAATGGACAGAGTCATAGTCCGTCACATTGTAAAAAACGGAATTTTTGTAAAATCTTACCTGTAAAATTCCTTTCTCTGAGTCCTCCGACAGTCGCCGCCTCTTCATATTCGTCACATATGGGTATTAGACTTTGCTCCGAAGGAGTAGCTAGGCAACAGAATATGTTAACATTAAAGCTTTCAACATATCCCACCCTCAAGGGGTGGTCCCCTCAGTCAATACCCTCCTACTTCCTGCAACCATATCTCAGTTTCAGTGGAATAGCAGTAGAGTATACAACCAAACCCCAAAAGAGGGGCGGGGGCGGCGACTGTCGGAGGACTCGGAGAAAGGAATTTTACAGGTAAGATTTTACAAAAATTCCGTTTTCTCTTACGTCCTCCGACAGTCACCGCCTCTTCATATTCGTCACATATGGGGACGTCCCAAAGCAGTGCAAACATGAGGGGTGGGAAACGCATCCGCGCCGAAAGGCAACGCAGTCTCCGCATCAAAGAAAGGAACCTTACCAAAGGAAGTGAAAGCTGGGCAACAGGAAAAAACAGGTGCTCAACAGGAGCAACAACCCAGGAAAAGACAAATAACCAGGGGATAAAAAACTTATCCCAACAGCCAGTGGTCCCCAACAAGGGACCCTAGGGAATCGCCGCACTAAGAACCTTGCGGCCAAAGGAAGCATCCGCCGATGCCTGAACATCTACTTTGTAGAATTTTGTGAAAGTGTGCACGGTCGACCAGGTCGCCGCCTTACACACCTGGGCTACAGAAGCCCCATGACGACAGGCCCAAGACGTACTCAGAGATCTAGTAGAGTGCGCCTTTACAGGCACAGGGGGAACCTTCCCCTGCAAAGCATAGGCCTGTTCAATGGTCTGCCTGATCCATTTGGCAATGGTAGAGGCCGACGCCGCCATGCCCTTCCGAGGACCCTCCGGAAGAACAAACAAGGAATCCGTCTTTCGAAAAGACTCAGTCGATTTAAGGTAAACCCTTATCACCCGAACAACATCCAAAGAATGTAATCTCACCTCCTTTGGATGTTTAGGCTTCGCGCACAGCGAAGGCAAGACAATATCCTCATTAAGATGGAATTCTGAAACTCGCTTCGGAAGAAAAGAAGGATTAGGTCGCAAGACCACCTTATCCAAATGAACAACCAGATACGGAGACTTGCAGGACAAAGCCGCCAGCTCCGACACTCTGCGAGCCGAAGTGATCGCAACCAAAAAGGCGACCTTTTTGGACAACATAGACAACGAGATCTCCCTGATCTGTTCAAAAGGAGCACGTTGTAACACAGATAGAACGAGATTCAAGTCCCAAGGGGGCAGAGGATCCCTCCTAGGAGGAACCAGATGCCGCACTCCCTGAACAAAAGTGCCAACCAAGGAGTTGGAAGCCACGGGACGTTGAAACAGAACGGCCAGCGCAGACACCTGACCCTTTATCGTAGCCAGCGCCAAACGCTGATCGACACCCGTTTGAAGGAAGGACAGCACTCGGGAAACCGAGTACGTGCGGGGTGAAAACCCCCTGGACTCACACCAGGCAAAATAGGCCTTCCAAGTACGGTAATAAACCTTCCCCGAGGAAGACTTCCTCGCGTTGATCAAGGTATGAACGACCTCTGGGGAGAGACCCTTCTCCTTCAGGACCTCGGTCTCAACAGCCAGGCCGTCAAAGCCAGCGACTGTAAAGCAGGATGGTAAATCGGCCCTTGAGACAGGAGATCGTCTCGAAGAGGCAGACGCCACGGGGCGTCGACCGCCAGATTCACGAGGTCTGCGTACCAGGACCGGCGAGGCCAGTCCGGTGCCACAAGAATCACCGTGCTGCGTTCCGAGTGTAACCTGCGAAGGAACCTGGACAGCAACTGAATCGGTGGAAACGCGTACATCAGCTTGTACTGATGCCACGGGGCCACTAACGCGTCCGACGCGTCTGCCCGAGGGTCGCGCGTCCTTGCCACGAACCTTCTCACCTTGTTGTTGAGACGAGACGCAAACAGGTCCACATCTGGAAGACCCCACTTCGCGCACAACATCTGGAAGACAGCCGGGTGGAGAGACCATTCCCCCTGATCAAGGGTCTGGCGACTCAGATAGTCCGCCTGCCAGTTCTCCACCCCTGGAATGTGAACCGCCGTTATCGCCGGGACATGAGTCTCGGCCCAAGACAGAATGTCGGCCACTTCTCGAGCCGCTCGGGCACTCCTGGTGCCCCCTTGGTGGTTGATGTAGGCCACCGCCGTGGCATTGTCCGTCTGCACCCGAACCGGGTAGCCCCGCAGCCGGTCCGTCCAGCGATGAAGACAGAGATTTATCGCACGCAATTCCAGAATGTTGATCGGAAGGGAGGACTCCCCCTCCGACAAAGTCCCCTGGGCGGACAGAACGCCCAGAACACCACCCCAGCCCGACAGGCTGGCATCCGTAGTGATTACCGTCCACGAGATAGGACGAAACGACTTGCCCCCGGACACCATCGGGGACTGGAGCCACCACAGAAGGTCTCTTCTGGTGCGATGACTCAACGAGATTTGAAGATCCAGAGATTGAGGTTGCCCGTCCCACATGGACAGGATCTCCGCTTGGAGACCCCGCGTGTGAAACTGGGCGAAGGGAATCGCCTCCAGGGCCGAGACCATCAATCCCAGACATCTCATGCACGTCCGCAGAGACGAGTGCGGCACGTCCCTGAGGGACCTGACTTCCTCCTGAAGAGTTCTGAGTTTGTCTTCCGGCAGGAAGACCTTCGCCTGCACCGAGTCCAGAATCATTCCCAGGTAGGGAAGACGAACCGACGGACTCAGTGTCGACTTTGGAAAATTTATCGTCCAACCAAACTCCTGCAGAGTTTGCATCGTGACAGACAGGTCCTTCTCCAGACCCTGGCTGGTCGCAGACCGAACCAGAATGTCGTCCAGATACCCCAGGACAGAAATGCCCTGGGCCCTCAATAATGCCAGAACCGGTGCAAGCACCTTGGTGAAGACCCGCGGAGCCGAGGCGAGACCAAAAGGCAACGCCACAAACTGGTAGTGATCCTCCGCAATGGCGAATCGAAGGTACCTCTGGTGACCCTCGAAAATGGGGATGTGAAGATACGCATCCTTCAAATCGATGGAGGCCATGAATTCCCCCGGAACCAGGGCAGGCACCACCGACCGCAGGGATTCCATGCGGAACTTGCGAACCCGCACAGAGCGGTTCAGAGCCTTCAAGTCCAGAATTGGACGAACCTTGCCCTCCTTTCTGGGCACGGTGAACAGATTGGAATAAAACCCCCGAAATCTGTCCCGATGAGGCACCGGAACTACCACTCCCTGAGCCCTCAGGTCCCGCACCGCCAGGTGCAGGTCCCGTAAACGCTCTGGAGACAGTTGAAGATTTGAGGGAAAAAATCTGCTCTCCGGCCGAGAGAGAAACTCGATCTTGTAACCAGATCGAACGATCTCCTGAACCCATCTGTCCCGCACGCGGGCCAACCAGGGCTGAAGAAAACCGAGCAAGCGTCCCCCCACCCCAAAACTGGGTGAGGGCGCCCCTTCAGGCCGCACTGTTATGGGCTGCGGATCCGGATTGACCGGACTTCTGTTTTCCAGACCAGGGCTTCTTCTGAGAGCCTTGACCTTTGAACGGTTTGCCCTTGTAGTGCGACCGAAAGGCACGAAAGGACCCCTGAGGGGGCCGAAAATTAGCATGCTTCTTCCCAGAAGCCCCCTTAGCCTTGGGGAAATGGGGCAAGAGAGTGCTCTTACCTCCGGTGATCCCCTTAATCAACACATCCAAGGACTCCCCAAAAAGGCGAGACCCATCATAAGGCAGATTGGCTAAGGTCTTACGTGAAGATTGGTCCACCGACCAACATTTCAACCAAACCAGGCGGCGAGACAACACCGCCACACTGTGCACACGTGCAGCCAATGGGACTAAGTCCAAGTCCGCATCACACAGATACATGACACCCTGGTGGATTTGATCCACCATATCCAGGGTCGCCGGCGAGGCCGAATCGGCCACTAAGACGCGCCTAAGCATCTGCATCCAACTTGCGACCGCCTGGGCCGCCATGAGAGAGGCAAACAGAGCCTTAAGCATAGAACCCGTAACAGAATAAGTATGACGGGCAAGAGACTCCAATCTCCTATCCGTGGCATCACGGAACACAGGGGAATCCTCTGCAGGAATCGCAGTGGATTTGTTTAAAACCGCAATTGCGTGATCCACTGGGGGTGGCACACACCACCTTTCATCAGTGGAAGGCGAGAAAGGATAACGCAGCTTGAACCTACTTGGTACAGCAAAAGGTTTGCGTAGATTGCGCCATTGTTCCTTAACAGCGCGCTGAAAATCATCATTGCAGGGAAAAACCTGCGGCGTCCTGCGTTTCCTCTGTGTCCCATAAGCCGCCAAGGCAGCGGGGGGACACACTTCATCCTGCAAACGCAGCGTTTGTTTTATGGAAGCAATCAATTCATCCATGATTGCAAGCTCTTCAGGCGAGCCAGGGGGAGAATTATCAACCCCTTCAACTTCAGCCTCCACCTCGGACCCCACTAGATCCAGGGAGGAGCGGGACCCCGATAAGGAGGCCCCCGCCATAACAGCCCCATCACCTTCACCCTCAGAATCAGAGGAAAGAGAAACTCTGGGTCTTTTAGCAGATTGAGCAGCCACCAGCATCTGCACCTGAGCAGCAAGGCCAGCCACAATAGTGGCTAAATCCCCCCCTGGGGGGGAAACAGCGGTCCCCTGGCTTTCCACCAAGGCGGTAGGAAATTTGCCCTCCTGAGAATCCATTGCCCCTATTACAAATGCCGGATAATAAAGGGTTAACTGCCCCTTTAACAAGCGCGGCGAGCGCAACCCACCGCACCACACACAAGCACAATGAGACCCCCACAGGGACAATAAAACTGACACAGGCAATGGATAAGAAGGATATAACCTGAGGAGACCCTCGCCGCTGCTGCCTCGATCGGTGTTCCTGGAGAAGAGGAAGTGATGCGGCCAGGGCGCTCTATGAAAGCCTATGGGAGGCTACAAGAAAATGGCCGCCATGCATGTAGAACATGCGGCCGGAGCGAGTGCAGGCAAAATGGCGCCGTTTGGCGCCGAAACCGCCGCTCCACAGTACAGTAATGCACACGTCATCCATGTATAAAAAAACATGTTAGATCGCCGCAGCGATCGCTGTATAGTGCCCAAACATGCCACAAAACATGCCCCACAGCACACAGCTTCTCACACTGACAAGGCTGACACACACAGTGTCACACAGCTCCCCCCCCCCCCCCCTTGCAGCCCACAGCATGCAGCCGAGTGATAGGGAGACAAACAGTGTGAACAGAGGCAGGTTACACAGTCCCAGACTGACACCCCCCCCCCAGACAGACAGGTCCCCACATAGATACACTTACCTCAGAATGGCGTGGGGGACCCGCACAGGCGAACAAGCCGCTGCACATGAGGCAGGGCGAGTCGTATACAAGACGCACAGAATGGGGGTTAAGAAACCGCACAGCGTCCAGTGAGGTAGCCACCTCACCAATCATCCCTGCACCGAACAGGGATGGGTCGTTCACTGCGCCAGGAGCGTTACCTGGCTGAACGCTCGATGGCAGGCTGGGAAGCCACTGACCCACGACCTGCGACCAGGGGGATCAGCCCGAGACCCAGCCCGCATGATCCTCTTCATCCGAAGAACTAACTAATGCTGACAAAAAGAACAGCTAAGTAAAGGTAGAGAGAAAACTCAAACAAAAAATCAAAAAAGAAGAAAGAGTCTGGGGCACAAAGCCCCAGCACAGAGAGAGCCAGCCACTCCTGACAAGCTAGACATTGAAACTGAGATATGGTTGCAGGAAGTAGGAGGGTATTGACTGAGGGGACCACCCCTTGAGGGTGGGATATGTTGAAAGCTTTAATGTTAACATATTCTGTTGCCTAGCTACTCCTTCGGAGCAAAGTCTAATACCCATATGTGACGAATATGAAGAGGCGGCGACTGTCGGAGGACGTAAGAGAAAAATAAAATAAAATGATAAAAAAATAATAAATATAAAATACCAAAAAATAAAAACTACTGACACCAGTGGGTGAACTTCCAGGATTGCAAAAGGTAACACTTATGACCGGGCCCTGATATTCCACCACCGTGGTGAGGCCCCAAAATGGCAGGAAGGGGGCCCACTGCAGAACTTGTGAAAGGGTCCTGTAATAAAGGGCCCCCACAATGAGAGTAAAGGGCCCCAGGATCACTGGGAAGAGCCCCAGGCTTGAAAGGAAGGGCCCCGGGCCAGGGGTTCGGGGGGGGGGCCTTTATGGTTTCTTGCACCGGGGGCCCTGAAGGTTCTAGTCATGCCTCTGGCTCAGTTTATAGCGCCGGAGAAGACAGCAAGCAAGCAGGTAGAGATATTTTACTGCAGAAGATACAGTGCACGTCTCTTCTGCAATAAAAGCCTGACTCCTCACTGCTTCTTACAGTAGATCAGGGGTCTTCAAACTACGGCCCTCCAGTTGTTCAGGAACTACAATTCCCATCATGCCTAGTCATGTCTGTGAATGTCAGAGTTTTACAATGCCTCATGGGGCGTGTAGTTCCGCAACAGCTGGAGGGCCGTAGGTTGAGGATCCCTGCAGTAGAACTTCAGTTCTGCTTTTATGAAAAAAATACCCAATCCCCCCCGTTACAAATTATAAAACGGTCACATTTACACTTAAATAAAATAGCGCTGTTTCCTTTATTTACAATCTCCATACCTGCTTTAGCATTGGACAAGATCTAAGTAAAGAAAACAGGGGATGCAGGGTAATGGGGGGGATGGGAAGGATACAGAATAAGGGAAGGGAGGCTGAGAATTAGGGGACAAGCAGGGTGAAGGGTTTTAGGAAAGTCAGAGGGTGATGTTGTCCAGTCACCACACTACCCAAGAGGAAAGAATCCGGTCACAGTCCAGTCAGGTCAGTCAGAGGCCTGGAAGATGGACGTCTGTGGTCAGGAAGTCACATGACAAACACCAAAGATCACACAGCACAAGATGGGTTCCAACTTCTCTCTTCCAGCCTTGGATGGACGAGCTCCTTCTGTTTTCTGACACCGCAGTCCTCTACCGTCATAGTCGTAGGTGGCTGTGGGGCTTTTCATACAAGACACATGAAAAAGAACTTTATTTTCTTGTAAGAGCTTGCTGGTTTAGATGTTTTCTCGGTTTGGTTCCATTTTCAGGCTCCACCATATTGAAAGCCACAGCTCATAAGGGAGGATGAAGGATGTGATTTTGCTTTTGTATGAACGGTCATCACCTCGGACTGTCAGCCCATCTCCTTCCACTGCTTGTAGAAATCTAGAACATTCTTGATCTCGATGTTGGTGCTGGCAGCGGCCTGCAGGGCAGACTGAAGACAACAACAAAACATGACATAGATTTCATATAGAACGCACCAGAACTGCACTCACAATGTGACAAATGTTTTCTGAGATGTACCGTATATATTTGAGTATAAGCCGAGTTTTTCAGCATGTTTTTTCATGCTAAAAAAGCCCCCGTTGGCTTATACCCGAGTCACGGTCTTACTTACCTTTTCCCCGGTCAGTGCGCATTCGCCACCGCCGCTCGGGAAAGCCCGTAAACGCTCGGCTATTCCCGGGCAGACTGCGCATGCGCAGTGAAATGTTGGCGGCAGGCAGCGCCATTTTTTAAATGTAAGGCGGAAAGGTAAGCTCCTCCAAAGCCCCTGCATCTCCTCAGGAGAGGCAGTGCTGTGGGCATGGTACAGGACATTCTCCTGTACCATGCCCGCAGCACTGCATCTCCTGTACCATGCCTGTACCATCTGTGCCATATCTGTGTCATGCCTGTACCATCTGTGCCATATCTGTGTCATGCCTGTACCATGTGTGTCATGCCTGTGCCATATCTGTGCCATGCCTGAACCATCTCCTGTCCTATCCTCTATTTTACTGAACCATCTCCTGTGCCATGCCCACAGCCCTGCATGTTTTGGGTCTCGTGGAGGTCCAGTAGCTGCTGCATTTCCCACCCTAGGCTTATACTCAAGTCAGTAAGTTTTCCTAGTTTTGTGCCATATCTGTGCCATGCCTGAACCATCTCCTGTGCCATGCCTGAACCATCTCCTGTGCCATGCCTGAACCATCTCCTGTGCCATGCCCACAGCCCTGCATCTCCTACATCATGCCCGCAGCCCCTGTTTTGGGTCTCGTAGTGGTCCAGTTGAGTCCAGTAGCTGCTGCATTTCCCACCCTAGGCTTATACTCAAGTCAATACGTTTACCCAGTTTTGTGCCATATCTGTGTCAAAAGAAAGCTCTATTTGTGGGGAAAAAAGGACATCAATTGTATTTGGGTACAGCATCGCACAACCGCGCAATTGTTAGTTAAATTAACGCAGTGCTGAATCGCAAACAAAGGCCTGGTCATTAAGGAGGTAAAACCTTCCCGAACTGAAGTGGTTAAGTACAATACAAGGCCAAAAGCACTGCATTGTGCTCAACGCCAGCAAAGGAAGAGGCCACAAGGCTGAGGAAAGAAAACACTAGAGGAAACGTAAGATAAGAAATACACCTTATTTCTCATCCCACAGTGATGGGGAACCTTGGCACCCCAGATATTTCAAACTACATTTCCCATGATGCTCTACTACACTGCAGAGTGCATGAGCATTATGGGAAATGTAGTTCCAAGACATCTGGGGTGCCAAGGTTCGCCATCACTGCACGAGAATTCCACCCTTGCAGTGTGAGATGGGGGGGGGGGGGTACTGCAGGGGTTGTTTATATTGAAGGTGTAATGAGAGAAGGCAGCGCTCAAACCAGAGCCCAAATACTCAACAAGGAGTTGAGGAATCGGCGCTCAGGCTTGGAGTGTCTTCAGAACACTCGTGCAAAGTATGAATGAAAAAATAGGCAGGCGGCAACTTGAAACATCCAAGTGCAGGAATCCTTTTTTGCTACAAGGTGATATTAGGATAAAACAGCTTATGCGTTTCGGCTGGGTGGCCTTAGTCATAGCCATAGGGAGAATCTGATTGGCTGCTATTAAAGCGGAGTTCCGGCCTCAAATACCATTTTTAACTAAAAATACCCCTATAATACTAATCCATCGCCCTTTACTGAACCGCTATTCTCATACTTACAAGGTGTACGGTATTGGATTTTAGTCAAAATCTTAATTTTAAAAATGCTGTCTGAGCACGGCCATCTTGGATCTGGGCATCTGAAGCCGCGGTGTAATCTGCTGTGTCCTTCTTCCTGATTCCAGGGAGTATTCTGGGAGTTCTTCCTGATTCCAGCCTCCGGGGAGTGATGACAAACCGCTCCCAGGATGCAATGCAAAAGTGGAAGTGATGTGGGTGGCCGTGGCCACAGAGGGGGGAGAAGGAGGAAGTACAATCAAAAATGCCCTGAAAATAAGGTAAGGGACCCCCGAAAAAAAATTGAAAATGCCCAATTGTTGATCAGCACAGCGAGCACTCCAGGAATCACTAAAGTTGCAAAATAGGCCAGAACTCCACTTTAAGGCATTATTCCAGCAGAATCCTAACCTGCCATACACCACCTGTGACCCCGATAGACAGGAAGTCATGTGACGGAGAATGTATGGGGTATATATATATATATATACATACACACCTGCATGGCAGAGGAGAAACATTTGGGTTCCTCTATCTGAAAGCCGGTTATAATGGTGACCATCCCAGCGGTCTCTTCTTCATTGCTGCCCTGTGACACCGTCAACTGCTTACAGCTGTCCAGAATCTTATAGAGATGCCTGTAGGGGGCAGAACACAGCAGTATCAGCAAACATACCCAGAACACCAAAAACATTGTACAGCAGGCTCTGGGCTTTCATGTAGCAGTGATCTGGGTGGTTGTAAATCCTCCTCCTCAATACTACAGTGAGGTGATGGGTGTGAAGGATGCATTGAGTGTCACCAATATCCACTGTGACGAGGCTAATTCTGATTGTCCAAGAAGAGGACCAGAAGTGTAAAAAAAATGTGAAAACCACCTCTTCTGTTTCCACACACCAATCAACCAATCACTGCGGATCCATGAAGTCTGGGACAGGTGTTAATTACTTTAGTACTAACGGCATTACATTGGCCATTGTGACACCACAGTGATCAGATTAGCATTAGAGCAAAGGGCAAAACGATAGTGTCACTTCAGTGACAAACTTTGAATTTGCTGGGGCTGCTGACATCACATCCAAGATGGTGTCACCCTGCAGCAGTTTTTAGGGCTTTTGGATGTCTACACAAGCAAAGTGTTTTACATGTAAATAAACATAAAATATTAAATGCAAATCTAATCTTATGGGATACGTTTTGTTGAAATAGCCCAGTGACAGTTCTCTTTAAAGCAAGCTCTCACTGACCTCTTTAGCTGCTTGTACTGTGGAGTAATCCATTCTCAAAGATCACAATAAAGCGTCTAAAGTTGGTTCCATTTAGTATTTAAAGGCTTAGAAACACTGTATGTTTTACATCAGAGATGTTTGCTCTACATAGAAGATAAGGGGAGAGGAGTTGTTCTTTCAAAGTCTCTATTGTGACAATTGAAGATGAATTTCTCCACAATACCTATAGTTACAGAGGCAAGATTGTAAAGCTCTCTACGATGTTAGCAACCCAACGGATGCACAATACACTCTTTCTGGAATAGGAAGACTTTATGTTAAAGGCCAATACACATGGACAGTAAGGCTGAAGATGATGAATACATGACTGTCACATGGCTGAAGTGACAGGTTGGTGGAAGTCTCAGAGGAGAGCACAGGTCATGGTGGAAGTCTCAGAGGAGAGCACAGGTCATGGTGGAAGTCTCAGAGGAGAGCACAGGTATTGGTGGAGGTCTCAGAGGAGAGCACAGATAATGGTGGAGGTCTCAGAGGAGAGCACAGATAATGGTGGAGGTCTCAGAGGAGAGCACAGATAATGGTGGAGGTCTCAGAGGAGAGCACAGGTAATGGTGGAGGTCTCAGAGGAGAGCACAGGCCATGGTGGAAGTCTCAGAGGAGAGCACAGGTAATGGTGGAAGTCTCAGAGGAGAGCACAGGTCACAGTGAAAGTCTCAGAGGAGGTCACAGTAAGTCTCAGAGGAGAGCACAGGTCACAGTGAAAGTCTCAGAGGAGAGCACAGGTCACGGTGGAAGTCTCAGAGGAGAGCACAGGTCACGGTGGAAGTCTCAGAGGAGAGCACAGGTCATGGTGGAAGTCTCAGAGGAGAGCACAGGTCACGGTGGAAGTCTCAGAGGAGAGCATAGGTCACGGTGGAAGTCTCAGAGGAGAGCACAGGTCACGGTGGAAGTCTCAGAGGAGAGCACAGGTCACGGTGGAAGTCTCAGAGGAGAGCACAGGTCATGGTGGAAGTCTCAGAGGAGAGCACAGGTCATGGTGGAAGTCTCAGAGGAGAGCAAAGGTAATGGTGGAGGTCTCCGAGGAGAGCACAGGTCATGGTGGAAGTCTCAGAGGAGAGCACAGGTCCTCTTACCAGGCGTCAACGTCCTGCCGCTTCAATTTATTCCGCTCAAAACTCTTCCCAGCTTCCTTTTGGCAGCGGATATACCTGAAACAAACAGGGATTAGCACAACGATCATTTCAGATGACCCCCTGCCAATGTCACATGACCCCCCCCCCCCCGCCACACACTAGTCAACACTCACCGATTTCCTTTTTTAAATTCCGCCTCTAAGTATCGGATCCCGTCTCGAGCTCCAAGGTTTTCCTTCTTCAGAAAGTCCAATCCATCAATAACTAAAGAAAGAAGAAAGCCATGATCAGTGCCAATGTATCAATACGCCCATTTATAGATTGGTATGGTATGTCTATTTTCTCAGATAAAACAAGTACAATTCTTGAACTCCTCATCTCATCACTAACAACCAATTAAGTCACTAATCCATGCTTTCTCATACCTGTCTGCGGGATGATAATGATGAAACGCCCGCTGTTTGCCAGCTGTCGGATGATGCCCAGATGTTGGCAGAGGGCCTGTGTATCCGGGATGAGGTACGGAGACATGGAGGACTGAGATTTGGGCTGCTGGAGGGTGCCCTCTAGCTGTGACACTTCCAACTGCAAACAAACAAGTTCAGGTTAGTCCCAAAGTTTTAGCCTCAGGTACAATAAATTAGGATTACAGTTTTTATATCTCTTTATATAGCTTGGCCAGTGGTGGCCCATCTATTGGGAGCACAGGGGCGCCGCCCCCCCTATCCATGCGCCTGGCCCCCTAATCTACATGCAGGGTGCCAGACGCATGGATTCCAATAGGGGATTTTATTTTTTATTTTGAAGCACGTGATTAGAGACAGAGGCTCTAATAGGCTTCAAAAAAGGGTGGGCTTGGGGCGCAGAGCACCGCGCCCTGAGCCCACCCAGTTGTGGGACAATAGCAAATGAATATTTGCTATTATCACACTGATTTTCCTGCCAGCCAATCAGGAAGTGGGTCATGAGACCCCTTTTCTGATTGGCTGAAAAGAGAAGCGATTTTACTGGCCATTGGCCAGGAAGAGGGAGGAGACGTACGGCCGGTGGAGACTCACAGCCGCTCGTGGAAGGAGAAGGTAAGGATGCTGGCTGGCTGTCCGTCCCGGGAGGGAGGAGATGGTAGATTTGACTGTCCAACGGGGGGGGGGGGGGGGGGAGGGAGGGGGGGTTACTAGGGGAAAGATGTTATTTTTATTTATTTTTACTAGTAATGGCGGCGATCTGCGATTTTTAGCGGGGCTGCGACACTGCGGCGGACAGATCAGGCCCCTGACATTTTTGGAGGGACCAGTGACATTACTACAGTAATCAGTGCTAAAAATATGCACTGTTACTGAATGACACTGGCAGGGAAGGGGTTAACCAAGGGGCGATCAAAGGGTTAAATGTATGCCTAGGGGGTGTTTTCTAACTTGGCTTGTGGAATCCACACAGAGACCTGTGTACCTAAATAGGAAGAACACAGGCGCTCTGTATGGATTCCAGAGAGAACAGTCTCTTGTGTTTACAACAGCAGACCGACGTTCTCTTTCCACGGGGAGCGATTGCAGCCGCCGGCCCCCGTGAATCAGCTTTCCCGCTGGCACGGCACGCACCCCCCCCCCCCCCCCCCGGGATCGGGTGCAGCGATTTGCGCAGCCGAGCCAGCCTGCCACAGTAAATATGTGGCGAACGGTCATCGAGCGGTTAAAGAGAAGCGTAGATACAGTTCTATGTGTCAGTGAACGGCACTGCCCTCCCCTGGTCAGGGAAGGGAAAGACACCCAGAAATGGGCCATCATACAGTGTGCTGCCCAAGTAAACAATCCAAACTTCTGTTAATTGCTCCTTAAATCTTTAATTTATTAAATTACTCCACAGTGTGCAAATCTATTACAGCAAGTTGACGCGTTTCAGCCTAAACGGCGTTGAGTCGTTTGTTATGACTCAAGCCACTTGGGCTGAAACGCGTCAGTTGCTATTATAGATTTGTACACTGTGGAGTAATTAATTAAAGCAACCAACAGAAGTGTGGATCTATGCCTGCAGCTGTGCGACTGTGGGCCCTGCACCCGCCTGTGGACCCTACACCGTGTGTGCGACTGTGGGCCCTGCACACGCCTGTGGAACCTGCACCCGTCTGGGCAACTGCGGGCCCTGCACCCGTCTGGGCAACTGCGGGCCCTGCACCCGTCTGGGCAACTGCGGGCCCTGCATCCGTCTGGGCAACTGCGGGCCCTGCATCCGTCTGGGCAACTGCGGGCCCTGCATCCGTCTGGGCAACTGCGGGCCCTGCATCCGTCTGGGCAACTGCGGGCCCTGCATCCGTCTGGGCAACTGCGGGCCCTGCACCCGTCTGGGCAACTGCGGGCCCTGCACCCGTCTGGGCAACTGCGGGCCCTGCATCCGTCTGGGCAACTGCGGGCCCTGCATCCGTCTGGGCAACTGCGGGCCCTGCATCCGTCTGGGCAACTGCGGGCCCTGCACCTGTAAGCTCAGAAGGATATTTGCTGACCGATAAGTAGCAGCGTCTGATTATTTTCTTTATTTATACAGTTGTGTACCTGGAGTCTCAGCTGGGCCATGTCTCTCATCAGTCTGTTCCGGCGAGCTTCCTCTTGAGCCTGGGGGAAAGAAATTAACACATACAGGCTGTCGCATCCATAAACACCATACAGAACCCTCTATAAATTTCCTAGTTGATGGGACTGCGGCTGTTCTCGGCATTGCGATCGGTCTGGATATAAAGTTTTTTTTTTGTCCAAAGCAATCCAAACAGCTGGGAAGTAATGACATGGAACCTGCAGAACTCTGACCTCATCACAGCTGATATCGGGGATTGCGTATAACTACAATTCACAACCTGTCAGGCTATGCTGGGACTTATAGTGCCGCAGTCACTGGGTGGCTGCAGAAAGTCAAAGTCCAGGATAAAGAAGAATCCCCAGCAAGTCACTTATGGACAGAACAAGGAATTCAAGACCTTTACTGCAGATCCTTAAAAGGGATAGAATTCAGGGGTGTCCAAACTATGGCCTTCCAGCTGTTGTGGAACTACACATCCCATGAGGCATTGTAAATCTCTGACATTCACAGACATAACTAGGCACGATGGGAATTGAAGTTCATGAACAGCTGGAGGGCCATAGTTTGGACACCCCCGGGATAGTACTTTTACCAGACAGCCAGGTAAACATTTTATCAATGTGTGTTCAAGTTTCATAAACCTTGTTTCTCTGCAGTCTGTAATTATATAGGTTTAGGGGGTAAACAATGTTTTGCAGTTCTACACAATGACTGTGCTTATGTTCCTAATATCAATGAAAAAAAAAAACAAAAAAAAAAAAACAGCATCTGCCCAACTAAAAACAATGCACTCCCCGTGTGACCGAAATATTATCTTACACCGGCCATAGATGGATTGAACCCCGGCCGATTCAGCAAGGACCAGGCAAATTTTGATCCATCCATGGGCAGATTGGTTGTACTGAAGTAGCTTCATCGAATGACTTGGGTACTACCAGCATGTTGGATTTTTAGTATGCGATTATTGCCAGTGGCTAGCAATAATCACGGTTTTCTCCCGGCAGGGAAGGCTCCCTGCGCCCCCCCCCCCCCCTCCCCACCAGGAAAACACAATAGCTCCAAGGAAGGGATTTCCTCATTAACACAGTCAGTATTGATGGAGGGATCGAGGGGTTTCAGAAAAGAAAATCCCATAATATATGGCCTGTCTTTGGCCCCATTCATACTTGCAAATGGGGCTGCATGTGATTAGATGTAAGGGACCTAGGGGGGCTTCCCTGCGATTTGTTGCGGGCTCCAATGAGAATAATGGGAGGCCGACAGCTCCCACAGCTGCTCGTGTGTAATCGCACATGAAGCGGCTGTGAATGATCTGCCCTGGACGCAATCTGTGCCCAGGGCCAAAACATGTGCAAGTAATTGCTTCATGAGCAATTACCTGCGAGCAGCCGCAAATAGCTGCAGGAGCGGTCAGCCTCCCATTGCTTTTATTGGACAGGGGGAGAGAGAGCGCAGCCCCGATCTGAGTGCAGCATGTAAGTAACCAGCAATTTATTAGAACTAAAAACACTCACATTAGTGAAGTACGGTACAGGCATGGAAACATGTAGGGCAGAGGTATGAGTATGACGCAGAGTGTGATGCAGTTCTGTAAAAGGGAACAGAGGGAGAGAGAGCGCAGCCCCGATCTGAGTGCAGCATGTAAGTAACCAGCAATTTATTAGAATAAAAAAACACTCACATTAGTGAAGTACGGTACAGGCATGGAAACCTATATAGGGCACAAGCATGAGTATGAAGCAGAGTGTGACGCAGTTCTGTATAAAGTGGACAGAGGGAGAGAGAGCACAGCCCCGATCTGAGTGCAGCATGTAAGTAACCAGCAATTTATTAGAATAAAAAAACACTCACATTAGTGAAGTACGGTACAGGCATGGAAACCTGTATAGGGCACAAGCATGAGTATGACGCAGAGTGTGACGCAGTTCTGTATAAAGTGGACAGAGGGAGAGAGAGCGCAGCCCCGATCTGAGTGCAGCATGTAAGTAACCAGCAATTTATTAGAATAAAAAAACACTCACATTAGTGAAGTACGGTACAGGAATGGAAACCTGTAGGGAACACTGTGGTTGGTGAATCCTGGTGGCAAGCATAGATCCTGTGTCTCTCTCTCTGCTTGCAACCAGGATTCAACAACCACAGCGGTGCTCTACATGTTTCCATACTGTACCATACTTCACTAATGTGAGTGTTTTTATTCTAATAAATTGCTTGTTACTTACATGCTGCACTCAGATCGGGGCTGCGCTCTCTCTCCCCCCCTGTCCACTTTATACAGACCTGCATCATACTCTGCGAGCTGGCTACAGACCTAAGTGCATTTAGTGCGATTTGCACCAGCATCATGGACTCTTGTTTTCTTTAACTTTACTGATGGGCACCGATGGGGCCGCACTGATAATCAGGGCACTGATGATCTGTGTGCATATCCCCTGTCAGAATTGCTCATTACTGGCTCTCCTCTCCTCACGCTGTGACAGCATGAGGAAAGGAGAGCCGGTATCCGGCAACTCTGTTTACATTGTGATCAGCTGAGACTGGTAAAGAGCCAATCACAGCGGCTCTTTACCACGATCTGTGATCAGCTGTGTCCACAGAGCATGCTGGATACACTCCCCAGGGGGTACGCGAAAGGCGTGGTTCCAGGAAGACGTCTACAGACACCATCCTAGAACGAGAGAGCCGCGCTGTAGCCGTCTTTTGGCTATATGGCTATAGTGCTGTAAGGAAGTTTACTAAGACTGTAGAGTACAAAATCTGGTTAAGCTGTGCATAGTAACCAATCAGCTTCCAGGTTTTATGGTCAAAGCTTAACTGAACAAGCTGAAATTAGAAGCTGATTGGTTTGTATGCACAGCTACACCAGATTTTCACTTTCCACTTTTAGTAAATCAACTCCTACAGCCCCTTTCACACAGGCTTTCTGATCTGGTCCGCCAGGCGGACCTGATGGGATGCTCCATGCACCCCTGTGGAGTTGACACCCGGTGCTATACGATCCTTTCTGTGAAATCCAGATGGATGGAAACCCCATTTTCCATCCGTCTGGAGGATCGAATAGGATGAAAATGAACAAGCGGTCCATTATCATCCGATTTCCCATAGAGGAGAGCGGGGCTCTGACAGCTCCGTCTCTGCAAAGTAAGCGGAGACGGAGCTGTTATCCGCCTGCTCAGCAGGGATCGGCGGATTGATCCCCACTGAGCAAAACGGAGTCCGTCGGGCGCACCACCCATGTGAAAGGGGCCTTAGTCTATCTTTTGGGAAACCATTATGAATGCTCCCATATTCATAAAAAAATAGTGCCTTAATTATTTTGTAGATAGCAGCCTGGAGGACATTACACTCACAATCTGTGGATCCCAGGTACAATGCACAGGCTCCTGCAGACTCTCCAGTTACAGGGCTCCAGGAGGTGCCAATGGATCACAATTTACCACACTACTGTTTCATTAGGAAGTACTGTAAGCATCCTTCTGCCACAAGTGGGGCTCTTTATTAGAGAATGAAAAATGCTGGGACTCCGCACCTACAGGGCAATGGCTGGGACTCCGCACCCACAGGGCAATGTAGGAAGTAACACATACGCACCATGCGGAACTGAGCCTGGGCCTGGTGAAGGGTGTTGTCTTGCTGGGACTCGGAAATACTGGTGAATATGGCGAGCTCCGGGTTGTATTGTAGAACCTTCCCCTGCAGATGGGTGAGGAAATGTCCAAAACTGCGGATGTAGCAGCTGCGCACGATGGACTGTGGAGAGAACACCGTAATTGTTAGGAGAAATTCTGTAATAGGAAGGTTTCTTCTATAACATGTTCTATGATTACTGACTTATTCCACAATTATTTCTCTGTTACATCTTGGCCTTGATAAGACCCCCCCCCCCCCTCCCCCCCCAGCATGTCCAAGTCCTGACAGAACCACAGAGGGACCTGCGCTCTACTATGGGCTACAAAAGAAGGATATTATGGTCAGTACAAAGAAATCGTTTTCTCTTTCTTGTCCACAAAGGAATTCAGATACTGCTGGGACATCCAGCTGAGGGATGGTATGCAGATATGGTGGATGGTGCTGGAGAGAGATTGGGTTATACCAGGGGTAGGGAACCTATGGCTCGCGAGCCAGACGTGGCTCTTTTGATGGCTGCATCTGGCTCGCAGACAAATCCTTAACAAAGGGGGGTGTGGCGGACGTGTGCCGCGCTGGACGTGTAGTCCCAGAGCTCAGCCGCGTCTACCACTCAATCCAGTGCCATCTGCGTAGCCAAGGCAGCCATCAGAAATTTTGGGGCCCCTTACACAGCTTTAGGCCTGGGCCCCTCCAAGCCTGACCACCAACATTCCGCAAAGCCCTCCATCTGGCCGTCCAACCGAATCCGCCCACTGGCCATCCCACCGAGTCTTTCAGTGCACCCACTTCTATTTTAACACTTACACAACTTATTAACTGAAAATGAATCCAATACACCAAAGAGACATCCCCCATATATTCAACAAAGAGACATCCCAATCCATTAAAGAGACATCCCTTCAGCTGCATTGGCTTACCTTGCAGCCGCCATGCTTTAGCAATTGCTAGTTACTACAGCAGCAACAACTCTGTCTTTTTGGATGGGGCCTGGGTGGCTGGGCCCCTCAGAACACCTGGGCCCCCTACATGTGTATGGGCTGTCCCCCCCTGATGGCTGCCCTGTGCGTAGCTGTGCCCGGTGCCAAGGAGATTTCTGCACCCATCGACGGTACACTTTGTGGGCTACCCTCAGTTCACCTCTAGGTGACCGGATTGCCGCGCTACGGACCCCGCGGCCTACTCACGGTACCACCACTGGCTCGTGTGCTGTGCATCTGAGGGCCTTGGCAATCACCGCCGCAGTAAGGAGACCTGCCATCCGC